>NC_133618.1:208007732-208331482 GCF_048593235.1 Sminthopsis crassicaudata | reverse complement strand
GTTTAATATTTACCTCCTTGATTTTGAAGTACTACATCTCTCTGCTGTCTTCTGTCACATGATCTGCATGAATATTTTCTTTAGGAGGACATAAAAAATATGACTGGCAAGATAACCATTTCCCCCAAACCTTTTCAATTTTCTAATCTCAGTGAAAAGGAATAATGTGCTAGATGTAAACTTTTATTGTTTATTTGTTTCAATTTACTCCTTTCGACCCCATTTGGATACTAGAGTGGTTTCCCATTTCCTTTTTCAGTTCATTTTACAGATGAAAGTGAAACAGAATTAAGGAATTTGCCCAGGGTCACACAGCTAGTAAGTGTGAGACCTTTGAATTCAGGAAGCTGAACCTGACTCCAATATCAGTGCTCTATTCAGTGTGCCACCTAATCACTAATTATAGCTAAATCCACAGAAGAAAAGGCAGAATTCCAGTCATGGTAAACAACTTTATGAGTTATCATGAATGAACTTTACTACTTAGAGTGTTCACTTAGCACCTCTCTCATTTAGCCTCCATATACCACCTATGGGAGCATAAAAACCCCGTAAACTTATGAAGAGCCAATATTTGATCCTGCACTGCTGTTGTGATTGACTGAACACTCTTCTCCATTCTATTGTAAATAGAAAATGCTAATTCTGCTTATCCATGTGAGAGGAAAGCAGAGCAGAAGGAAGAATGGTGTCTGTTACCTCTACTTGAGAGTCTACTTCAAATATGAAGGAAAAGTAATTGAAGGTCTCTGCCTCAGCATAAGAAGGAATCTGCCTGTTAGTAATAGGGAAGGACTAGAAAGTGTGTGATAGAGGATGGAAGGGAGGATTCCAAGAAATTAAAAACCCTAAAGATAATAGAAGAAAAAAACAAAAAGATTAGCTAAGTGCACAAGGAAGTTAATACAGAAAAGTCCAAAACACAAGAAAGAACAAGTAAAAACTGAAGAATAAAATCTGTCAACAAATGAAGAAAAGTGAACCAATAGTGCCTGATAAAAAACAAAATCTTCTGAATTCCCAAGAGAGCATGAAGCAACCAAATAATTTCTATTATGACTGAGAGAAGTATAGTACTCAAATGGGAAATTAGAGTAAGATCTATAAAAGCAATCATAAAGAAATTGTTTAAAACTGGAGTTCAAATCTTTTACTTCAAAAATGTTAATATGGGGCAGCTAGGGGGTGCAGTGGATAAAGCACCAGCCTTGAATTCAGGAGAACTTGAGTTCAAATCTGATCTCAGACACTTAACACTTCCTAGCTGTGTGACCCTGGGCAAGTTACTTAACCCCAGCTTCAGGGGGTAAAAAATGTTAATACAAAAAAGGACAGAAAAAGTATAAAAGAAACAAATAAGAGCATAGATCATGAACTAAGAAGTAAAATTCAGACCAGACTAGGATTGAAGAACCATAATGAAAAAAGGGGGACAAGCATTTATTTAGCATCTACCATGTGAAGACACTGTACTGATTTATAAGTATTACATCATCTCCTCACAACAATTCTAACAGTCAGATGCATTTTACACTTGAGGAAATTGAGACAAAGAGAATAAATAGCTCACCTAGAATCACAAAGTCAATAACTGTAGGATTCTGCATTTTAATTAAATTGTTACTGACTCCAAGCCTAATGTTATATTCACTGTACCATCCAGATGCCTAAAGAAGAGAGTGAAGCAAAGAAAACATTCTTAGAAAAAGGCACAGTAAAGTAAAATGAATAGGAATAAGAAGCTGAAGAGGAAGAGAGTATGGGATGTTTGATCCTAACCACTTAGCTGAGTGGGGAAAGAAAAAAAAAATAAAAAAAAGAGGAGACATGGATTTAAGTAAATGAAAAAACTTGGTAATTTAAATAAAATATAAGAAATAGATATGAGCAGGCCATGGCAGTGCAGTCCAAGCTCCAAGCCCAACCTTAGCATCTGTAAAGCAAGACCTCTAAATCTTCAGCTATACTAATGGCTCCCAGACCTTTCAGCCCAGAGATACCAAAGAAGATTTACAAGGTCAGAAGAAAAGATTTATGGCAATAAAGTGGGCAATTCCAGTTCAGGTTGTGCCAGTGCAGCCCTGGCCCCATCCTTGACCTCAGTGCCAGCAAAACAGGACTGTTGCTTTAGCACACTAGATCTTACAGTTACAGTGTGGTGGAGATACTCTAACAGTTTCAGAGCAGAAAAGAGTGCTTATGGTCAGATTCCTAGAAGACTCTCTCAAAATAGCTGTATAAAATTCCTGAAGTTTGGGACCCTCCATCCTGGAAAGAACCCTACTTTAATAAAGAGTTAAAAGCTGAGTACTAGGCTAGGAAAATGAGCAGACCAAAGAAAACGTTTCTGATCCTAGAAAGTTACTATGGTGATAAAGAAGATTAATCAAAATCATCATTCAGAAGATGATGATAAAATCAAAGTTCCTACATCCAAAACCTCCAAGAAAAATAAAAATTGGGCTCAGGCCATAGAAGAGCTCAAAAGGGATTTTGAAAATTAAGAGAGATAGAGGAAAAAATAGGAAAAGAATTGAGAGTGGTACAAAAGGAAATACAAAAATCTAATCAAGAGAAAAATGCCTTCAAAAAGTGAAATTGCCAAATGGGAAAGGACAAAAGTTCACTGTGGAAAATATTTCCTTAAAAATAGAATTGAGCAAATTCAAGGTGCAAACAAATGCAAGATTATGAGAAATCAAAATACAATAAAGCAAAACCAAAAAGGAATGGAAAAGTAGAAAAAAAATGTGAAATGCTTAATTGAAAAAAAACAACTGACCTAGAAAATAAATCCAGGAGAAATAATTTAAAAATTATTGATCTACCTGAAAGTCATGACAAAAAAAGAACCTGGACATCATCATTCAAAAAATTAATCAAGGAAAATTTCTCTGATCTCCTAGAACCACAGGGTAAAATAGAAATTGAAAGAATCCATCAATCATCACCTGAAAGTGCCCAAAATAAAAACTTCCATGAATATTATAGACAAATTCTGGAACCCCTAGGACAAGAAGAAAATATTGCTAACATCTAGAAAAGAAGTAATTCAAGCATAATGGAGCCACAAGTCAGGATTACTCAAGATTTATCAGCTTCTATGTCAAAGAATCAGAATGCTTGGAAAGACAAGAAAAGTCTTTTACAGTGGAAGGGAAGAGAGGGTGAGCAAGTGAATCTTACTCTCATCAGAATTGGCTCAACGAGGAAGGAAATAATATACACGTTCAATATGGGTATAGAAATCTATTTTATCCTACAGGAAAATAAGAGAGAAATGAAATATAGAAAGGGAAAGGGTGATAAAAGAGAGGATATATTGGAGGAAAGAGTGATCAGTAGCAAAACACTTTTGAGGATGGACGAGTTTACCTTTCACAGGAAAGAGAAAATAAGTGGGGGGGGGGGGAAATACAGTTAGCAATAGTAATTGTAAAAAAATTTTGAAATAAATTTCTCTGATAAGGTCTTATTTCTCAAACATAGAGGGACCTCAGTCAAATTTATAAAAAGTAAGAGCTATGCCTGCCCCAACTGATAAATGATCAAAGGATATGATCTATGCCCAAAGGGCTATAAATTCATGCATATCCTTTGAGCCAACAATGCCAATATTAGACATGAATACCAAAATAAATTTTTAAAAAAGGAAAATGATCTATTTGTACAAATATGTAGCAGCTCTTTTTTTAGAGCAAAGATTTGGAAATTGAGAGGATGCCCATCAATTGAGGAATGGCTGAATAAATTGTGTTATGTGGTTGTGATGGAATATTATTGTTCTATGGGAAATGATGAACAGGATTTTCTCAGGAAAAAATCTGGAAAATCTTCCATGAACTGAATGAAAGTGAAATGCACAACATACAAATACAAATGTATTTTATATATAATAACAATGTTCTGGGATGACCAGCTATAAATGACTTTCCTATTCTCAGCAGTACAATGATTCAACTCCTGTGCAGGACTTTTAATAAAAAACAATCTTTAATAACTATGTGTAATAGAATGATAATGATGAGACAACATACCAAGATTTCTGGAACACAGTCAAAGCAATCCTCATAAGAAAAATTACACTCCTAAGAAAAAAGGATTAATTATCAAATGAAATTTTAAAATTAGAAAATCAACAAATAAAATAAGCCCAAATAAACACAATGAAAATCATTTGAAAATTAGAGGAGAATAGATAAACTAGAAAACAAAAAGACATAAACAAA
Organism: Sminthopsis crassicaudata; assembly: GCF_048593235.1. NCBI lineage: Eukaryota > Metazoa > Chordata > Mammalia > Dasyuromorphia > Dasyuridae > Sminthopsis > Sminthopsis crassicaudata. The sequence goes on along the minus strand of NC_133618.1, from coordinate 208,327,253 downwards.
ACTAAAATGTGGTTCTTTGAAAAGATTAAGGAAATCAATAAATCTTTGACATTCTAATAATAATAGCTAATAATAATTAGTATTTATAGAGAATTTAAAGTTTATAAAGAGCTTTACAAATTTTGTCTCATTTCATCTTCACAACAACCCCGAGAAATAGTTTCTATTTTTATCCCCATTTTGCAAATGAGGAAACTGATGAAGCAAAGGTTAAATCAATCACTTGCCCACTGTCATATGGCTAGTAAGAGTCTGAGGTCTTCTACAAGAAGACATTCTTGATCCCCAGCATGGCTGGTACTTTCCCCTCTTCCTATTTACAATTATTTTGAATCTATTTAATATTTATACATATATATATATATGTGTGTGTATATATATATATACACATATATGTATGTATTTGTATATATATGTACATATATACATATATATTTGTATGCATATATGTACATGTGTGTATTTTTCATGGCTAGACTAAAAGCTTTATTACTATTTCATTTTTGTCTTTGTATCCCTTTCATTCAGTACAGAACTTGACAAGTAATAGGTGCTTAACCAATACCTATTGGTTGATTCATTGATCCATTTAGTTAACCTGATTAAAAGGGGAGGGAACAAAATCAAATTGATAAAATAATGAATCAACAAAATGAAATCACAGCAAATAAAAGAAATTGAGACCCACTCTACCAAGTTATATGAAAAATATTGAGAATTTAAAAGAAGCAGATGATTAGAAAAAATAACATAACCAGAGCAACAGATTGCTAAATAAAGATCTTAAAATTTGAGAATAGAAAATTTAATTAACTTTAACAAAACCTACCAGGAGAGGGAGCTCTGATTGAGCTGGATTTATAGGAGAATTCTACCAAACTTAAAAAATAATAATAATACATACACTGCACAAAATGTTCTAGACATTTGAAAATATTCTTCCAAATTTAGTTTTTGAAGAACAATGTAGTCCTAATATTTAAACAAGGAAAAGATGAGAAGAGGGAGAAAAGGAACAGTATACAAATGTCCTTAATAAATATTGATGTAATTTTTGTTTATTTATTTATTTACTTATTTTTGCTGAGGCATTTGGGGTTAAGTGACCTGCCTAGAGTCATACAGCTAGGAAGAGCTAAGTGTCTGAGGCCAGATTTGAATTCAGGTCCTCCTGACTTCAGAGCTGATGCTCTATCCACTGTGCCACCTAGCTGCCCCTGACTGAAATTTTAAAAATAGAATTCTCCTCCAAAGACTATAGTAATATATTTTAAAATTATCTACCACAATATTTATCATATTTCAGGGTTATAAGAATAATTCAATATCAGGGAAATAATCTAATTATTGATATTAAAAACCAAAACTGCCCCCAAATCACATGATACTATGAGTGCCCTAAAAACAAAAAGCCCCTTTTAGAATATAATACTCTTTTGTGCAAAAAAAACTGGTACAAAACATTGGCAAAGAAGAATCTTTTTATTGTGTGGGAAGAATTTTGATTTTGTTTTGGCTTCTAATTTATTATTTCATGAAAGCTTTCCAATTATATGTAAAAAATTAACATTCATTTTTAAAAATTTGAAGTTTCAAATTATTCTTTCCCCTTATCCCCTTACCTCCTTGAGAAGGCAAGTGTTGGTATTGATTATACATGTGAAATAATGCAAAACATTTTTAATTTTAACTATATTTCAAAAGAGCACAGACAAAAAAAAACAACAAGAAAAATACTCTACTTGGCATTGAGAATTCATCACTTCAGTGAAAAACATTTTTCATCATGGGTCCTTTGAAATTGTCTTGGTCATTTTCTTGATCAGAATAGTTATTGCTATTACTATGAATAATGATTCTCTGGTTTTATTCACATCATTTTGTATCAGTTCATATAGCTTCCATGTTTTTCTGAAAACATCTTGCTCATGATTTCTTATAACACAAAAGTATTCCATCACAATCATATACTACAACTTTTCCAGCCATTTTTCAATTGATGAGCATCCCCTCCATTTCAAATTCTATGCCACTATAAAAAGAGCTACTTCAAATGTTTTTGTACAAATAGTTTCTTTCCTTTTTTCTTTGATCTTTTTGAGACACAGACAGTGATTAGTGGGTCAAAGGATATACAGTTTTATAGCCCTTTGGTCATAGTTCCAATTTGTTCTCCAGATTGGTTGGATCAGTTCACAATTTCAGCAATTTTAACCCTCCAGTATTTGTTGGTTTTTCTTTTCTGTCATATTAACTGATCTGATAGGTATGAAGTGGCATCTCAGAATTCTCCATTTAATGTGGGAAAAAATCATGATAAGGCTGCATGTTGTCACCATATTTATTTAATTTATATTTATAGCACATCATGCGAAATGCCATGCTGTATGAATAAAAAGCCAGAATTCAGATTACCAAGAAGAATTTTGATAATCTCATATGTGCTGATAATATCACTCTGATGGTAGAAAGTAAAGAGGAACTAAGAAGCCTTGAAGCTTAATATAAAATAAACCCTAAGGTTTTGGTAATTAATTCCCTTACTTCTTGACAAATGAAGGGAGAAATGGAAGCAGTATCAGATTTTATATTGTTGTACTCAAAGATCACTGTAGACAGTGAGTATAATTATAAAATTAAAAAAAAATACTTGCTCCTTTGAAGTAAAACTATGACAAATCTGGGCATCATCCTAAAAAATCAGAGACCACATCTTGCTGACAAAAGTTCATGTAGTCAAAGATATGGTTTTTCCATGAGCAATGTATAACTGTGAGAGCAGGACTATAATGAAAGCTGAATCAAGAATTGTTGTTTTTGAACTGTGGTGCTGGAGAAGATGTGGAGATTAAATCAGTCAATACTTAAAGAAATCACTTCAGACAATTCATTGAAAGGTCTCATACTGAAGCTGAAGCTTAAATAATTTGACCACATAATGAGAAGACAGAACTTATTGAAAAACATCCTGATATTGGGAATATTAAAGGCAAAAGGAGAAAGAGACAATGGAGGAGACAGTCATGAAAGCAACAACCATGAGCTTGAAGACTTTGGGAAAAAGCAGAGGATAGAAGGTGTTAACATGCAATGGTACATAGGGTCACAAAGAGTTGGACACAGCTGAATGATTGAACAACAACAGAATTGTGTACTGATTTATTCTACTGATCACCACTCTATTTCTTTCTAAGTACCAGATTATTTTGATCATTACCACTTTGCAATACAGTTTGAAATCTGATACATCTAAGTTGCCTTCCTTAACATTTTTTTCATTGATATTCTTGACTTTTTGTTCTCCCAGAAAATTTTTGTGATTACCTTTTCTAGTTCTATGAACATTTTTTGGCAGTTTGATTGGTATGACACTGAATAAGTAAATTAACTTAGGTAAAATTGTTGTTTTTAATTATATTGGTTCAGCCTACCTATGAATAATTAATATTTTTCCAGTTTTTTAGATGTTTTTATGTCTTGCCATACAGATTCCCAATCCCATATAGATTGATACAGTCTGCAGTTATTTTAAATGGCATTTCTCTTTTTACCTCTTGTTGCTGGGTTTTGTTGTCACTATATATAAATGCTAATGATTTATGTGGGTTTATTTTATTTCCTTCAACTTTGCTCAAGTTGTTAATTGTTTCAGCTAGTTTTTTTAATTGATTTTCTAGTGTTCTCTAAGTATGCTATCCTCTGCAAAAAGTGATAGTTTTGTTTCCCTATGGATTTTTTTTTTCCTGAAAAGGATCTTTTTTTTTAATGGCATAATGTATATATCTGAAACCCACCAAATTCTTTATCTTCCAAACTTATTGGTCATCAACAAAAAAATTTTAGTCCACCCAATTACCTAGATTTGAAACCTCAGTATCCTTCTTGAGTCCTCATTCTTTCTCACTCCACATATGTCTACCCTCAAAATATCTCTCCTATTTATTCCTTTTTATGCACTCACACAGACACCAAAATAATTCAGACTCTCATTACTTTTTGCCTGTATTGCAATTCAGTTTGGTCTTCCTACCTTCACTCCTTTCTTCATTTTAATTCATCTTTCACTCAGTTGCCAAATTGATTTTCCTCTGACTGTGTCACTTTCTGCTTAGCAAACTCCAGGGACTTCCTATTACCTTAAAAATAAGATATAAAATCCTACTTTTATTTTCACACCCTGACCCCATATTACCTTTTGAAACTTCTTATACTTCACTGTGTAATCTAACTACCATTCCTCCCACAAGACACTTTATGTCTCATTTTGGTGATTTTGCACAGTCTTCAAGATATCACATTATTCAAGAGGCTTTTATTACTACCAACAGCTACTTGCTTTATCAAAGATTAATTCCATCAACTCTCTCTATATATATACATAGACATAGACATACACATGTATATATATAGAGAGACTGTATGTGTATGTACACATACACACGGAAATGTATATAGCACCCACTTCTCTTCCTCCATGTTGTCTCTCCCATTAGAATGTAATGTCCATAAAGACTGTTTTTGCTTTTCTTTATATCCCTTCATTGTTGCTTAGTAGATAAGTTGTGTCTGACTCTTCATGATCCCACTTGGGATTTTCTTGGTAACAATCCTGAAGTAGTTTGCCATTTCCTTCTCTAATTCATTTTACAGATGAGAAAACTGAGGCAAACAGGTTAATTTGCTTGTGTAAGGTCACACAGCTAACTTGAATTGAAATTTAGGTTTCCCTAATTCTAGGCTTACCACTCTACTCATTAGGTCGACTAGTTATACTCTCATATACTTAGCGCTTAACCTAATTCTTGGCACATAGGGAGCTATTTAGAGTCAAGAGTGACCTTAAAGCTTAGATCTGGGCATCCCATTTTAAAAGGGACATTGTCACACTGAAACATAAATTGAGAAGGAAACCAGAATTCTGAAGGATCTAGGAGCTATGTACTTAATGAGGAATGGTTAAAGAAATAGTAGGGTATTTTCCTTGTAAAGGAAAAAGGAGAATTACATGGGAAATGAGAGCTGTCTTCCCATATTTGGAGAGGTGTCTTGACAGCCAAATGAATTTTTTTGTCTAGTTCCAGAGAAAAATGGAACAAATGGGTAAAATATAATAGGCAGGCAAAATTTGGGCTTAATGTAAAGAAAAACTCCAATCTGACTGAAGATGGAAAAGATTGCTTAGTTGAGGAATGAATGTTATTCCTTGGAGGTGGGGGAATGGGACAAGCAGTTATTAAGCATTGCTATATCTCAGGTCCTGTGATAAGTACTTTACAAATATTATTCCATTTAATTTTTATAATAAGCCTTTGAATTAGGTACTATAATCATTCTCATTTTACAGTGAAAACACTAAGGCAGACAGAAATTAAATGACTTGCTTAGCTATGACTATATAGCTAATAAGTGTGGCCATTCCAGCAAGCTGTAATAGACTCTGAGGATGGATTTGTGATTATAGAACTTGGATTATAATCTATACTCTGATACTGCTTATAGGAGCTTGGGCAATTTATTTACCCTCTTTGAGTCCCTGTAAAATAGGAAGGGAATCATAAAATCATATATTTTAGCTCTAGAGAGGATCTAAAAATCATTTAATTCACTCCCCCCCCCCCAATTTTACAGATGAGGAAACAAGGTCGAGAGAGTTTGTGACTTACTCAAATTCAGATGTGTATTAAGTGGCAGAATCAGTGTCTGAATAAAAGTTCTCTCTGTCTTTAAGTCTATTTTTTTCCATTTTACCTTCAGATTCCTTCAAATTTTAAATCTGTAAACCTAGAATTTTGGTAAACTTCCATCCAAGTCTTGTAATTAAAAACAAACAAACAAACAAACAAAACCTTCTGCTTGGCTTTCTCAATCTTGGAGAGCTTTTGTGATTTTGTGGCTTAATCTGTGTATTTATGTAGGGAAATTGGGTTATAAAGAAGAAAACATAATCTAACTAGGAGAAGAATAGGATAGAAGAAATAGGAGAAAATAGGATAGCTGTGGGACAGAGTTGTAGGTAATAAGATCAATGACTATCTAGTTGTCATACAGAGAAGGTCACCATTTTCTAGAACTAAAACAAGTTTTGTTCCAAATTTTCTATGAATGACTGATGCATCCTTTCTCTACTGTCTTGGTTAAGTGGATTGGCTAATTGGCAGCTGAAAATAGAAAGACCCTGGGGGCATGATCTTTTTATCATTTGGGAATGGTAGTAAGATTATTTATGACTTGATAAAATCCTTTGATTTTGCCTATTTATTATTTAATATATTTACTCTGAATTCATAGGCTTATAGGATCCTGGATCCTTATAGGAAGGGCAATCTTCTTCATGCTTATGTGATTTGATCTAGTAAAAGAAGCATTGATTAGAACATATATACAATATTTTACAAATCTTGAAATGCTATCTACATGCTAGTTGTTGTCATTTGAATAAATAATTATTCCAACAATACAATTTCTACCCAGATGATTTTCTGAATCTAGCATGAGAAATTTTTGATGAGAAACTCAGTTTATTAGTATCTTCATTTTGATTATAAGATGAAAGCGCTGTTAACTTTAATAACTATTATAGAGTAGTGAACCCATATGTTATTTTACCGCAGGCTAGGCAGGCTAGTGTGAAAGACTTTCTTAGCCAAGTTAGAGTTAGAGAGTGGAGGAAGGGAACGAAGGAGAGACATGTGAAGCTGCAAGAGGAAAAGAGGATGAGAAAGGGTGCGGAGGATGATTACATGAATTTGATCCCTATGTCAACCAGGTTCACAAAAAGCCATTCAGCTGCAGGATAGTGCATGCAAGGGAGAAAGGGTTGGGTTTGAGTTGTCACACAAAATATCCTGTTAGGCAGGGAAATGAGAAAGAGTCAGACCTTTGCAAGAAGATCCTGAACTTGTTAGACTTGCTTCATTAGCTTGGTTAACTCTTCCTAGTGCTTAGAGTTCATCTGGTGTTGTTGAGTCATTCAGTTATGTCCAACACTTCATGATCCCATAGACTTTTTTCCCATGAAGTTTCTTGGCAAGGATCATGGAATGGCCTTATATTTCCCTCTCCAGCTGATTACCTTCATTGTCAGAGTTCTTCACTATGACCTATCCATCTTGGATAATCCTGTATGGCAAGTATCTCCAAGACCCCAAAATAACAAAATCATTAATATTCACCAAAAGCAGAAGACCAGCAAGGATACAAGTTCATCCCAGATATTTCCTCCAGAAGTTTATATAGCTTAGTCCTAATATAAAGTCTGAAGTTGAGAAGTGAATTAGAAAAATGAGCAAAGAGAAAAAAACAATCCCACCATAAAGAACTAGTATGATCAGAAGGACACTTAAAAAAACCTAGTCTCAGAAAAAAAAATTGATTCCAAAACATCTACAAGTAAAAGTTCAAAGAAAAACATATCTTGGCTACAGCTCAACTATAATTCTTGGAAGAAATAAAATAAGAGTTACAATGAATTTCAAATGATTTTTAAAAATAAAACAAGAACATTCAATGAGAAAATGAGAAAAGAAATGAGTTATGAAATAATTCAAATGGAAAGAGAAATCAAGAACTCAGACCAAGATACAAGATCTTATTTTAAAGTATTTCATTGAGATATCACTATTTTATTCAAGTTGTATTTTTTTAAGTAGTGGTAGAGCATTTGGAGGGCAAAGTATCTAATTCCACCCAACCTAAAAACTTCAAAATGTATTTATTAATTTGCTTTAAAAAGTGTGAAAATACAACAAGAGTCTAATTTTTATTCCAAGTGATGACATGAGCACAATTGCATAGATTCTTTTTTGCTTGTAGTTCTGTGTCTTAAAAACCTCTTTGTCTATACCTTAGCCAAAGCTCAGCAAAGCTAGACAGCTAACTGGTGAAATGGATAATGTTAGGCCTGAAGTCAAGAATACTCACCTTCCTGAATTTAAATCTAGTCTCAGGTATTTACTAGCTGTGTGTCCCTGGACAAGTCACTTAACCTTGTTTGCCTCAGTTTCCTCATCTGTAAAGTATACTGGAGACACTTTAGTGTCTCTGCCAAAAGAGTTGGACACAAATTGAAAAATGACTGAACAACAAAACAATAATATCCAAAGTGAATGGAACTACAATGAAAACTAGGTATCAAGAACTCTATTATTGACTTAATAACATCAATTTTCCTCTACAACAAAATAGTACAAGATCCCTGAAAATTAGAAATATTATAAAATTAAAAGCTAATGACTCAACATGATGACAAGAAACATTAATAAGAAGCACTGCAAATGTTTGTAAACATATTTGTAATGTATACATTATTTGTATAATGTATGCAACATATTTGTAACATAATACAGCATAAATGCACTAGGAAAAAAGTACATTACTCCTATTCAATTCTGGGATAAAGTTATTCTTCACATTCAATGCCTATTCCAGCAATATTTTTTAAAATGTCAATCAACTGGCTATTCCAATTCTTTTCATAATCTGAATAGTAGACATTTTTCTACCATTCACCTTTCCCTTTGTGAATTATTGTGTTGATCTTTGTAGTTATCTTTGTATATATTTCCTTTCTATTTTTTTGTAGTAGAATGTAAGCCTCCTCAAATCAGGGACTCCTTTATTTTTGTCTCTATATTGACAGCAATGAACTGGTATGTGTGTGCGCATGGCAAAATCTGTGATTACCATATAATTATTGAATTAAGTGGAATCCTTTTTGACCTCTAATCAAGTAACTTACTTAGGAGACTTTGCTTTGTTCTAGAGCTTAAGTTAATCAGCCCACTGTCTTCTTCATACAGGAGGATATGAAAGACTACTTCTCCCTTCTCAACTTTACAAAGATACCTTTCCATGAGAATAATAAACACCTTTGTGAAGGATATATCTGATTGTTGATTAGTCATTAATAATTTATCGGTCAGAGGCAGAGCCAAGATGGTGGATTAAATGCAGCCAGCCAGCCAAATTTTCATAATATTTACTTCCAAACAATTTTAGAATAATTCTTCAAATTTAATTTTGAGAGTGACAGAGGCAACAAAACATTAGAATGAAACATAAGAAGGTCCATAGGGAATTGTGTGATGCTGGAGTGGTTATTGGCCCAAATCATGTGATGACAGCACCAGAAGAAGACTTTGGAGGTAGCTGTGATAGTGGAAACACCAGCAGTGTAGCAGCCTTTGGTTGCTCTCTGCCCAGAGATGATAAGGAGGTCAGTCACCACTGTATTCTTTCTTACAGTAGATTCATTTCTGGTATTGTATAGTTGGTGCTGATTGGCAACTCTAATGCTCATTAAACAGTTATGGATTGTAGTTATAGGCTAAAGAGAAGTGTTTGTGGCTGGTCACAAGGGAGCGAGGACTCTGGACACAGTTCTAAGGCAGAGAAGAACAATGTGACTAAAGGAGAATGGGGGACCTGGTCACAATTCTAGAAGAGGAGCTTGAGGTTTTACGAGAGCAATGGCCCTTTCTGGTTAAAGACCAAAGCACAGACCAAGAGAGCAGTGACCATGCTTTCCCATCTTGGAAGCACTTAAATGTTGCAGATCTCCAGAACTTATTCTAAAAATAAAAGGATGAAATAGCCTGAAGCTCAAGATAATGTTTTACCATCCTCAAATGAGCAGAATTCATTTTAACATTAAGTTCAAAGTCAATAAAATGTGCAGCCACCACCACCAACAATAACAACAAAGAACTTGGACATAAAAAGCTACTGTGGTGACAGAAAGATGAAGATATAAACTCAGAAGAAGACAGCAATTTGAAAAACATTACAATCAAAATCTCAACGAAAAATGTTAATTGTACTCAAGCCCAATAAGAATTTCTGGATGAATTAGAAAAAGAGCTAAGAAAGATAAAAGAAAAGTTGGGGGGGGGGCCGGAAATGAGAGCAATACAAGAAAATACAAAAAGAAGAGGTTAAAAATTAGTAAAAAAAAAAAAAAAATAACACCTTAGAAACTAGAATTGGCTTCATGGAAAGAAGAGGCTCAAAAATTAAAGTCTTGGAATATAGTATTCCAAAAGGGAAAGAAACTAAAATTACGACCAAGAATTACCCAATAAAACTAATTTTAATTCTTTAAGGGAAAAAGGGATATTTAATGAAATAGAAGTCTTTCCAGTATCTCTGTTGAAAAATCTAAGCTGAATAGAAAATCTGACATTGAAGCACAAGGATCAGGAAAAGCAAAAACATGAAAGAGAAAACAACAGACTCAAGGTTAATCTGCTTGCATTCCTTTATGGGAAGATAATACATGTAATTCTTAAGAACTTTGTCATTAGGCAGTTAGAAGCATGCTACATAGACAAATTGGGAAAAGATCAGTTTACATCCTCAATCCTAAAGAAAGGCAATGCTGAGGAATGTTCAAATTACCAAACAATTGCTTTAATTTCACATGTCAGCAAGGTTATGCTTAAGATTCTTCCAGCTAGGCCTCAGCATATGTAAACCAAAAAGATCAGGCTGGTATTCAAAGAAGCAGAGAAACTAGATACTAAATTGCTAGAATTTGCTGAATTATGGAGAAAGCAAGAAAATTTCAGAAAAAAAGGAAAATGTTTACTTCTGCTTCACTTACTACATTAAAGCTTTCAACTGTGTGGATCATTATAAAATATGTCAAGTCCTCAAAGAGATGAGATTAATAGATCATTTTAGTAGTCTCCTGAAGAACCTTTATGAAGTTCAAGAAGCAATAGACATGGACATGCTAATTGAGTTAAGAATGGAAAAGTACTACTAAGTTGTATGTTGTCATATTTTTTATTTAACATCAATTCCTGACAAATAGATGGGGAAGAAATGGAAGTAGTGTCAGATTTTTATTATTAGATTCAAAGATCCCTGCAGATGGTCATAGGAGAGCTATGGCAAATCTGGAGAGCATGCTGAAAATCAGAAATATCACCTTGCTAACAAAGAACTGTATGACTGTCAAAGTAGGACTATAAAGAAAGCTAAATCTCATTGAATTAATGCTTTTGAATTGGGGACGCTGGAGCAGACTTTTGAGAGTCCCTTGGATATCAAGGAGATTAAATCAGTCAAGAAACTAGTTAGGCCATTCGTTGGTAGATTAAGTATTGAAGCTGGAGAGTAAATACTTTGGTCCTATAATAAGAAGACAGGACTCATTGGAAAATTCTTTGATGTTGGGAAAGATTGAAGGAAAAGGGTTGACAGAGGATGAAATAGATACATTGTATCATGGAAACAATGAACATGAACTTGGAGAGATTTTTGAAAATATGTAGGGTAAAAGGGCAAACAGACATGACTGAATGGCGGAACAATAAAAATAGAAGACACAGATGTGAGTTGATTATACTGGAATGATCTAAAAAATGAAAGGGTAAGAAAGAGGGATGCATTGGAAGAAGGTAAAAGAGGTAGAATGGGGAAAACTTTCTCAGATAAAAGAGAATGCAAAGATTTTTTACAGTGGAGAGGATAATGGGAGGAAATGACAGGCAATATTTGAGCCTGATTTTATCAGGCTCTTTACCCAACAAAGAAAAAGAAGGGGAAGGGAATAAGAGGAAAATATGGATGATAAAAGTGAGACAGTTTGAAGAAGACAAGGTTCAGAAGCAAAACAGAATTTTGAGGAGGATGGATAAAAAGAAAAAGAAGACTAAACAGAAGCAAATAGAATGAAGGGAAATGCATAATTGGTAATCATAAGTATCAATATGAATGGGATGAGCTCATCTACAAAATGGAAGGAATGGCAGAATGGATTAGAAACCATTATCTAACAATATGATATTTATTTTTATTTTTATTTATTTATTTATTTTTTACAACATGATATTTATAAGAGACATGCTTGAAACAGAAAGACACATATAGAGGTAAAATAAAGAGAATCTTATATGTTTCAGCTAAAGTAAAAAGTAGGCAGAGATAGTATATCACCTCAAGCAAAAGTAAAGCAAAAACAGACCCAATTAAAGAGATAATCAGGGAAATTGTTACCAGGAAATATACAGGAATTCTGATGATACATCAGGCACCTAACTCCAAGGCTAAGCCAAATCTTTACTCTTCTCTATCCTTTTCTCTCCTCAGAGGATGCTTAAAGGAAAGAAGATGACAGCATGATATTGTTGAAAAGGAATTAGCCTGGGAGTTATTTGCTGGACTCTTGGTTCTGCCTAGTACTGTCTAATTTGGGACAAGAATAGAAAATGCATTAGACAAAATTCTGATCTAGGAATCGAAGAAAAATCCATATTTTTCATTCTGATCTTCTCCCTACCCCCCAGATGGCAAGTAATCTAATATATGTTAAACATGTGCAATTCTTCTAGACATATTTTCACAAATATCATGCTGCACAAGAAAAATCAGATCAAAAAGGAAAAAGACTTTGACCCAGCAGCGCTACTACTGGGATTATATCCCAAAGAAATACTAAAGAGTGGAAAGAGTCATATATGTGCCAAAATGTTTGTGGCAGCTCTTTTTGTTGTAGCTAGAAACTGGAAGATGAATGGATGTCCATCAATTGGAGAATGGTTGGGTAAATTGTGGTATATGAAGGTTATGGAATATTATTGCTCTGTAAGAAATGACCAGCAGGAGGAATACAGAGAGGCCTGGAGAGACTTAAATCAACTGATGCTGAGTGAAATGAATAGAACCAGAAGATCACTGTACACTTCAACAACAATACTGTATGAGGATGTATTCTGATGGAAGTGGAAATCTTCAACATAAAGAAGATCCAACTCACTTCCAGTTGATCAATGATGGACAAAGGTAGCTACACCCAGAGAAGAAACACTGGGAAGTGAATGTAAATTGTTAGCACTAATATCTGTCTGCCCAGGTTGCATGTACCTTCGGATTCTAATGTTTATTGTGCAACAAGAAAATGGTATTCACACACATGTATTGTACCTAGACTATATTGTAACACATGTAAAATGTATGGGATTGCCTGTCATCGGGGGAAGGGAATAGAGGGAGGGGGGGTAATTTGGAAAAATGAATACAAGGGATAATATTATAAAAAATATATATATATATAATTAAAAAAAAAAAGGAAAAAGATAAGAAAGAAAACAAAATGCAAATAAACAACAAAAAGAATGAAAATGCTATTCTGTGATCTACATTCAATTTCACAGTCCTCTCTCTGGTTATGGATAGCTCTTTCCATCGCAAGACCATTGGAACTAGCCTGAAACATCTCATTGTTGAAGAGAGCCATGTCAATCAGAACTGATGATTGTGTAATCTTTTTGTTGCCATGTATAATGATCTCCTGCTTTTACTCACTTCACTTAGCATCAGTTCATGTAAGTCTCTCAAGGCCTCTCTGAAATCATCCTGCTGATCATATCTTATAGAACAATAATATTTCATAACATTCATATACCATAACTTATTCAGCCATTCTCCAACTATTGGGCATCCACTCATTTTCCAGTTTCTTGCCAGTACAAACAGGGCTGCCATAAATATTTTTGTACATGTGGGTCCCTTTCCCTTCTTTAAGATCTCTTTGGGATATAAGCTCAGTAGAAACACTGCTGGATCAAAGGGTATGCAATTTGATAGCCCTTTGCAAACTGAATTCTTTTAAGGCGGCATTGTGAAACATGCCTGATATGCCAACATTTTGGCAGTCCATATGGGGACAGATGTTTGGCTCTGTCCCACTCCACCTTGAAGTAAGTTTGTTCCCTTTTTACTGGCACCCCAGCAGCTGGACAGAGAAACTGGGGGCATGTTTGGGCCCCTGTGCCCTAATCTTTGAATTTTTTCCTAGATAGGGGATACTTCATTTGAGAATCTTGTGTTTCCTCTTTCCCCAAGGAACATCATATGTAGAGATAATTGGCTTAAGGGAGAGTCTGGTCATTCTGGGCTTACAGCAAAATAGGACTGTCCTCTTCTCTACCATGGAACTCAATGCTAAAATGCCTTTTGCAAAATTGGAAAATTTGGCCTCCAGGACTTAAAAAAAGGCACAATTATAATGGTTGGGGATTTAGCAGAGAAAATGGAATCTCTGACTTGCCAGATAGTCCAGATGAAGGGAATGAAGCATGTAAAAAGGAGGGCAATAAGACATGAAAGAAGGGTAATGGATAAGAGAGTCTTTGTCTCTTACTCTTTTTCCTCCTCCTATCTTCCCTGTTTTTAGCAACCTGTAGGGGAGTGGTTGGACAGGAGAAAGAGAAAAAGAAAATACACTCAGTGCAGTGAAGATTAGTTGAGATATTATCATAAAAGCAAGCAGAAGGTAGAGATGTCAGAGCAGAATAGGAAAGGAACAAGACACAATAGTTTTAAAGTGGCTTTAATTAAAGTCCACTAAAAGGATAGGTTTATAGAAAGGAAAGTAAGAAAGTGTAAGTTTGTAGTAATGAGAGAAGTATGGGCAGAAAGTTGTAATCTGTATTGACAGGAGGATTTGAGAGTTTGAAACTTTTGTAAACAAACCAGCTTACTGTCACTTTAAAAATCTGACATCAATGCCATGCATTTGCATGATAATCAAGAGGCAAGTTTGGGGGCTATATCAGTGAAATTTCCAAAGTGAAAAGGTCTACACTTTGGGACAGAACTGGCATTTATCCTTTTTTTGGCTTACAAAAAGAGAAAATGTTAGTGTGAATTGGGAAACAGCCAAGAAATAATTGAGTTTGACTGGAACACTTAGAATTTAGGAAGTCTGACAAATTAAATTTAAAATTACTAGTCAGTTTTAAAATACTTTTTAAATTGGTTGGGGTGTATATGTGTGTGTATGTGTGTGTGTTAAAATTGGAAACTTGATTGTAAATTGTGAGACTCCTTTCCATTTTTGTGACAGATTATATTCTATCTGAATTTTAAGAATTGTCTTCTTTCCTTCCTAAAAAAAGAGGAATTTATTTAAAGAAAAAGGAAGGGGAAGCCCAAGTGCTCCTGAGAATTCCCTGAGCTGCAGTAGCTTAGAGAAAGGAATAATAGTCCTACCAACTGGGTCCTCTACTGAGTGATGGGACTCAGTAAATACTGGATGAATTATGGGAAAAGGAGAAACAACCATTAATTGATCAGTGTATGTGGAAAGGAGAAGTTGAGGTAAAAATTTTACCTGGATTGCTTCTGCTTATTCCACTTTGTGCAGCAAAATAGGGAGAGACAACCCACATCAGCTTTAAAAGTAGATGGTATAGAAAGGTAGGGGCAACAGTCTTAAGCCCTTCTCTTGGGTCTCTGTTGACTCCTTGATTTTTAACTTTCCAGGATTCTTGAAACCATTTGTATGGATAAAGTCATCAGCCCTGGGAAATGAGATAGTTTGGGTTATAGACTTCCCAAACAAGGAATAGCTTTGCTGAGAATAAACAAATTTGTTTATTATATAAAAGTGATTTCTAACAATTGACCTTTATACTAGGATAATTTTAAATTCAAGAAGAAAACAAGTAAAATCTTTTACATGCATGAGTCTTGGTAAACTTTTATTGCTTATTAAAACTTTATAAAAGTAAAGATAACTGCATCTAGCCCTAAACTATGATTAGCAAAACTTGCTATTAGAGATAAAATCTCTTGGGACTGTAATCAATATTGTTTTGAGTTTTGAATTCAGGTATAATTTAGTGGGTTATTAAGTCAGTAATCCACTATTTAAGAGAAATGCCACAAACTACTCAGAGATGTGTGAACCTGAATAGTTTACATGTAGAAGTTTGTATGTGGGCAAAACTTCTGATGTAATAGCCAGCTCAGTTTCCTTTCTTGATAGACAGTCCAAGTGCTTTCTGGGAAATCACCTGCACACTGAACTCTTTTTTTGTCACTTTCTGCCCTTGTGGCTTACCACCTTTAAAACAGCCAATCACAAAGTACTCTCTGTCCTCGATGGGCTGCAGGCTCCCTTAAGGAGCAGAGCCCTCTGGGAGCATTACTTTTAATAAATATCTTCGCTTGGCTTGAAGTCAGTCTGAGCTCGAATTCTTTCAAGAAGACTCCACGACATATACTTCATACCTTTCCATACCTGAGGGAACTATGGTCAGACCACTCATTTCTTGTTCATAACTCCAACAGATCCATAGATTGTAGCTTTATATATGTTTGATATGATTTGGTTTCTCTCTGTGTGTGATCTCACTCTCTATAACTTGTCTTCTCTACTCTCAGACCATTTTGAATCATATATTTGGTAAAATATTTTTTGCATTATGACTGCAATATTTAATCCACTGTATGATCAATTGTGAAAGACTTAGCTACTCTAATTAATACAATTCATAACAATTTCAAAGGAAATTGCTATCCACTTTGAGAAAGAGAAATGATTAATTTTCAATGCAGATTGAAACATATTTTTTTCACTTTATTGTTTTGATTCTTTTCCTTCTCTTTCCTTTCCCCTTCCCTTCCCTTTCCCCTTCCTTTCCCTTTCCCCTTTCCCCTTCCCTTTCCGTCCCTCCTTCCTTCCTTTCATCCTTCTTTCCTCCCTCCCTTCCTCCCTTCCTTCTTTTTTCCCTCCCTTCCTCTCTCCTTTCCCTTGATATTCTCCTCTTTCCTTTCCCTCCCTCTGACTTTGGAGTCAGAAAGTCCTGAAAACAAGTCTCATTTTTATGATAAACATGCTATGTGACACTAGATAAGTTATTTAACTTCTCATGTTCAAGGAATTTCTCTAGAACTAAAACTTATGGAAAAGCTACAGGAATTCCCTAAGCCAAAGAACCCCACATATGTAGTGAATACAAACATGCATAGTTACATACATACATATACATATACAAACTATAAAAGAAAATGCATTCCTGTAGAAACTAGACCCAAATTAAGCGCATAATGATCAATAAATTTTTCATCCACTTCCCAAACTTGTCCATTGAATTTAGAATTCTAAAATACTTTCTTTTTATGTAACTAAAACTAGATTGTGAATTGTAGAGAATGTATTAATATACCATGGTAATGGATATTCCCTCACCTGGGAGTTCCCTCTGTTAATGAAATTACAAGTTCATTTCTTTCATCTCCCTTTATTACAAAGTGTGGAAGAATGGATATATTTCTTTAAAATCTTAGTTCTTCATTTGGGAAAGCCAAACCAACAGCCAAACCAAATGGGCTGATACTTTTAAAAGTTAAATGAAATTAAAATGTATATTATGTAGAATGTGAGAAGAACACAAATTCTGAACTTTGTAACTATGGACATAGGACTGATATAACATTTTATTTTGCTTTTAAGTACATGTGAAAAAGGTACTGAAGGCAGATTTTCTTAAACAAAAAGAGAAAATGATCATTGGCTTTTTTTCTCAGTGTAATTCTAGCCCAAGAAAATATGGCAATTTATAAAGTCTTTTTAAAAAATCATTATATATGCTGCTATTTTAAGGGAGCAAATTTTGAAAGTCAAATAGTTGTGGGAGTTCTATGTTATGACTGGGTCTAGATTACATAAATAATTTGTGATTTCATCAGCTTCTTCCACTGAAGCAAGTCAAAACAACCCATTTATAATTTAGTACATTGATACTAGGGAAAGTTGAGTCCAAGTCTTCTTGGCTCTAAGCCCAGCATTCTATTCAGCATGTTATTATTCTCTCTCCATACTTAGATATCTTTACATGACCTCAGAATTGGAAGGGACCTTGGTGGTCTTCTAGTCCAACCTATACCTATCTTGGCTTTTTTAAAAATCCCAAAGAAGTGGGAAAAAAACAGCCATTTTCCTCTAAAAGAAAAGGGCTGCCTACCTCCTGCTACTCTTTAAATTGGCTCTTATTGATATATCACTAAACTTGGTGATTCACTGCAATGGTGAATACTCATGCTTTCTTTACTCCCCCATGAAACTGATCCCCAGCATCTGGAGTAAATTTCTATTTTTTATAGTCATAATTGATATTGAGTCCTGGCCTAATGACTTACAATCTAAATGATCACAGACACCAATAAGGAAATTTAAGCCTTAAACCCTTGGATAGAAAGCCCAAAAGAAATGAGGCAATGGATTTCCAGATGTGGAATGCTAATAAGGATTAACATCAATTGTCAGGGTGGGCATTGAATGCATTCAGACAATGCTGCTAGTTTCCAGATTATGCTTCAATTCATAAATATTTTGGATTATGGAGTAGGAAGCCAGATCGCAAAGGGATTAAATCGTGAATACAGAGAAATAAGGAGAAAGGAATGAAAGCAATTTTTTTAAATTTGGTTGTAAAATGGAAGAGTGACATAGGATGATTGATAGATTAATGGGTTTTTAAAGGATGAGTGAGACCTGGGTATGTTCATAGGCAAGTTAGTAGAAAGGAAATTTCATATGAGGGAAAGGCAATTATTATGTCACCAATCTAAAAAAGAAATAGGAGAGGAGAGGCCAAGAGGAGTTTTTGGCCTTGGTAAGAAGAACTAGAAGAATCTCTAGAAGATGAAAGAAAAGAAAAGAATGGAACACGATACAAGGAGTTTAAAACTATAGAGATAAGAAATAGGGAAGTATATAGTTGGTGGTGAAGGGCCTTCATTTTATAGTAAAGCACAAACCGATGGCTTCTAGTCAGAGGTTTGGGAAGTCTGAGACAGCAGAGATTTAGAACATCTACTGAGTGTAATGTGATATAAGGTCAACTAAGGAAAAGAAAAAAACTCTTGTGGGAATAAGGTCACAGCTGAATGTGGACAACATAAATTTGTAGTAGATCCAATTAGCACAATTATATGTCTTTCTCCAGTCTGTTCAGTACTATGTTAGTACAACAGGAGTCAAACCAGATGGTGGGAATAATAGAGAATGGGGATTTAATAAAGCAGAAATGAAGATGGGTAAAAAAAGAGAAATTTGAATGTATAAGACAGTGCAAAGTTGAATTAAATAACTATTGGATTATTATTGGAATAAGAGAAAAATAAAGTCCATTTTGATGGAAGGGAGGGCTTCCTGGTAGAAAAGATCACTGTGCCTTCATTTTGCTTTTCTCCCTAGGCCTTCCTTTTGCCCTTCCTGATCCCATCCATCCATACTAAGGTAGATAAGTAGGAAGATGCAACATGGTTATTCATGGGAGAGCTGGAGTTAGTTACCAACTAAATCAGTCTTTTGGTAAATTACCAGTTTGATAGATGATTAGTTTTTATCTGCAGCCTAAATTCCTCTAGGCTTTAACCTACTCCCTTGCTACTGTGCCCTTTAGAACCCAGTGCTAGCAGCAGCTTTGATGCTGTTAATATATCACTAAAGAGTTAACAAAATGTATCCCAAATGTAGGAGGAAATGAAACAATGATACAGTTATACTTTATTTTTATAGATACTGCCCAACTCCTTTGTCTCTCTGAACAAGTCTGTTCAGAAGGGCAGGGTGTGTTGATCTGCATGGTCTTCAGATAATGCTCCATCTGCCAAGTTGGAGGAAGCCTGACTTCATGTAGGTGTCATTTTGTGATTAAGGGAAGCAGAAGCTAATCATCTCTGGGGTACAGCTTTATTGCCTTTTAAGGAGAAGTAATCCCTGTTTGGAAGAACCTAGATATATAATGGTCTTATTATACTGTGGGTACCATCACCTGATCTCCTGAAACATCCCATAAGATTGTTGGGGCTGTCCATTTGCTCTTCAACTGAATTCATCAATATATGTTGACTCTTCTAATTAAAGCATGAGCTTCTTGAGGCCAGGGACTGTCTTGTTTTTTCTATTTGTTTCTGCAACACTTAGCTGTTGTACTGAGTACTTTTCTTATTTAAAAAATTATTCTTATAAGGTTGGTCTTTCTAGAATGGGCAAGGGGCAATGCAAGAAGAAGTAATGTGAAAACAAAAGGCACCGACATGAATCTTTTAAAAAGTTATCCAAACAGGATATACTGCTATAACAAATATTTTTTCAAATCATCCAGCCTCCCAAGACTTCAAGGAAAAAAAAGGCATAGCATCTTCTTATCTTTTACCCAGAACTAAGACTGGTCATTATAATTACAGTAATTTCACTTATTTCTTGCTCTCTTTGTTTACATTTTTGTAGTCTTTGTGTATACTGTTTCCCCCTACTTCCTTTTGGTTATTTCACTGGGTAATAGATCATAATGAACCTTCCCAAGGTATTATACCATTCCATTATGTCCATTGGCTGTAATTTTGCCATTCCCCACTCACATTGGATGGGGGGGGGGAAGAAGGGAGAAGATAATCTTAATAATGGGATCTCTGGGTCAAAAAATATGAACAGCTATGTCACTTTTCTTACAAAATTATGACCCCTTTTCTAGTGATGGGTCAAGCCATTGAAGTTTGTGGGAATGCTATTCTCTGAGACCATAACATCTCCATAAAATATTTAGATGACCAGAACCCTAAAACTATAGATATAGTTACCTGAAAATCTGATTTATGACTATCTTTGTGTGTTTTCTTGTCCCCTAAAATAGCCTAAAGACATATAGAGCATCTTTCCCCTGTGAACTTTGGTATGTTTATCTTCTGAAAATACTTTGCACAGAGTGAGCAGTTAGTAAATATTTTTGATTGCCTGATGAGTACAATCTGTACTTTTCTTGGAGTATGGGAGCACAGTTGCTGCCATTGATAGAACTCCAGCACTATATCTCAACTTCAGGATATCCCTTTGTCATAAAAAATAAATCATTGTTTTTATGTTTTTATATCCTCCCTCACCTCCCACATTCTCATACCATATCTCATCCTTGGCAGTCCTGGAAGCTGCACCTTGCAGAATGACATCATGAAAATTTTACCCAACTTAATAGGAACAATTTGATGTTGATGTAATCATGCCCTCTAGGAAGAGATAAAGGTAGTCTAATAGGTACAGTCCTGTTTTCCTGAATTTCTGACAAAGTATTGTATCTAGACATAGATCAAAAATAAAATTAGTGAAAGCAATATAGTCCAAGGCTACCTATTGATTGATTGATTGATATTTTGAAGAAGGCATTGATGAACATTTTGAACAATGTTCTCCATTTGCCTACCTCCCACTCACTTGTCAGTCCAATTTGGAATAAAACTGTTTAGTCCAAAGATACTGTCTCTTACAGTAACATTCAATTTATCCAAAGGTCTTTTCTCTGAATTCTCTCTTTTGACCTCTCTGAAACTTCTGACATTGTTGAACCCTGGCTTTCTCCTTGGTGGTCTCTTAATTAAGGACATTTCCTTGTTTCTATTGTATCACTCTCTGTTGATTCTGACCTATTGATATGGTACCTTTTCAGGCTCCTTTGTGAAACTATAATTCTTTTTTAAATCTGAGAATCCTAGACATGTGCTAGAATCAGGTTAAACTCTCTCCAATTTTTTCATTTTCAGAATAAGCATTTATACCTTGGAATTTGGTAAATAATATAAATCAGGACTTGGTTATTTTTGTTTATTTTCTAGATTTAAGAAAGAGATGGAGAAAATCAATAATGCAGGTTTAATAATTATAAAGCAGATTAATACAGGTGTCATTTCCTTTTCCTTTCCTTATACATACAATTAGTAGCTTGCTCTCTCTTTTTTTGAAATTACTTTTTATGTGCTTTACATTTACTTGTGTTCCTGTTACATGTCCCATCCTCTGACTCTCCCAAAAATGAATGAGAGCTCTCTGAGGCTACTGGTTATTCTGTTTTTGTCTTTGTATCCTTAACAAAGAGTTTTAAATTTTTTTGTGTTTTTAAAAATATTCAAAATAAAACACTTAAGATTAAGTACATAATGTTACAAAGAAAAATGAAATAGAGTTATCAAAATATATTTTTTTAAAAAGTTCGCAGACCTGAGGATAAGAACCTCGACCTGAAAAGTCCATTATAGGACTTCATACATAGTAGGCATCTGTGACTTGAATTAAGTCTAATCTAGGATTTTGAGTGTTCCTTTCAGCTCTAAAATTTGTTACATTGCTTTATAGCAAGGAAAACTGAGGTCCATGAAGATTATGTACCTTGTTCACTTGGGATCATATCTTATTTGCACCATTTATTTTCTGATTAATGGTAGATAAATCAATTGTTGACCTTCCTAGCTTCAAATTCTTCATTTGTAAAATGGAAGTGGATTTAATTTTGAAATGTATGCAATACTTGTACGACCTACCTCATAAGATTCAAAAGAGGAGGCATCTAAGAAAGTGTGTTGACACAAAGTTCTGGCTAATCAGATTTGCTTATTCAGCTAAATGTAAAATCTACAATTGCCCCATGTTGATACATTTGGCATGTAGAAGAAGAAAGCTGCTTTGGAGTTGCCTTGGAAGCTCTAACCAGACCTGTTCCCTGAGGGGAGTTTTTGATTGCTAATTGCAGAGTATTTTAACGGTTCTCATGAATTGTCATTAAGGCAAAAGCCAAGGCAGCCACAGGCACCGGAGTCTCAGACAGGTGCCACCCACTCTTACCAGCTGTCTCTCAAATTGATCATTCAGCTGTTCCCAAACCCAGCCATCAAGAGGCAGCTTTGCTGGATGGTTGATAATGATCTGAGATTTCTACAATTGATCTTTGTTGAAGTTCCTATCTATCCTGACCTCATTCTCTGATGCAATAACTTTAGAAAGCTGCCCCTTCCTAAATCATAAAAGACAGCCAAAGGCCTCAAGAAGCAGCATAGTTTCAGTAAACACTATGTTGGATTTTAGGGGCAGCAAATAACTGGGTTCAAATACCTTCTGAAGACACTAAAGAAATCTCACCATCCTCTTCGACTCCTCATTCTTGCTCATCCCAGTGGTTGCCAAATTTCCTACATTCACAGCATGTGGGTCATATATGCCTTTTTCTCTCTAATCCTTATATGTGCTGGCACTCTAATTCAGGCCCTCGTTACCTCTCTTAAATTGTTGCAAAAGCCTAACATGTCTCTGTATTGTAATGCGGGAGCCACCTGCTGTTGACTGCTAGAGATCTAACTCAAACCTGTAGAATGGATCTTTTCATGTGAGAGGATGAGGATGATGATGAGGATGATGATGATTATACAAGGAGACTGAGAGGCAGTTGCTGTTCTCTGACCTCTCTCCTCTTCCCTCTGTCTCCAATTTTATCCACAAGGAACATCTGCATCAGCAAAAGCTGTCTTGCAACTCCTTTAGATGTTATGATTCACAGTTGTGAAGGCTCTAGGAGAACTGACCTGCCCCTTTACCTAGGCATGGTCCTTAACATCTCTGCTTTAAACTTCTCCTCAATTCGCTATATCCTCTATATACCTGTGAAAGTAGTGTTTTTAAAGTGTAATTGTGATTAGTCATAATCTCTTCACACACACATACACACACACACACACACACACACACACACACACACACTCAATAAACTAGTAGTTCCCTGGTACTTTCAGAATTAAATATAAAATCTACTGTGGGGCATATGAAGCTCATTATAGTCTCTCCATTTTTCTACAATTTCATTCTTTTCATATATTATTTCCCTTTGCCTATTCTGTAGTCCAATTTTATTGGACTGTTTGTTTCATCACATATGGCACTTCATCTCCCTTCTCCTTGTTCTTGAAAAGTCTATCTTCCATGTTTGGAATTCTTTTTCTCCTCATTTCTTTCTCCTGACATTTTTCTTCTTTCTCTTCCTCTTCCTTCTTCTCCTTCTCCCTCTCCTCCTCGTCCTCCTTCTCATACTGGAGTACAAAAAGCCAATTCCATAAATAAAAGATGAAAAAGTGTAGCTAAATAGTAGTTTGCCTAAAAAAGGTTTGAATAGTGTAGAGGGAGACAGTATCAAGAGGATTCTTCAATTTGATATTAGCTAAGAAAGCTTATTTTTCCATTCAGAGGAACATAGGGCTTTGGGTAAATCAAATGATTTCTGTCTATCTCATTTCCTTATTCTGAAAATGGAGATCAAAATGGCATCTTACACTAATGAAACTTTAAACTGCTATCATAAATATTGACTATTATTGTTTTCCATGTATCTTTTAAATTTTATTTATTTTTTAACTATTGTTTTTAATACATCTTTTCCAACAGGATTAATTTACCACTGAAATCTGTTTTGGACCGATATCTTCATATTATAGTACATTTAGTATTTGCTAGACATCGTGCCTTCCAAATCCACCAAAATGCATGGAAAGGTATGTTAGTTGCTTTATTTCTTTTCTGCTTAGATTTTTTTTTCCTTTATGTTCTGCACAGACCTCTTTTCTGATAGCATTTGTTTTCCTTCCTCTTCTTCCTTTCTTCCAACTTACTACCCAATTTTTCCATTTTATTTCAACAGGACCTTCCAAATTTGCACCTACTAAACCAAGCCCTTTTAAAAACTCTTCAAAAATATTATAAAATACCATGTCTTGTGTGTTTTCTAGTAATAGCATATTGCTGTGAGAGTTGTCCAGAGGAAATTTTTATCTTTTGGTAGTCTTTTACAAAATTCACTTCTGCTGGGAGGAAGTATTCTAAAATCTTAAATTGATCTGCAAACTTTTCATCTAAGATTTATGATCATTATAATCCATTATTATTATTATTGGAAAAGCAACTAGGTAGCATAGTAGATAGAGCACTGGGCTTGGAATTGGAAAATTTATCTTCATAGTTCAGATCTAATTTCAGACACTTAATAATTATGTGAGCCTTGGCAAGTCACTTGACTCTCCTTCCCTCAGTTTTCTCACCTTAAAATGAGCTAAGGAAGGAAATGACAAATCACTCTAGTATCTTTGCCAAGAAAACCCTAAACAGGGTCAGCAAGAGTCAGGTATGACTGGAAAATGATTGAATAAGGAACAACAGATTATTTCAGAGGATATTTGTAGATTTACAACTAGAACTGCTTAGAGATTGTCTAGTACAACCACTTAATTTTACAATTAAGGAAACTGAGGTCCTGAGATATTAAATTACTTATACAAAGCCCCCATTGATAATAAGAAAATGTCTGCCTTCAATCCCAATTTTTCTGATTTGAAATCTAATACTTTTTTCCATATACACCATATTGGATCATTGGTGACATCAATATTATTTTGAGGGGAGTAATTTTTTTATGTTTTTTTTCCTGGTTTCTTAGTGATAATTTTTCTTGAGTAAATATTGATTGTAATTTTTTAAAAATTTATTTTATTAAAAAAATAAAAACAGAAAAGGAAAACAAAACAAAATGATGCAAAACAAAAGAGAACATTGTCATGTGCTCAGAAGAACATCAGGGAGGATTCAAAATATATAACAACAAATTACAAGATCAAGAAAGTATAATATTAATAGAAGAAATTATATTTGAAAATCTATTCTTTACTTCCTTGTAAATTTTTTTTTTGTTCTTGGCTTCTCAACTTTTTACTTTATTCTTCATTTTCCCCCTTTTGCCCCCCCAATCCCAAGCAGCTATAATTTAAAAAGGATATATTTATGTATACATTTGTAGATATATACATACATAGACACATCACCCCCATATACATGTCTTTCCTATCTCTGTTGACAGTGCTTTAATCCTGTTCCTAACTTACCTTGGTATTACTTAACTTTCCTCCATTTATGGATCCTTCCCTTGTCTTCTTCCCACACCCTTTGCTATACCCTTCATGGTATATATGTAGTATTGCCTATTTAACCCATTCCCAATGCGAGTGGCTTTTCAAAACTATGAGCCTTCCTCTCTCCTGTAATGCCTCTGTGTCTATTCTTCTTCTGAACCTCAT
Source organism: Sminthopsis crassicaudata (assembly GCF_048593235.1). NCBI lineage: Eukaryota > Metazoa > Chordata > Mammalia > Dasyuromorphia > Dasyuridae > Sminthopsis > Sminthopsis crassicaudata. Next base: position 208,301,579 of record NC_133618.1, on the reverse strand, counting down.
TTGTATGAAATAATTAAAAACTCTGTCTCAGTCTTTCTTTTGAGCTGCCCTACTGTTGATGTCAATCTTAAACATGGTATTCATTTCCCATATTAAAAAAAAAAAAAACAACAACATAATTTGTCCATGTTGAGTTCCTTGAAATTTATCTTTGATATTGGTTCTTATATATCAAATTTGCTATTAATTTCAGCTTTGGTTGATAGAAAGTCCTGAAAACCTGCAAATTTATTGAATGTCCATTTTTTCTTGTTCAATATTATAGATAATTTTGCTAGATATGATATTTTTGGCTGCAAGCCTAATTCTTTTGATTGTTGGTAGATAAGATTCCAGGACCTACATTCTTTTATTGTGACTGCTGATAGATACTGTACAATTCTAATTGTAGTTCCACCGTATTTGAATTGTTTTTTTTTCTTGTTTCTTGTAAAATTTTTCTCTTTAATCTGGGTTTTTTGAAATTTGACAATATTATTATTCCTATGTGTTTTCCACAAAAGATCTTGTTGAGGTAGTGATTGATGGATTTTTTTCTATTTCTACTTTTCCATCATGTTCCATCACTCCAAGACAATTTTCTTGGATTATTTCTTGCATTATTGTGTCAAAGTCCATTTTTTTGGTCACAACTTTCAGGCAATCCTATTATTTTATATTTTCTTTTTTTAATCTGATCTCCAGATCTGTTGTTTTTCTTACAAGATGTTTCACATTCAGTTCTATTTTTCCATTCTTAATAATGTTTTGTTATATCTTGGTTTCTTGTAGAGACCAGATGAAGACTGACTTCCCCTTGCCTAATTTTAATTTCCAAAGAGTATTTTCATCTTTGAGACTCTATCTCCTTTTGTATTTAGTTAATTTTCTTTCATAATCTTGTTTTTCTTGGATGGTTTTTTATTTTACTCGTTTTTTAGTTTTTCCTCAATATCTCTCATTTGATTTTTAAATTCTTTTTTGAGTTCTATTAATTCTCTCTGGGCAAGGAACCATTTTAAGTTACTCTTTGGGGTAGAAGCTTTTTTTTTTTCTTCAATGTCTTCCTCTGAAGATGAGCCCTGGTCTTTCCTGTTCACATAGTATGTTTCTATGGTAGAGTTCTTTCTTCTTTTCCAGTTCATTTTTTTTTTAATAAGAGGTATTAGTGTAAGTACCTCTAATACTAGAGTGGGGGGTGGGGATGGTGTCTGTGGCTTCACTTCAGCTCTCCCCTCTGACCAGGAAGCCCAAACCAAGAGCTCCACTCTTCTGCAAGACCTGGAGCTGGACCTGGTATTCCCAATCAGCTGAGGTTCACTCAGTCCTCCAACACTCAGACCTCAATTCTTCAAGGTGTGCAGGAGGTGAAAGTTCCTGTGGTTCCTGTTGAGGCTCTAGCAACATCCAATTAGTCCCAGTGATTCCCACTTGGTGTTTCTATGGAGATATCTTAGAGGTATACAAACACTTCACATGGGTTAATCTCCAATCTTGGGTCTTTCCTTGGATCTTTTGGGGTTGTATCAGGAGGATTCTTGTTCTGTCCCAATTCTTCTTGATTTTTCACCAATCTATGTCTGCCCTGAGGCACAAATTTGATCTATTTTTGAGGTTAATCTGGAAATTGTTTTCCTCACCTTTGGGATGGGAGTAAAGTGGAGAACTGAGAAAAATAAGAAATAGGAATTGATCTCTCATGAAAATCTCCCTGAACACCAGTTTGATGAAGTGGACAGATGAATAGACTTGGATCAGACAACCCTGATTGCTTGTTATTATTCCTCAGTTTCCAGTTGAAACCAACATTCTGTGAACCCCTTTGGAATTTTCTTGGTAAAGATACTGGAGTTCTTGGTCATTTCCTTCTCCAACTCATTTTACACATAGAAAACTGAGCAAACAGGGTTTAAGTGATTTGCCCAGGGCCTGAGCTAATAAATGTCCAAGGTCAGATTTGAACTTGTGAAGATGCATCTTCTTGATTCTATGACTGCACCACCCAGTTGCCTCGGGGTTGTTATTAGCAGTGAGAATGAGAGAAAGTTTTTTCTTTAATCTTTGGGTGCCCTGTTTTTAAAAATAAGGAAATTGTATTACATGACTTCTGAGGTCCTCCCAGTTATGAAGTGATGATTTAGTGACCCTATTATTTCCTCCTTTGGTGAGGCAAATATTCCAGTAATCAAAGAAATTGGTCTACATTTGCATTTCTCCCAGGGCCAAGTGATAACTATATTTACTTAATAAATAAGGATTGGTCTTCATGCTAGAGGAAAAAATGAAAGGGTTGAAGAAATCCTCTCTAATGTGTATTTTGTTGTGAAGAAAATAAAAAGAAAAAATTATTTAAAAGAGGAAAAAAGAATCCTAGGATTCAGAGGGATTATAAGTATGTATCATAAGGTTAAAAGGTAGAAAACTGCAGCCAAGAGAAGAGGAAAAGGACCACTGAATCATACAGGAAAGAGTTTCCCCTGTATTGTACACTGAAGATATGATGCCCCCAGCTCACAGAAAGACAGAACATTTAGTAGAGACCCCAAGAAGAAAAGGAAAGTTGGGGGAGTTGGCAACTCATTGCTAAAGGGTGGTGGTGAGGTGGCCAATTTTTGACCCAATATGGATAACTGAGAAGTATACTATTTTCTCTTGGTTGTCCATATTTGTCCTGACAGAGAAGCTTTTAAGACTTTTCTTTATGATAAATATCAAGCTCTGGTGAGTCATGTATGCACAAGTGCTCTCCTCTGGGAGGTAGAAAACATTAAGGATTATGAAGCTAGAATTAGGATATAGGAATTATGATGTGCTAAGCAGAAAACAAGATGGCTCCATAAATAGAGTTCCAGTCCCAGAGTCAGGAAGATCTGAGTTCAGATCTGTTCTCAGACACTTAAAAAAATTGTGTGTGACTTTGGGCAAATTACTTAAACTCTATTTATCTGAGTTTCTTCTTCATGAAATCAACTGGAGAAGGGACACAACTGAAAATGATTGAACTAATGCATAGTGGAATGAGGTAAGGATTTGGGGGAGGAACAATTGTTTATTTAGACAGATGCTGCAATGGATAGAGTGCTAGATCTGGAATCAGGAAAACAAGTTAAAATCTGGCCTCAGGTATTTGCCAGCTGTGTAATCCTGGGCAAATAACTTGACCTCTATCTACTTCAATTTCCTCACCTGTAAGAAAGGGATAATAATGACTCTTACCCCCCTGGGACTGTCGTGACAATCAAAGTAGATAATGTTTGTAAAGCACTTAGCACCTTGCCTGGCACATAGTAGAGGCTACATAAATGTTAACTTGTTATTAGTATATTCATATAAAAAACCCAGGAACCAAATAAAAGGAATTATGATGGAGAGTTTTTAAATGAAAGTCAATTGTGGGAAAAATAGAAGTGATTTTGTCATCAGAAAATATAGAAATAAATGTATTCAGGGAATAGATAGAAAGCCTTACATGTGATTTGACAGTATAACCTAAATTTTAGGTGAGCTACAATAGTAAGAGAGAATATCAATTATTTGGATGCCTACTAGATTTTTGTGTTTGCCAAGGGCAGAATAGCTAATAATTATTTGACTTGCCTTAATGATAATTTCATCCATCTACAGATGAAGATCTGATAGGAAATATTACTCTGCATCTAATTTGCACTGATTCAGGAAGAAACTAATGATTGGGGTGGAAATAATGGCAATACTGGGTGGAAGTGACCATTTCCTTTCAGACTTTGTGGTAGAGTATGGGAAGTTGGGAAGTCAGGCTTAGTTTGAAATGTACCCTAGATTTTTGGAAACATAGATTTCAAAAGATTCACCAAAAGGATGAATAATATTCCATGAACAAAATTCTATTAGTGAAGTCAACCCAGGAAAGATGAAAATCTGAAGACTCAAAGAGAAATAATACTTCTAAGACTTGCCTGAAGTGATACAGATGCATAGGGGACTCACAAATGGGTTTATTTAAAATGTTTCAAAGATATGCACAGGAGATGGAAACAAGGCAGAGAACAAGACGAATACAAAAGCATTGCTTAGTCCTGCAAGAATTAGAACTACTAAAGCTCAGAATGAGTTTAGTCTGGTAAGAAATCAGAATTATAGCAAGATTAAAAAAAAAAAAAAAAAAACCTTTATTGAGTATGATGACCATGTTAGCGCCCCAGATACCTTAGAATCAGCTAGAGTCAGGATAAGCAAAAGTCCTTGGTCTTTATTCTTGGTCTTTAGCAGCAGTAGAAGTGAAGGAAATGGACATGCAGGATCTCCGAGACCTCACCTCTTCATCTCCCACCGAAGTGACTCTGGCTAGTCTTACTCTGCCCCTAGTCCCTCCTACAATTCTCTTTATACACCAAATGATTGGGCCAGCACAGGATAGTGGGAAGGGCCATTTTACAAGCATATCTTAATAGAGTATTGTCCAAATGGTAATTAGCCTTAAGTGCTCAGTTGTCCAGCCTCAGTGCATTAACTCAAGAGTTTCAGCCCTTTACATCTCCTGCTTTTTTTTTGTTTTAGAACACAGGTGATCACGCCATCCATGACTTCTCAGGGAGGTGAGAATCCCCAAAAGGAAGTGATCACACTCTCCCTGACTTCTCAGAAAAGGAGGTGAAAACACCAAAAAGGAGGTGATTACCCCCCCCAACTTCTCAGGAAGGGCAGTGAAAACACTAAAAAGGAGATGATCATGCCCTCCCTGACATCTCAGGAAGGGAGATGAACAGCACCAGTGGGTTTCTGGGCTGAAGAATCTTATTAGAAACAGGTATGCACAAACCCATCAGCATGGGAGGTATTACATAAGCACATAGCAATAATGCACAGGCTATTAGTGGTAACTTTCCCTACAGTTAGTGCAGGCTCAATGTGGTGTAACAAACATGAATTATACATGCAAGTAGTGATATAACAAACAATATAAATCAACATGGTCTCGTAAAAAGATTTCCAGAAGTTCTAGACGGAGGGTATGTAAACAACAATCACACATCCGCCTTCTTCAGCAGCAAAGAGATAGTCCAAAACCAGTCTATTATCTATTGCTTTATGTGTCAGGGAATCCAATGATCCCCGCAAGTTTTTGAAGTTCTGCAACAGTCTTAACATTTCTCAGAAAATCCAGTGATTCCTGAGGGTTTTCAAGGTTTATTACAATCTTATGATGTCTCAGAGAATCCAATGATTCCTGAGGGTTTTCAAGTTCTACAACAATCTTTTCATGTCTCAGGGATTCCAATGATTCGTGAGGATTTTGAAGTCCAACAATTTTTGATGTCCATGAGTGAAACACTTTCTTTTGATTTAGAACATAAGATGGTCATGACCTCCCTGACTTCTCAAGGAGGTGAGAACCCCAGAAAAGGTGATCATGCCCTCCCTGACTTCTCAGGAAGAGAGATAAAAACACCAAAGGAAATGGGAAATCAAATCAGATTAGCAAGTTTCTGAAAGGGCTCACTCTTAAAACAGGTATACATAAATCCATCAATATGGGAGGTATTACACATAATTACATAATATACATAAGCACATAGCAATATAACACAGGCTAGTAGTGATGTAAAAAATAACTTAAGTCCTAGAAATAGTCCAAAAGGAATCCATTGTCCATTAGTTCATGTGCCAGGAATCCAATAATTCCTTCAAGCTTTGAAGTCCTGCAATAGTCTCATCTTGTGTTAGGGAATCCAATGATTCCTGATGGTTTTTAAGTCCTGCAACAGTCTTTATCAACAATTTTTCATCTCAAGGAATCCAATGATTCCTGATGGTTTTTGAGTCCTGCAACAGTCTCATTATCAGCCACGCTCTTTCAGTGTCAGATGTTTCTTAGATCTTGTCCTTTGTTTTGAGGTTTTTTCCTTTTCTGTCTCTCTCCAGGTGCTCATTGCCACCCAGGTGTTTCCTTCTCCATCTGTTTCCTTCTCTGTCTGTAGAAATACAAGCAAACCCTCTTTTCCAGGCAGTTAACCTATCTAGTCCCTTTTATTTATCACTTTCTAAATCTCTCCTGATCATCTGACAATTACATTGGAGTTGCTTGCACTGGACACTGCCCTATTGGTTTAAAAGGTGTGTATTCCCCCCCAATTATAATCCCTTTCTACTATCTCATTGCTTTTTGACTAACTGATCAGGTAATCCCTCTCTGCTATTTGATTGCTTTTTGGCTGATAGATCACATCAAAGTCCTTAACTTCTAAAGACTCTCTGGATGTAAACTCAGCTGCCATCATGCCCCACTTATCTTTTGTATGATATCTTGGAGCTGGGCTCCATTTCTCATTTCCCTGGGTCAATCTACATTCTGAGGCCCAGTGGAAACCCTTGTGGCATTTTGGACATAGAGTTTGGGGTTTTATTCTCTCACCCTGTTCTCTCACTCTATCTCTATATCTACACTGAGCTCTAAGATGTCCTATTTTTCTGCACTGAAACCAATCGATGATTTTCTCTAGAAGTCCCTTGCCAAGAGGGACCCTGTCTTTCCATGTTCATCATAGTCTGGGTATAATAAGCATTTGTGCCCACTGTGGCACAGTGTCTTATGATCTCCTCTAAAGGAGTATCTTTGTGTAGTCCCCATATCATTCTTCTGCAAACCTTATTGGCATTTTCCATAGCCAGACGTCTAGTAATTATTTCTGTAGCTACATTTTCTCCAATGGTTCTTGTGACAGCTGTTTGCAAACGTCCCACAGAATCTGCAAAGGGTTCATTGGGATCTTGCTCTATTTTTGTGAAGGCTTTATCTTCATTTTTTTTCTGGGAGAGAACCGCCAGCTTTTATTGCAGCCTTAGAAATTTGCACATACACTGTTATCGGATAATTAATCTGTGCTGAATACTCTCCATACTGACTTTCACTGCTAGTTGGTCAAGAGTGACTTGTACATTGACTCCTTGCCTATTGTGTTGTGCTTGAATCTTACATAATTTATGATACTCCAAAAGCCACAACAAATTTTGTCTAGATTCTAAACATGTCCTTGCTATGGATTTCCAATAACTAGGGTTAGGATTTCATAAGACAATTTATCTAGTAACATCTTAACATAAGATGATATAGACCCATAAAGAGTGCAGCCTTTTTTCAAATACTTGATTTTTTCCAAATCAAAAGGAGTGTATCTTCTCCTTTTTTGGCCTAAAGAGTCAAGCTCTTCAATCACAGGTATGCATTTATAAAATCAGATACATCCTGTCCTTCACTTTTTGTCTTGACCAGTGCTTTTTGTAATCTTTGTCATAGGCTGCTTAATAGGCGATTCTGTCTGTGTCTTTGCCTCTCTCCCTCCTCCTTCTCCTTCCACCTATGAAGGGTTAATTGAGGGAGGTAATTCAGAGGACTGGGAATGATCTAATTTCTCCTGATGTGAAGCTTCACACTCAAAATTGTACATAACTCCATTCTTATCTGATTCTTCATCCTTTTCATGTAGTTTAGTTGGATCCTCATCCTCCTGCTCTTTCTTCTTTTTCCTTAATCTAACACTTATATAATTTCTCAAAGGCAGTTGTATTAAATTGTATATATGAAGTGTATCTTTGGAAATTGAGTTTGGATTGTAATTGTAGTGTTCACCTAGTTGCTCTCCTACCAAATTTCACTCATCTGGGTTCAATTCTTTTTTCCTTAGAGAACCAAGGAGATGTGTACTGTACAGTTTTTAAGAGTTCAGTGATCTCCTCCAAGGTTACAATTAAGCCTTGATTTTTTATCAGTCTGACCAAGTTTTCAACACATTTTCCTTGAACTGGAAAAGCAGACTGTTTTCTAAACATCTGTCCCATTTCAGCTGAAAGCTCTTTAACAAAGTTTCCTTGTTGTACTCACCCTAATTTCTGGGTCACAGATGAAGGTTCTTGGTCCCACATTCAGGCACCAAAATGGGAGCAGGTTTCTTGGGAGGCTTCTGGGGGCAACTTTCATTTCAGTTCAATTCAATAATTACTTCAAATGCAGCCAGGAGTTAAAGTCTAGATCCTTTACTGTCTCTTTCCAAATCTTATCTCCTTCACTTGGGGCTTGGCTAGTTTTCTGGAGGCCTTTTGGATCTTGGGTTCAGTGTTCTCCTGCCACCACTTCTCTGTCTTCCTTCTTTCTGCCCAACTTGTGAATCTCCTCAATTTGTGAATCTTCTGGATTTGTGAATCTCCTTGACTTGTGAATCTCCTCGACTGAATCCTGGTTTTGAATCTCCGGAAGTCCCCAGCCAGCACAAAGGTGGAAGTTGGAATGAATCTGACTCCATATCCAAGAGGCTTATGGGCTTCTGACTTGTGAATCTCCCAAAGTCCATGATAATTGAAGCTCCTAGCTTATATATGCTCTCTAAAGGTGTGAATATGTGAACTAATGTGTGAACTCCTTTTAAGGTATGAACTAAGTACATAAGCATTAACACCTTGTTTCAAGTTCTGGCCCAGGCTCTTTCAGTGGTGGGCACAGTCAGTAATAGAACCACCTGGTGTTTCTTGAATCTTCTCCTTTGTTTCAAGGATCTGCTCTGTCTCCCTCCAATGGACAGGGCAAATATGGCTTATTGGCACCCATCTGATTCCTTCTCCATCTGTAAAGATACAAGCAAACCCTCTCCCCCAAGCAGCTAACCTATCTAGTCCCTTCCATTCACCGCTTTCTGGAGCTCTCCACATGACCTGGCAATTATCTAAAGATAGTGGAGCTGCTCGCACTGGACACTGCCCTTCTGGTGGGTTATAAAACCTGTGTTCTGGAGCCAGTGCATCTTTGTCAAAAATCAAGAAATTAATAGTATAAAGAGCTAGATTTAGAAATTTCTAGGGTTACTTGTGGCTCCCTCTTTCTTTTGTTTTTGGAGGAGTGTCTTAATGTCCCTGTTTCTCCTTTCTACTATTGCCTGTCCTTGAGGATTAAAGGATATGCCAGTGGAGTGTAAAATCTTACACTGTGCACAAAAGTGTGCAAAATGTTTAAAAATATATGCAGGTTTATTGTCTGTTTTTATTGCTTGTGGCACACCCATAATTGCAAATGCTTGTATAAGGAATTCAGTGACCACTCAGACTGTCTCTTTTGCTGCTAGTATTGCGAAAGTGAATCCTGAAAAAGTGTCCACCACAACAAGACAGACAACCAAAACATTTATAATGGGTCACATCCATTTGCCAAATTTCATTAGGTCTCAAACCACGAGGGTTCTTCCCTGGAGGGAGTGTAGGAGCGTGGAAAGGGATGCAAGCTGTATAGGCTTTTACTATGCTCTTAGCTTCCTCTCTTGTTATTCCAAATTGTAAATGTAAAGCTCGAGCAGCCTAATGATATTTAAAATGAGATTCTTGGGCTGCCTGAAAAAAAGGAATATTGGCTAACATGGTTAGAAGGCTATCTGCCATTGAATTACATTCAAAAATAAGACCTGGAAGTCCACTATGAGAGTGGACATGCAAGATATAAATCTTACCTGGATGCTTTTTCACTTGCTCTTGAAGTTCCTTAAAGAGCTGATATATATTAGAGACTACAAATTTTATTTGAGCTGTGGCAATTCTTCATACCATACCTACTGAATAGGCTGAATCAGATATTATATTTATATCTCCTGGATAATACTGGGGAATTCCAAGGACTTAGAGAAGGTTGTAAGTGTCCTTGGTCAAGTTGCTCCTGTACTATATCTAATAAAGCCTGAATTTTATCACTACCTAAGGACCACTGTTCTATCCACATTGGTGTATCAGTTTTCTATTGGATAGGAACAGGTGAGAGTGTTGGCAGGTCTTCAACAGCAGCCCTGCCTAAAAAAACAAAGTACTCATTTTTAATTTTAATTGTTGTAAAATGTCCCTTTCCCACAGATTGATGGGGATTTTTCAACTATAAAAGAAGTAAAAAACTCCTTTTTCACCTTCAAATATCCATCTCAAAGGGGTAGCACTAACTTCAGCTACTATTGATCCTCCTATGCCAGACATATAGATGTCTGACTTAATCTTTAGCCAGTGACTGGGCCAGTTGGCACCTCTAATGACAGTACAATCTGCACCTGTGTCTACCAGTCCTTCTAATGGTATGCCATTTATATAGATAGTGAGCATAGATTGGCACTCTCTGGGTGTGGCATTGGCTGCCATCATGCCCCAAGTGTTTTTTGCCTTGGGCCCTGGGGCTGGGCCACTCATCCCATTTCCCTGAATCAGTCTACATTCTGATGCCCAGTGGAAGCCTCTGTTGCATTTTGGACATGGGGTATTGGGTCTTATTCTCCCACCCTGTTTTCTCACTCTGTCTCTATGCCAACATTGAGCTTTCAGATGTTGAAAGCTTTGATGAGTCTCTCTGGAAGTCCCTTGCCAAAAGGGACCTGTATTCCCATGTTCGGATCTTGGGAAGTCTGCATCATAGCCTGGCTATAAAAGGCATTTGTTCCCACTGTGGTAGCATCTGATGATCTCCTCTAAAGGAGCATCCTTGTGTAGTCCTAGTATAATTCTTTTGCAAACCTCATTAGCATTTTCTTTAGCAAGTTGCCTTACCAAAGTGTCTGTTACTGTATTTTCACCATTAGTTTGTATGGCAGCTGTCTGCAAACGTCCCACAAAATCAGCAAAGGGTTCATTTGATCCTTGTACAATTTTTGTAAAGGTCTCGCCCTTGTCGTTTTTATTGGGGATAAAAGTCCATGCTTTGATAGCAGCAGCAGCAATTTGCTCATATGCTGCTATGAGGTAATTAATTTGTACTGAAATGTCTGCATAAGAACCTACATCAGTTAGTTGGTCACAGGTAATTGGAGGATTAACTCCACTATGACTATTTTGTTGGGCTTATATCCTATAGAGCTCACTATATTCAGAAAGCCACAACAAGTTTTGTCCAGGTTCTAAGCATGTCCTTGCTATAGATTTCCAGTGCCTAGGGGTCATGACTTCATAAGCCAAATTCTGTAATAACATTTTAACTTAAGCTGATGTAGCCCCATAAAGAGTGTAAGCCTTTTTCAGGTCTTTGAGGATTTCTATATCAAAAGGAGCAAATCTTCTACTTTCTTGACCTGAAGAGTTAAACTGTTGAATCACAGGATACATATTGATTTTCAAATCAGCTAAATCCTGGCCTCCTTATGTGGCTTTAAGTAGTACCTTTTGCAATCTAGTCATAGGAAAGGGTGATTGCTGGGAGGGGAGGTGCTGATGATATCACTGCCCCTCCCACTACACCTCCTCCCTCCATCCTGGAAGGTGAAGTTGATGGGGATTCGTCAAGAACCAGTAACGGTTTAGTCGGGGTTGAAGCTGCCTGGTCAGAGGGAGAATTGCCATGCCCTTCACCACACCCATCATCCTCACTTAACTCCACATGCCCTCTAATGCTATTGCTATTAATCTGTTTATTGTCTTCCTCTTTTTCCTCACACTTCCTCATTTGGCTGTTCTTTAAACTTTTCTTTTTTCTATAACTTGCAGGATTCTTTAAGGCCAATTGTATTATGTTGTATATATGGAATGTTTCCTTGGAAATTGAACTAGGACCTTTATCATTGTAGTATTCACATAGTTGATCTCCTACTAGTTTCTAGCTATCTGATCCTATTTCTTCTTCCTTTAAGAGCCAAGGGGACATGCATTCTAATGTACCCAAGAGTCTAGTGATCTTCAACCAAGTTATAATTAAGCCTTATCCCTTTATCAACTTAAGCATACTTTCTATAGGGGCCCCTCAGGGAGAGGGTGGGAGTGGGGCTGGGGGAGAATCTTTTCTTAACATCTGCCCCATTTCAGCTAGAAAAGATTACTAGTTTAGCCCTTAACAAAGTAAGTTCCCTGTTTGTCTATTAAAATACTCACCCTATTTCTTGGCCCCTGAAGGCTTCTTCAGTGAAATTAGGGTCCTTGGTCCCACATTGGGCACCAAATGTGGTGACCATGTTAGCACCCTGGTTACTTTAGAATCAGCTGGAGTCAGGATAAGCAAAATTCTTTGGTCTTTATTCTTGGTCTTTAGCAGTAGAAGTGAAGGGAATGGACATGTAGGATCTTCTCGACCTCACCTCCTCATCTCCCGCCCAGAAGGAACTCCAGTTAGTCTTCCTCCACCCCCTAATCCTTCCCACAATTATCTGTATACACCAAAAGATTGAACCAGCACAGAATAGTGGGCAGGGACATTTTCCAAGCATATGCTAATAGAGTATAGTCCAATTAGTAAATAGCCTTAAGTGCTTGGTTGTCTGACCTCAGTGCATCAACTCAAGAGTTTCAGCCCTTTACAATTGAGGGAAAAAAGAAATAGAAAAAAAAAGAAAGAAAGGAAGGAAGGAAGGAAGAAAGAAAGGAAAGAAAGGAAAGAAAGAAAGAAAGAAAGAAAGAAAGAAAGAAAGAAAGAAAGAAAGAAAGAAAGAAAGAAAGAAAGAAAGAAAGAAAGAAAGAAAGAAAGAAAGAAAGAAAGAAAGAAAGGAAGGAAGGAAGGAAGGAAGGAAGGAAGGAAGGAAGGAAGGAAGGAAGGAAGGAAGGAAGGAAGGAAGGAAGGAAGGAAGGAAAGAAAAAGTTGTGTAAAATGCTTTCCAAAGTACTCATCAATTTATTTGGATTTTTAAAAGACGGCTACATAGGATAGGAGCAAGGGAAAGTAATTGAGAGGAATGTAAAAGAGTGACAGTCTTGTAAAAATGTCAGGAACCTTGAAGCCCAGAATGAACTAAAACTTAGATAGAATGTTATCATTCCACAGGGGAAAAAAGAAGAAGGATAAGGTTATTTTTTTGATTACATAAAGCAATGACAATAGATGAGAGAAGGCAGAATGACTCAACCTTCATTCAGCATATTTTCTCTACCAAGCAGAATCATCCTCAGATCATAAAACATAGAACAAAAATGGTCAACAGGAATTAACACTCAAGATAAATGAGGAGACAGTAAAATTTAAGTCACGAGGCATGATTAAAAAACATTTCAGGATGCCAGTGAATTTGCTGAATGATTGCAGCTGTTAGAAATCTTTGGAAAGTTGGGGGAAATGGGAAGGGTGTCATCTGGCTGCAAATGGGCATGTTCTGTTCCAATTTTCAAAAAAAGTGGAGTCTTAATATCCAACCTGGAAAGTTTGAATTTTGTTCCTGGCAGATTGCTAAAACCCCATTTTCAAAATGATGATTTGTGGGCAATTAGAAAGGGACAAAGTGATTGCTATGAGTACCATGGGGTAATCCAGAGTAATTACAACAGGTGATGTGAAATTTTTTAGGGAGGAGGGAATAGATTAGTAATTAGTAATTAGACTGGTTGGACAAGGAACTATTGGAGATGCAATTTGCCTGGATTTCAGCCAAGCATTTTACAGAATCTTTCATGGCATCCTTATGGATGATGTAGAGAAATGCAAACTATATGACAATAAGGTTAAGCACTGATTGAACTAGCAGGCTTAAAGCACTAATCAATATTAAGCCAGATAGATGTCAAGAGGAGAGTCATCTTAGAGTTAAATCTCTGCCCATCATAATAACAATAACTAGTATTTATATAGTTCCTATCTTCATTTTACAGATGAACCAAAGCAAATAGAAGTTCAATGGCTTCTCTAGCATCACACATCTGGTTAAGTATTTGAAATCATGCTGGATTATGAACTCAGGTTTTCCTAACTCTAGGTCCAGCAATGTATCCACTGAACTATCTGTTCAATATAGGATCGAGAGAGGCATGGATTCTTTGAAATCAGGTAATTCTGCAGCATTTGCAGACATGTAAAATGAGGGTGGGAAAGCTAGGTGGTGCAGTGATTGGAGTGCTAGGCTGGAAATCAAGAAACCCTGAATTCAAATTTGACCTCAGACATTTAGCAGCTGTGGGACTCTGAACAAGTCCCTTTAACTCTGCTTGTTTGCCTCAGTTTCCTCATTTGCAAAATGAGCTGGAGAAGGAAATGTCAAACTTATTCAATATCTTGGCCAAGAAAACTCCAAATGGGATCACAAAAAATGAGACATAAATGAAAACAACTAACAACAACAAAAGTGAAGCTGAGGATGGAGAAATCACTTTTCTCCATACAACTCTTTGTAGCAGAGGCAGAATTAAAACCTAGATTATTATAAATTGAGCCATCATTTTACTGCAACACACTGCCTTAGAAAGATCTTTATTAGTAATTTAGCCAAAGGTATAAATGTCATACTGATCCTATTCTGAGGAAGACACAGATCTCAGCGCTTTAGTTAAATGTGTAAAATGATAGAAGTGAACTCCAAAGAGATCTTAGACTGGAACATTGGGATGAATTTAATCAGATGAAATTTGGCAGTGATAAAGAACTACATTTGGATTAAAAAATAATACTATCTGTATAAGCATAAACTAGGTGGTGGTGTTGCTAGACAATGGTTCTTGTGAAATTACATCTTGCAGAGTTGGAAGACTTCAAAATCCATGGTGAAGCAGCTGTATGGGGTAGCAGATAGAAGGCTGGATAGGGAGCCAGGAAAACCTGGGTTTGCATCCTGTCATCATATGATCATAGATTTGAAGCTGGAAGTAACATTGCAAGCTATTTTACTTCTAATTTATTTATTTAATATTTTCCCTAGTTATATTTATATTATATATATTTTTTACATTTATTTTTAAAACTTTTGAGTTCAGGATTATTTTCCTTATTCCCAACCCTATCCCCCATTAAGAAACCATATGTGAAGTTATGCAAACCATTTTAATAAAAGTCATGTTGTGAAAGAACATAGATCTGCCACTCTTAAAAAAAAAGTCAAGAAAAATAAAATAAAAGAGAGAGAGAGAGTTTGTTTCAATCTGTATTCAGACACAATCAGCTTCTTTTCTGGGTATGGATAGGATTTTTTTATCCTAAGTCTTTCAGTAGTTGTGGATTATTGTATTGCTGAGAATGGCAAAGTCATTTACAGCTGGTCATTCCAGAACATTTCAGCCTCTCATTTTAAAGAAGAGGATCTGGGGGCAGCTAGGTGGCGCAGTGGATTCAGGAGGACCCAAGTTCAAATCTGGTCTCAGACACTTAACACTTCCTAGCTGTGTGACATCCTGGGCAAGTCACTTAACTCCAGCCTAAAAAAAAAAAAAAAAAAAAAAAAAAGAGGATCTGAGATTGAGATTGCTTAAGTAGCTTGCCTAAAGTCCATAAACAACATGGAAAAGAAATGGGATTTAAAAACAAAAACCAAGGAAATTAATAATAGCTAGCATTTATGGTACTTTAAGGTTTTCAAAGCACTTTAAAAAATATCTCACTTAGTCTTTGCAACTACCTGTAAGAGTTATTTTATAGATCAAAAAAACTGAGACCAAGAGACTTAAGAGTCAGACTGAGACAGAGATTAAGTGACTATAGCTAGGAAGTATCTGAAGCTTCAGGTCTTCATGATTCTAAGTTTAAGTTTCTATGCCTAGGGGCAGCTAAGTGGTGAGTGGTGCAGTGGATAGAGCACCAGCCCTGAATTCAGGAGGGCCTGAGTTCAAATCTGACATCAGACACTTAACACTTCCTAGCTGTGTGACCCTGGGCAAGCCCTTAACCCCAATTGCCTCAGGAAAAAAAAAAGAAAAAAAGAAAAAGACAATTTCTATGCATTGTAGCACCAACCTACTTTGAATTTCATATACACGCATACATATAAGCCAACACATATATGTATGTAAATGCATGTGCATGTATGTATATATGCAGATAGATAGATGAATACTCCTGATAATGATATTTTCATTTGGGTTTCCATTTCTTTGACAGAATAGTTCTCTGACAGCTAGAAGCTGTCATTCCAAGTCTTCTTTAATAACTTTTGAGATAAGCAAATAAGGATCATTGGAGGATCTGGGGGTATTTAACTAAAAGAAAACTTGAGGTGTCTGGGTGGTATGTGCATATGAATCTGTGGTGGGGTAATAGTGTACTGGGTCTAGATTTAGGAGAGACCTGAATTCAAATCCAGCTTCAGATATTTGTAATTGGAATTCAAATGTAAAATAAGAATAAAGGTAGCACCTACCTCCCATTATTGTTGTGAGGATCAAGTGAGATATTATTTTTAAAGTACTTAGTGCAGTCACTGGCACATAGTAGGTGCTTAATAAATCCTTATTTCTTTTCCTTCCTCTTCAAATATTTGAAAGATTATCCATCAGGAGAGTTCAATTTACTTTGTTTGGTCCCATAGGCAGAATGAGTGGGAAGTTACGGAGAGTCAGCTTTTGGCACTATTATGAAAATTAGAGCTCCTCCCATTCTAGTCACAGTCAGAAAAATCTGAAGAAACAGAAATTTTTTTCTCTTCTCTGGCTATAGAAACCTTTTTTCATTTGTGATAAACAGTTTTGTCCTCAGTGAAGGAAACAATGACTTGCTTAAATCTTTGCAATACCAAAAATACATGATGAAATGATGTGATGAAAAAATATATGATGAAAAAAGCAGTAGAATTGCTTAAAAAAGGAGTTTCTTCACAGAAAGCATTGGCTAATAAGTGCATAGTTCAACAGATAAAGAATAAATGGGGCACACCTGAAAGAATCCTCTCCAAAGCACATAATGAACGATGCTAATGATAAATTAGCTGCTTGGAGTACTTTTAGCTTTTCATTTAATTTAGCAATTCATTTAATTATTTTATTTTATTTTTAAAATAGTTTAAAATAGTTTAAAAAACTAATGCGTGGGGGGGGCAGCTAGGTGGCATAGTATTTAGAGCACCATCCCTGAAGTCAGGAGGACCTGACACTCACACTTGACATTTCCTAGCTGTGTGATCCTGGGTAAGTCATTTAATTGCTTCAGAGGAGAAAAGCATGCTCTTTGTTTTTATAATAATTATTTTCCTATTTGCCACACTTTTATTTCAGAAACCTTCCAATAATAAAATATAGTTAAATAAATGTTGTTATTAATAATGTGCTATATTTAATTTAAGAATAGAGAATATATCTATGATTTCATTAATATAGAGAACTCCTAGATGAGAAAATCCCTTCTATTGATATTAATTGGTACTTTCTCTGAAAGTTAGAAGCTTAGAGACTTTCTTGGAGCCCTAAGAGATTATGAGCCCTGAGTCACATGGTTGACATATGTCAGTGGTAGGACTTCCATAAAGGATCTCTCTCTACTATGTTACACTGCTTCTCTATATTTACTAAATTTACTTTAAACTTAAAAAAAAAACAACCGTAGCTTAAAAAGTTCACAATTTCATATACAAGCAATATTTTTGTTTTGTATATTGAAATGTTGATGTTTATTGGTAATTGAATTTAGGATTAAAAAGTCACCAAAAAACAAACAAAAACAACCGGTATCTCAGCCATGTCTGTCAGTATCCACAATGTTCTATCTCTATAGTACTTCTCTCACTCCATCAATTGAGAAGGAATTGCTTCTCATCAGCTATTCTCTGAGATAACTGATGATTCAATTTAATGAGTTCTGTTGCCTTTATCTTATTTTCACTTTCTTATTTTAGTCACTGTATATTTTAATTTCCTGATTCTTTGCTATGAATCTGTTCATTCAAATTTTCTCATTTTCCTTTGAATTCTTCTTTATTTTTTTCAAGCACTGTAACATTCCATTGGGCAGCTAAATGACATAGTGGATAGAGCCCCAGGTTAGGGTTAGGAAGACCTGAGTACAAATGTGGCCTCAGACACTAGTTGTGTGATCTTGGGCAAGTTACTTAACCCTATTTGCCTCAGTTTTCTCATCTGTAAAAATGAGCTCCAGAAGGAAATGTCAAACTACTCCAGCATCTTATTGAAGAAAATCCCAAATGGGGTTATACTACTGAAATGACTAAATATTCCATTGCTTTTGCAAACTGCATCTCATACAATTCTTTGATGATGTCTTTTACTCTGGTTCTCTTTTTCTGGAATGTATTGCAAGCTACCCTTCCTTCCTCTATTACTGTCTCCCTTGTCTTCAAGAATGATAATATTTATTTTGTCTATGCACACAATGTGCTTTGATTTATAGCCACACAAAAGTATTGATTGAATATTGGTCTTGTAAAAGAAGGTCTTTTGGTTTAGAGTCACTAAAAAACTTTGTGATTTTCCAAAATTAATTTGTCAGAATGCATTTATTTAGCAATTACTATGTGTTAGGCACTGTGTTAAGTACCAGGAAAAAAGGCAAAAACACAATCCATGCTCTTAAGGAGCTCACATAATATTGGATTAAATAGCATGCAAACAATTAGGTCCATACAAATATAAGGACAAGATAAATAGGAGGTAATCTCAAGAGGAGACACTAGTAGTGGTTGGGAGAGAGGCCTCTTACAGAAAAAAATCTAAAAGAAAGTATAAAAAGAGTGAGCATATTACAGACCAACAGCATACCCAGTGATGTGGGAAATGGAGTGTCTTCTGCAAAGGGACAGAAAGAAGCCCAGTTTTTGGATGACAGAGTGGAGGGGAGTAAGTTATAAGCCTGGGAAAATAGATCTGCATCCAGAAAGAGGATTATGGGAATTGAATGTGGATCACAACACAATATTCTCACCTTTTTTGCTGCTGTTGTTGTTTGCTAGCTTTTTAAAAATTTCTTATTTTTTCCTTTTTGATTTTTCTTGTGTAGCATGATAAAAGAGGAAAAATGTTTAGAAGAACTGCACATGTTTAACCTACAGTAGATTACTTGCTGTGTAGGGGATGTGTGGAGGAAAGGGAGAGAGAGAAAAATTTGGAACACAAGGTTTTGTAAGCGTGAATGTTGAAAACTACCTTTGCATGTATTTTGAAAATAAAAAGTTCATGATCTAGGCATAAAGAATGAGATTATAAATAAATTAAAAGAACATAGGAAGTTTACCTCTCAGACCTGTGGAGGAGGAAGGAAGGAATTTGTGACTAAGGAAGAATTAGAGATCATTATTGATCACAAAATAGAAAATTTTGATTATATTAAATTAAAAGGCTTTTGTACAAACAAAACTAATGCAGACAAGATTAGAAGGGAAGCAATAAATTTGGAAAACATTTTTATAGTCAAAGGTTCTGATAAAGGCCTCATTTCAAAAATAATTAGAATTGACTCTAATTTATAAGACATTCTCCAATTGATAAATGGTCAAAGGATATGAACAGACAATTTTTGGATGAAGAAATTGAAACTATTTCTAGTCATATGAAAAGGTGCTCCAAATCATTATCGATCAGAGAAATGCAAATTAAGATAACTCTGACATACCTACCACTACACATCTCTCAGACTAACTAAGATGACAGGAAAAGATAATGATGAATGTTGGAGGGGATGTGGGGAAACTGGGACACTGACACATTTTTAGTGGAATTGTGAACAGATCCGACCATTCTGGAGAGCAATTTGGAACTATGCTCAAAAAGTTATCAAACTGTGCATACCCTTTGATCCAGCAGTGTTACTACTGGGCTTATATCCCAAAGAGATTTTAAAGAAGGGAAAGGGACCCACATGTGCAAAAATATTTATGGCAGCCCTTTTTGTAGTGGCTAGAAACTGGAAATTGAATGGATGCCCATCAACTGGAGAATGGCTGAATAAATTATGTCATATGAATGTTTTGGAATATTATTGTTCTGTAAGAAATGACCAGCAGGATGATTTAAGAGAGCCCGGGAGAGACTTACATGAACTGATGCTAAGTGAAATGGGCAAAACCAGGAGATCATTATGCATTTCAACAACAATACTATGTGATGATCAATTCTAATGGAGGTGGCTCTCTTCAACAAGGAGATAATTCAAACTAGTTCCAGTTGTTCAGTAATGAAGAATCAGCTATATGCAGAGGGAGAAGTATAGGAAATGAGTGTGAACCACAACATAGCATTTCCACTTTCTGTTATTGTTTACTTGCATTTTTATTTTCCTTCTCAGGTTTTTTTACCTTCTTTCTAGTGCAAGATAACTGTTTAAATATGTATATATGTATACATATACATATATATATATATATGTGTATATATATATATGTAATATATATATATATATATATATATATATATATATAGTATTTAACATATACTTTAACATATTTAACATATATTGGACTACCTGCCATCTAGGGGAGGGAGTGAGGGAGAAAGAGGGGAAAAGTTGGAACAGAAGCTTTTGCAAGGGTCAGTGTTGAAAAATTACCCATGCATATGTTCTGTAAATAAAAAACTATAATAATAAAAAAAGAAAAAAGTTATTATTAAAAATTTAAAGAAAGGAAAGGTAGGATGGGCCAGGGAATAAAAAATTTCAGTTATCTTAGAAAGACATAGGTATACTTGCATGAATAAGAACAAAATGGGCAGAACCAAAAGAACAATGTATATAGTAATGGCAATATTGTTTTAAGAATGACTTTGAGCAAATAAGTCATTTTGATTATAGATATCCAAATTAATTACAAAGGACATATGAAGGAAACTACTATTTGCATCCAGGGAAAGAAATGATAAATAGAGGTATGTATGGAATGATTTTACACACACACACACACACACACACACACACACACACACACACACACAAATACATATCTGTGTCTAATGGTAGAAGTGGGAAGAGGGAAAAAGGGGGAGATTTACAAGATAACTTTTTATGAATTTAAAGGGACTAACAAATATTTGCAGTTTCATGTTCAATTGTATTTTTTAAATTATGCTATAATATGGAAAGGCCTATTTCATACATTAAAAATTAAATAAACAAAATATTTAAAACACAGAAGATTTTATATTTTCTCCTACAGGTAATAGGGAACTAGGTGAGTTTATTGAGGGGGAAGATGAGATGATCAAACCTGTGAATTAGGAAGATCACTTTGACAGTTGAAAAGAGAATGGCCTAGAGTGGGTAAAGACTTGAGACAATGAAACCAACATCAGACTCTTGCTGTAGTCCAGGTGTGAGGTGATAAAGGCCTATTGTTCCTCTGCAAAATGCTTATTCTCACTACTTACCTCTCAAAGATGTAGTGAAGGTCAAATAAGAAATTATGTGCAAAGCCTTGTATATGTCCTAAGATGATGAAGAATCATTATCTATTATTATAATAATATTACAACAATTAATAACATTATAGGTTGCAATGAAATAATGAGACAATAAAAATAAACAACAATGAGAAGCAACATTTTGTTCTTTTTTTCTTTTCTTTTTTTCTTTCTTTTCTTTTTTTATTGAAGATTTTTATTTTCAAAACATATGCATGGATAATTTTTCAACATTAACCCTTGCAAAACCTTGTGTTCCAATTTCCCCCTCTTCCCTCCACTCACTCCCCTAGGTGGCAAATAATCAAATATATGTTAAACATGGTAAAAATATATTAAATCCAATATATGCATACATATTTATACAATTATGTTGCTGCACAAGAAAAATCAAATCAAAAAGGGAAAAAATGAGAAAGAAAACAAAATGCAAGCAAAGAACAACAAAAAGAGTGAAAATGCTCTGTTGTGATCTACATTCAGTTCCCACAATGTATATGTGTGGTGTGCTTTGTAATATAGTTTTAGATGTGCCACACTTAGGCCATCTTCATTTGAAGGTTGTTTCATGAATTCCCTTGAAGTTCTTGATCTTTTGTTCTTCCAGATGAACTTTGTTATTATGTTTTTCTAGATCTGTAAAATAATTTCTTGGGAGTTTACCTATTTTTCCCAATAGT
Organism: Sminthopsis crassicaudata; assembly: GCF_048593235.1. Lineage (NCBI taxonomy): Eukaryota > Metazoa > Chordata > Mammalia > Dasyuromorphia > Dasyuridae > Sminthopsis > Sminthopsis crassicaudata. The sequence goes on along the minus strand of NC_133618.1, from coordinate 208,279,920 downwards.
TTGCATAGTATTAGAATTGATTGTTCTTTAAATGTTTGGTAGAATTCACATTTAATACATCTGGCCCTGGAAATTTTTTCTTAGGGAGTTGATTAATAGCTTGTTCTATTTCTTTTTCTAAAATGGGACTATTTAAGTAATTTCCTCTTCTGTAAATCTGGGCAATCTATATTTTTGTAGTATACTTCCATTTCACTTAGACTATCAAATGTATTGATGTATAGTTGGGCAAAATAACTCCTAATTAATCTCCTCTTCACTGATGGAAAGTTCATTTTTGAGACTAACAATTTGATTTTCCTATTTCCTTTTTCTAATCAAATTAACAAAAGGTTTATCTATTTTGTTGTTTTTTCATAAAGCAACTCATGGTTTTATTTATTAATTCAAAAATGTTCTTTAATTTTATTAATTTCTCCTTTTATTTTCAAATTTGGTATTTAATTGGGGTTTTTATTTATTCTTTTTTTAGCTTTTTAAATTGTAAGCCCTATTCATTGATCAAGAAGCAATGTTTTTTGTACTGGACAAAGAGCTGGCTTCAGAGCCATGATGATCTAAGCCCAAGTCCAACCTTAGAGGCATATTGTGTGACACTGGACAAAACTTCTTAACACAATGTCTTTTCATTCAGTAATAATGATACCAATATTACTAATGTGCTCTATTATGAAGCTTGGGACTTGAAGTGCTCAAAAACTATAGTAGGGGAGCCAAGCTCCATCAGTCTCCTGTTTACCCAAAATGGAAAGATTTCTGTTGCTGGGATTCAGGGAGTCATGGACAGACTCTTGGGCTAGGAGTCAAGAAACAGCCCAGTTATGCCCCTGGCTATTTGCCTTAGGGGTCTCTCTCTCTCTCTCTCTCTCTCTCCTCTCTCTCTCTCTCTCTCTCTCTCTCTCTCTCTCTCTCTCTCTCTCTCTCTTTCTCTCTTTCTCTCAATAGAACACTGGAACTAGAAGCAAAAAGGCTAAAATCCACTCCAGTTTCAGACATTGACCAGCTGTGTGATTTTGAGGAAGTTATTGCCTTTCCTCCTAGAGTTGTTGTGAGAATCAAATGAGAAAATATTTGTAAAGGCTTTACAAACTTTAAAGCACCATAAATGCTAGCTATTATTATCATTGATATATTATTATTTTAATTCAATTTAACAAGAATTTTAAAGCACCTACTATTTGCTAAGCATCAGGAATAAGAAAAAAAAAGAAACTCTTTGTTCTGAAGGAGTTATCTTCTTATTCAAGGTAAACAACATGCACACATGAAAATAAGGCATATGTGAGTCATTTCAGAATGGAGTGTGTAGTTCAAATATTAATGGTATTTCCTTTAAAATAGGCCTAATAATAATCATAATTATACTTCAAGAATACTTTTGAACCACTATACTATTGTTTGGACCTGTTCATTATATCATCACTGTTTTCAGTCAATCAATCAATAAGTATTTAATAATTACTTACTACATATAAACCAAGTACTATGAAAGCAAATATGAAGAATGAAATAATCCAATTCTCAAGGATTTACATTCTAATGCAGGAGTTGGCAGGTTCATTTATAATTTTACACAATAAATATAAAGAGAATCAATACAAGTAAATACAAACTAGTAAAATATAAGATATTTTAGAAGGGAGGCCTCTAATCCTTCCATCAAGGGGAAAATGGCCCTGCAGCAAACAGAAGTTGGGGACATCTCTGCTATAAACTTACTTTTAACCAAAGACTTTGGTTATTATTTTCTGTTCTACCCAGAGATTGACAAAAGGAGTTCACACTGTTTAGAGGCAAAATAATAACTTATATTTGCAGAGTCCCATTTCTAAAGTACTTGGAATGAGATTCTTGGGGACGAAGTCTGGTTTGAGAATGAAAAAAGAAACGAACAGGATCCATTCCCAGCTGCCCCCACAGGAGGGTGCAGGAGATCAGGAGGAGGGAGTGAAGCTCTGACCAGACTTCCCAAATGGGTTTGAGCTGCTGGATTAGAGTCCTGTCAAAAATGCCCTACAGCACCTATAGTTTTTAATGATGTTTTCATAAAACAAAATAGTTCCTGGGGGAGGAGAAAGGGAGGGGGGAAAAAGGGGAATTACTGGTCACAGGTGTTATCTCCAGATTGGGACTCATTTTGTCCTTGATCCTCATTTTACAGGTGAAGAAATTGAGAGGCAGAGATTAACAGACTTTCAAGAATCGCACAGCTAGTATCTGAGGGCAGATTGGAACTCATTTTCCTGATACCAGACCCAGCAAACTATACTCTTTGCCACCTTACTTTCTACTTGGATATTCCACAAGACTACCAAGGAACACTGGGCTGTGGGCAAGCTACTTGATCTGAAATTGGAAAGATTATTTTCCTCCTTATACTTTTCCTGCAGAACTATTATTGAAAGATTCCTATTTAGCCACTGGGCAGAAAGCCCTAGGAAGGCACTGGGGAAACTGCTTCTTTGAAGCCCCTGATGTTATTATTAGCCTATCTGACTCACCTACCTGAGGCTGTAACCAGATTCTTGTCAGTCCTGTATCCTACTTCCATGTTGTTTTCTCAGAATGATTGTGATGATAAGCTGGAAAAGATGAATAAGGGCAGGTGACCGCAAACTCTTGGAATGATAACGATCAAACCTAGAAAATTACAGAGTCCGTGTTGTCAATGATGACTATTATTCAAGTCGGGTCCAAGAGGTGGAAAATAATAACTTAAGTTTCTATAGCATGCTGATATTTGCAGAATGCTCTCCCCTCAATACTTCTCCTATGCACAAGTAGGTAGGATGCTAACAGAAGCAGAGACTTGCTCATGTGTTACAGAACTGTTAGGACTGGAATACAAATTCAGATATTCTAGCTCTAGGGTCCTCACTAGATCATGGGTGGGAACTCAAAGACTCAGTACCATTAAGAGGTTCTTTTAAAATGTCATTGTTATTGCTTTTTACTGTTTGTATCTTTCCCTGCAGTTTTCCCATCTATAAAAATCAACAATAATAGCAAATACTTCCCAGGGTTGTTGTGAGGATCAAACATGATCACATTTGGAAAGCACTTAGCACAGTGCCTGGCACTTACTAGATGTGTAATAAATGCACGTTCCTTTCCCTCCTTTCTCTTTTTTCCATGATTTTCATCTTAGATTCCTTTTACTCCTCCTGTTTCTTTGTTCCCTTCCTCAGCCTTAAGCCTGTCACCACTAATTGTCACAAATGACACAGCTAAAGTAGTCACCCATCCTTGGCATTGTAATGGAGAAAATGCTAGTCTTAGAGTTAGGATAACTTGGGTTCAAATCATACCAGTAAAACTTACTAGTTGTATAACTATAAGTAAGAAAGATAGTCTCTCTGTATTTCAGGTTCCTACTATGTGAAATGGACATAGTAACAATAATAGTTCTCATCTCTTAGGGTAGCTATAAGAAATCAATGATATTGGCTAATCAATCAATTGTGAGTACTAAATACCTACTGTTAGACAGCAAATTCATTGCTAAGAGTACAAAAAGAAAAATGAAACAGTCCCTGAACTGAAGGAATTAGCATTCAGTAATACTAGCTTATATTTACAAATGTATAGCAAGTAAATAAAAGGTAATTTTGGCCGAAAGGCAATCAGGAAGGGTCTAATGTTGGAGATGAGATTTCAAGGAAGACAGATGCTAGGTGTTTTACAACTTAAAAAAAATTCAATATGTTCACTTTTTAATTAGACAATGTTGTGGAAGTTATTTAAATACTTCCAGAGCAACTTTCAGTGTCCATCCATTCATCTAGCAAACATTTATTAAGTGCTTACTGTATAGAGACAACAATGTTAGTCTCTGGAGAAAATGTTAAGTTTCAATAAGACAAAATCCCTAGGTGATCATCATGTAGATAATAAGAACACAAGACAAATAATTATATGGAGAGAATGGGGAAGGCATGGGCAACAAATAACATGCACTTTGGCTGGAACATTGAAGACTTGAACAGGTGATATGAGAGAAGTCTGGGAAAGCTGAGTGGGTTCAGATTGTGGAGGATCTTGAATTCCAAATGAAGGTGGTTGAATGTTAGGAATAATATGACAGACTTAAGGAATATTAATTTGGTAACCACACAAAGATCAGATTATAATAGAAAAAGAAAGCTCTGGGTCAGGGGGAATATAGCAGGGCTACCCCAACATTATAACTTTAGGTTATAATAATTGATAGCAGAGTATAAGGAACAGTAGTCTAGCTATCTTTATCATTAGAATCCTATGACTTGATATGAGAGTCTCTGCATCATTCTTTCCCTGTCAAAGCCAGAGCCACTGTAGTTCCACAGCTCCCCAGAGCCAGGTTTTGCCAGGTGTGTCACTGAATCTAGAGTAGGCACAATTATCATACTCTTTCCCACCTCATTTCTTGGGAAATAATTCCCCCTGGCCAGGCAGTGAGGACCTTTTTCTTTAAGGATAATTAGGTAGCATAGTAGATAGAGCTTTGCACCTACAGTCAGGAGCCCTTGAATTTCAATATTGAAACTTGCCTCAATTTCTTAATCTGTAAAATGGGAATAACAATTTTATCTAGAAGGGGATGTGGGGAAACTGGACACTAATACATTGGTGGTGGAGTTGTGAAATGATCCAACCATTCTAGAGAGCAATCTGAAATTGTCCAAAGGGCTATAAAACTGGGCACCTCCTTTGCCACTACTGGGTCAGTATCCTAAGGAAATCATAAAGAAGGGGAAAGGACCCACATGTTGAAAATGTTTGGAGAAGTTTTTTTTTTTTTTTGGTGGTAGCAAGGAATTGGAAAATGAATAGACACTCATCAGTTGGGGAATTGCTGAACAAGTTGTGGTCCATGAAGAAAATGGAATATTATTGATATATTTAAAAAATGATGAACAAGCTGATTTTAGAAAGGCCTAGAAAGATTTACATGAACTGATGCTGAGTGGAACAAGCAGAACCAGGAATACATTGTACAAAGTAACAGCAAAGATGTGTGATGATCAACTATGAAAAACTTGGGTCTTCTCAGTGGTTTAGTGATCTAAAGCAATCCAATAGACTTTGGACAGAAAATGCCATCTGCATCCAAAAAAAGAACTATGGAGATTGAATGGTAAATCAACACATACTATGTAAAATTCTTTTTTCTGTTTTTTTTTTCTCTTCCATGGTTTTTCCCTTTTGCTCTGATTTTTCTTTCCTATTTTATATAGCAATGGGTATTAAAAATAAATAAATGAAAAAATGAACCTCTTCCCCCAAATAGCATCTACTTCCTAGGGATGTTGTTAGGATCATATGAGATAATAATTGCCAAGTGTTTATTTGGCACAATACTTGGCACTATATAAATGCTAGCTATTATTCTCTTGTGTCCTAGGATACCCTCCTATTTATTGTGTATTCTTGTGTTTATTTCTTGAATTTTTTTTCCTGTTTCTTGCCTATGGCTCTGCTGTTCCTCCTGCCCTCCCCCAACCCTCACCTTTCATTCCCTACTTTGAAAATATTTTGAGGCCTACAAAAGTGGTAGCTCCTCTCTACTCTGCAACGAGAGAAGCTAGGTAGTTCATTGGACAGAGTTCTGGATCTGAAATCAGAAAACTCATTTTCTTGAACTAAAATTTGTCTTCAGACACTTTGTAGCTATGTGACTTTGAGCAAGTCAATTAACCCTGTTTACCTCAGTTTCCTCATCTGTAAAATGAAAGGGTTGGATTAGATGATTTTTAAGGTTTCTTCCAGCACTAGTTCTATGATCCAATATATCACTCTTCAACTGATGGTCACTCCCTTTGTTTTTAATAACCACAAAAGAAATTCTTTAAAAGTTTTTTTTTTATGTAGGATCTTTTCCTTGATCTTTGACTCTTGGGGTATATACCTAACAGTGGTGTCACTGGATCAAAAACTATTTATAGTTTAGTAATTTGTACTATAATTCCTAATTGTTTTCCAGAATAGGTGGGCTACTTCACAACTTCCAATAACACAGAGGTGAGTTTGTCTTCCCCTATAAAAGGCTATTGTTAACAGGTATAAGGCTGGGCTTGGAGCTGGAAAATCTGGATCAAAATCCAACTTCAGAAACTTACATTCTCTTTGATCACAGGCAGTGACTTAACCTCTCTGAGCTTCAGTCCTATCATCTTTCAAGTGCAGATAATAATACACTATGTGGCACAAGTTGTCACTATCTGACACCATATTTTTGCTACACTGCATGAAATAAAGAAACCCTCAAATTGCTTTTCTCACACAATACACAGAAAACCTGACAAGAAGGCAGCTCAGGTTTCATTTTTAAGAAAACTATATAAGGATTTTTTTAAAAAAACACCATCTCAGAAGTGTATTTAATTTGTTTCCCACACAATATACATGTGAGCTAGTCTGATATGTACTTTCCTGTCTTTCTCTCCCAATTTCTGCTCCTCATTGTTCTCAGAAATGCTTGAGTTATAACCCACAAATTAGCAATGTGTGTTTTTCTAGGACACTGCCTCTTAATGAATGAATCTCGTGTGATATAAGATGTCTCCTTAGGTCCTTCTTTGCCTTCAATTCTCTTAGGAGGGAAAAATAAAAATAAAATAATAAAAAGGGGGAAAGTTGAAGAAAGAATTTTATAAACTATATGTTCTATTTTGTAAATAAAGAGTAACTATACTTATCTAGTAAGTTCATAATAATCAATTATTGAATTCAATTATAATAAAGGAATGTTATTAAATTAGATTTGCTAGGTCCTGGTGATGAGGAAACCCCAAAACTCTTAAAAAAGAAAACCTCCTTGGACTCTGGCTCAGGGAGGGGACTCCACCCTAAGCACAAACAGTTTTCATCTTTGTCATCTGGCTCAGTCCAGAAGCCATTGAAATCAATTCAAATTCTAACCCTGGTTGAAACCAACCTGGGACTCTACCTACTAGTCCCCTTCAGCTTGTAGCCAAAGCCCTCTATTATAAAAGAGCCAAGCTGGAGTCATTTCTTTGCAGAGGTCCCAAACATGGCAGCCTTATGCCTGCCATGTCAAAGGATTTCTGCCCACTGGAACCCTGGTTCCAGTGCCTTTTATCTGTACCTTCAACTTTACTAACTAGATTTTACTTCCCCCCCATGATAAACCTCTTTTATCAATCTAGGTTTTCGGGTTTGTAAATTCCTTTACAAGGGACTCTTGTGCTGCTACTCAACCTCATTTAACTCTGTATCCTTGTGCCAAATCCAAAGGGGTTGCAGGGGAGCTCTATTTGACTCCCTGTACCCTGAACCTGTCACTAGACCTCAATTAAACCTAATTTCATTTAGGTACCCCCAATTATAAACCACATCACTGGGAGGGTAGAATTAAAAGAATTGGAGAGAGGCAGATTTAGGCTTGGTAGTGTAATGCCGGAGAAACTGAGGCAAGATAGAGATTAGAGAGTTTTTAATTTTTTATTAATTGGAGAGTTTAATTGACTGGACAGGACTCTCATCTCAAAGTATCCAGTAATGAATGGGGGAATGATAAACCCTTTTATAGCTTTTCAGACAAAGAAAAGAAGAAGAGCAGGAAAAGTTAGAACCACTTGGTTCTGTCAGGATGGGGGTGGGGGGAGGGCTGTAAATTCTTACTAAAAGCCAGAGTCAGAATGTTTGAATAACAGAAGTAAAGATGTCAGTGAAGTATCCGAGACAGTCTTATCTTTTGGAATATTTTAGAGGGGCAGTGTCATAAATTCTTGAGGGCAGAAGGAGCTAGGAGCCAGGAAGTCTGATCTGCTCCTCATCTCCCATTGACATTTTATAACCTTAGAGCAAATGGTCCTCAGTCTTAATGAACCAAGGCGGGTTTACAACTTAAGGGACTGAGGCAGAACAGTTAAGGAAACTGAGATAGAACAATTCAGGGAAACTCAGTCAGGACAATAAGGGAAACTAGTGCAGGGAAACTGAGATAGAACAGCTCAAGGAGACTGTGGCATAACAGTGGAGATCACAGATCATAGACTTAGGGTCATCTAGTCCAACTGCCTCATTTTACAGATGAAAAAACTGAATCCTAATTATATTGGTAGAAGTAGCAGAGGTCCCTTCCAATATTTAACATTCTATAATCCTGTGACATTTTTGGTCCTAATATATGTCAGAAAACTTTACTAGTTGTCCTCTCCTTACTTAAAACAAACCCCGGGACAAGCCCAGAACACAATTCTATTTTCAGGACCATATTTTTAAATATACTTTAAAAACAAAATAGATTTAATTTTTAAAAAGTTTCATTGGTCCTCCATTCCTTCCCTCCCTCCCTCCCTTCATCCCTTCCCTCTCTCCCTTCTTCCCCTCCCTCTCTCCCCTCCCTCTTTCCCTCCTTTCCCTCCTTCCCCTCCCTCCTCTCCTCCTTTCCCTCTGTCCCTTCCTCCCTTCCCTCCCTCCCTTCCTTCTCTCCCTTCTTCCCTTCCTTCCTTACTTTCCTTCTTTCCTTCCTTTTCTGTCACTTCCCAGTTACATCCTCCTAGTCCCTTTCTACTACCTTTCCTCTGAACTTTGTAAACAAATAGCCCATCCTCATGCTTTCTGTTTTTGCCAAGACTAGATTTCACTATCAATCAATTCTCTCACTCTACATTGAAAAAATTTTTAAATCTTTTAGTGTTTTTCCTTACATTGCTCTAGTCATTATAGAAATTGTTCTGCTTGAGTTTACTTCTCCAGAATGAAAATTCTGATCTCTCTGAATTTCACTGTAGCTCTGAGGATCTGAAACTCAGGACATAGGGGGAGATGTTTAGGGAAGTAGCTTGAGGTAATTAGTATACTACCTGTAATATAGGTATTTTTCTACATACATACACTTGATATAATAAATTCCCAGGGAGAAGAGGATTATGATAATTGGAAAGATAGTGAGTGTGTGCCTCCCCCATTCCTTTCCCCACTCTTCCCCACTCCACCCCCAGTTCTAAGGAGGAAAATATCCATGCAGGCAACAGACATTTCACCTGAGCCCTGGGCAAGAAAGGACTGAAAGTGTAACAAACAATCCTGAGCCAACGGGAAATTGGCTAGAAAATCATGCTTAAATAGGCAAAGGTAAATGGTTCCCTGTTGCCCTAGGGAGATATCTTTTCTGTGGTGCCCAGGGCATTGGCAATCAACTTATAAAGAAGACACCTGTATCTAGAGAGAATTTTCTTTTACTTTTTAGAAATTGTAAATGTATTTTGACAAAACAAAGCTGTTTAGAGTATTCTGTTTGAAGCTAAGGAGAATCATACTGGGAAACCAGATACTAGGGACCAGATTATAATGGAGAACAGTCTGATCTTTCCTTCCTAGAGGTTAGGGAAAACTACAAAAGAAAGACAGCTGGAAAGGAGAAGAGATTAGAAACTGTATTTAATCAGAGAAAATTTATGAGAGATAAATATGAATATACTGGGCTTCAAGAAATCAACTGGGTTCAATATAAATATATTTGGGGTTCAAGAAATCAATTTCCTAAGTACAAGATTGGAAGATATGGTTAGAATATACTTTCTCTGAAAATTTTCTTTGGAGATTTTAGTGGCCTTCAGGATATATATGAATCAAAAGTCAAAGGACTGAGATTAAATGTTTGTTTTGTCTGATTACTACCTGTATGACAATGGGCAAATCATATAAATTCCCTGGGCCTGTTTCTCATTTGTAAAATAGGATGGACTAGCTGAGCTCAGAGGTCCTTTCCAATGCTAAATCTATGTACCTATGAATAGTACAAAAAAAAAACCCTAAACTATTAAAATCTTGGGCTGTATTAAGATTGGTGATAGCTTCTAAGAATAAAAAGGTGATAAATCTTGTGTATTCTAGATTTATCATTCTTTATCAGTTTCATCTGTGTGTAAGAAGATATATTGTGTCCAGTTATAGGAACAATTTTAGAAAGGGCATTGATAAGTTGTAAAATGTTGTAGAGAGGCAAGGATGATGAAGGGTCTACAATTCATGACATCTGAACATAGATGGAAGGAAATAGAGCTGATAAGTATGTCCTCTGCTAGGTGAACAATCAGAATAGACTTGATTTTAAATCTAGCCATTAAGACTTTCTAGCTGTATGTCCTTAGGCAAGTCATTTAACTACTGTATGCCTCAGTTTTCTTAACTATGAACAACCCTTTTAGAGTTATCTATGACTGTCAAATGAGATATTTGATTTTTAATAATAACTTTTTTTTCAAAATACACATAATGCAAAGATGGTTTTCAATATATACCCTTGCAAAACTTTATTCCAAAAATTTTCCCTCCTCCCCACCCCCCCAGACAGTGAGTAATGCAATAATAGGTTAAACATGTACAATATGAAATAGTTGTAAAGCACTTAGCATAATGATTGATTCATTGTAGTTACTTAATAATTGCTTCTTTCCTTCTCTCCTTCCTCTAGGTATCACAATGAAGAACAATTAGGCTTAGAAGAACTTTCTCTGTCCCACAATTCTGGGAGTGAGAGGACTAAATCCTTTCAGACCATATCTATCTTTCCTCACTGTGCTTGGCTTAGAGTGGAGCTTCCATTTGAGCACTTCCTGTTCCCTCATTCCTCTAAAAGCTTTGGGAAGGGATGGAGAATTTTTATTTCAGTGACTTTTTTTTCATTTTTCCCTCCCTCTTTCTGGCTAGAATTAGAGTTGGAGATTTTTACTACATTCAACAATCAATGGGCACAGGTAATAGGGTCAAATTCATTTGGGATAATTTCTTTGGTCTTTTGAAGAATTTATAGTTATTAATAAAAAAAAAGAAAAAATACCAATCTTGGTCACCAAGCCTCTGATTAAAAATCCTTTAACAATTGACCAGAAACTGATTTCTTTTATGAGCAAGAAAGGAAACTTCTTAGTCAATAATGTTCTGTAGCATCAAGTACCAAAGCTACAACTCTACTTGTAATTCCTGATTGCAATTAAAGTTTGCTTGGGGAAATGCTCATTTCTGGATTAACCACAAATGCTTTTATGCAAAGAGAAACAGGATATAACAAAGGGACAAATCCCAACAGATGCCTATAAACCAATAAGTAAGTGGCAAGAGAAAGGGAGTTGGAAAAGCTTTCTCATAGTTCTCAAACAGGCATAGGTTGTGCCTACCAATAAACATAGTCAGCATTCTTTATTGTCAGGTTGGAGGTTGGGACAGACTGCCATCACCTTCTACCTTCAGTCCACAGTCCCACCTGCCATTCCTGTCTCCTTTGCCCTCATGCCCAGTTGCCAGAGGAGATAATGAATTAAAGAACTACTCAAATATGATATTGGTAAAAGCTCTTTGCAAACCTTAAAGCTATATACATGTATCTGCATAAACATACATATATACATGGGTTTATATGTAAACATATATAACATATATATATATACACACATACATATATTTCTGTGTGTGTCTTTCTCTGTAATATATGCATATATATATACACACACATATATATAATTGCATGTATATATGTGTCTATATCTATCTAGCTACCCCTCTGTCTATATCTTCTCATTGGATGCCTTCTAGAAAAGGCTGGATGACTACTTGTTCAGGCTTCCTATAGAGATAATTCATTGCATAATTCATAGAATTACAATTCTAAGATTCTGTGAAAAGACAGCGATGCCCAGAAGGCTCTGAAAATGGAGATCCAATCTTGGGAGGTCCTCAGAGTACAAGTAAAAGTGAAAGTGAAAATTTATCTTATATTTATTTTGTATATACATGGTATCCCAAAAATCTTAATACTTTGAAGGCTTAAAACCAATGAGATTTTTGGAACAGTCTGCATTTTGTACATGCTTTTATGTACCTGTTGTTTCTCCTAATAGAATATAAACTCCTCAAGGATAAGGACTATTTCATTTTTATCTTTGAGGCCCCAGAACCTAGCACAGTAGCTGGCCCAAAGCAAAGCTTCATTAATGTCTAGTTGATGAATTTATTGTTTTGAGATTGCACAGTCCTCTGGAGTAAGGACTGCTTATTTATTGTCTGCCCACTTTGATATCAATTCTTTTAAAACTTTTCCCTTATCTTGTAATTAAAACAGTTTGTGTTTTTGAACTTTGTGATCTGGAAGTTGAAATTGGAGAATCAGACTCAAATTCTTCAATAATGTACTTGGGGACAAAGAACAAAAGGAGGAGAGGTCTTCAAAAGTGACTGTTGGACCATCTTGTCAGGAAGGAACCTCTGACCCAAGGGTTATATAAAATATTGTGCCATTGGCTGGAGACTTTGCAGATTGCATCAGCTTTTCTCAGCTACAGTTCCTTCTTGGAAATGACCTGAATAAATTTACAGCTTTCAATTTTCACTACTTCCTAAATATTTCAGATTTCTAAACTTTGTCTTAAGGCATAAAAGGTTTTGAATTTCTTTACAAAAACAAACAACAACAAACCAGCAACAATCTTATTTTTACTTGTATCTTATTTTTATATCACCTTTACTATTAAATATTTCTCAATATGTATTTCCCCCATACCAGAGATTTGTGCCTCAGAACAAAGATTTAAAAGAAAGAAAATTCAGAAAAAAATAATGCATTAATAAAATCTCATAGCACATGTAATATTCCACACCTATACTCTTCACCCTCACCTTTTCTCAATTTTTTTTCCTAGGGCCAAGGTTGGTTGCTATAATTACAGCGCTGTTCCTTTTCATTGTTTTATTGATTTTACTTAACTTTACTCTGAACCAGTTTGTAGAAAGCTCATGTTTCTCTGAATTCTTTTTTATTATTTTTATGGCACCATAATATTGCTTTAATGTACCATAATTTACTTAGCCACTCCCTAATTAATTTGTTTTTGTTTTCTGTTCTTTGCTATCACAAAAAGTACTATTAGGAATATCTAGATGTGTTTATTCCCTTAATTTTCTTGATCCCTGCATCTGTTTTACTTCCTGGACTCAGAAAACTTCTGTTATTTATTCCTATATTCCTTTTCCTCTGTTTTGGCCATTATTATCAAATTATTTGGTGTTATGGGAGCCACCTGCTAGTGGCTGCTGGGGATCTAATTCTGACCAGCAGAACAGATCCCTTCGTGTGAAAGGATGATAATGATACAAGGAGATTGAGAGGCAGTTACATTCTCTGACCTCTCTCCTCTCTTGCCTCCAATTTATTTCATTCCTAATTCACAAGCAACATCTGTGTCAGTAGAGACTGATTTGCAATTCCTTCAAGGGTGTTATGATTCACAGTGATGAGGGTTTTGGAGATCTGACTCATTCCCTCACACTTAGGCATGGTCCTTAACAATTTAGGTGGTTGATCCTAACACCCAATTTTTCTGTCTCACTGCTGCTACCATGCACTACAGACTACACAAGAATCTTTTCTGGTTTATATGGGTCATCTGGAGAATTCCTTGACTGTGTTCTTGCCTCTATGACCCACTGTAGTGCTCAGGTGACCCTGAATTTTCAGGGGCTTTACTTGTAGAATACAAACTGTAGTTGACTCTTTCAAATTAAAGAGGTTTTGAGTACAGATTGGGTTATGAGTTGAAAACCAACATTCATTATCTAAATAGAGGAAGCTCATCTCTAATTTGGCTAGAAAGTGATGAATTTTTCAGGCATAGCAGCTCACAAAGAACATTTCCTAAAGGTGCTACAGAACTGAGATCTGTACAGGTAGAAACAGATCCTACACCAAAGAAATGAGATTCTGGAAGTATTGAAATAATTCCAAAAGGAAAAGATGTGCAGAAACCACAAGAATATAATTGTATAAAGCAATAGCAAGATTATATAATGATCGATTCTGTTGGTCATGGCTCTTTTTCTTGATGAGATAATCCAGGCCAGTTCCTATGATCTTGTGATGAAGAGAGCCATCTGTACCCAGAGAGAGGACTTTGGGGTACTGAGTGTGGATCACAACTGAGTAATTTCACTTTTTAAAAACTGCTGTTTGCTTGCATTTTATTTTTTTTCTCATTTCTTCCTTTTTGATCTCATTTTTCTTGTGCAGCATGATAATTATGGAAATATGTATAGAAGAATTGCACATGTTTAATATATATATTGGATTGCTTGGGGAGGAAATGGGGGAAGGGAGGAAAAAATTGGAACAAAAGGTTTTGCAAGAGTAAATGTTGAAAATTACCTGCATTTTTAAAATAAAAAGCTTTAATTTAAAAAAAAAAAGAAAAAGAAAAGAATGTGGTTGTATAACTTCAGAAGTGTATACACAAGCTTCTACACAGATTAGCACAAGTCTTAGTTTATGTGTCAGCTAACCTTTAACCAAAGTTCATTAAATGTAGATGATAATCTGAAGGAACCTCCTCATTTTATGGATGAAAAAAATGAGACATGGATAAGATAGGTGATTTGTTCAAGGTTATGTGTTTAATAAATTATATTGTGAGTTTCTTGAAGACAAGGCTTGTTTTATATTTTTTTGTATCCCCAGTGCTTAGCACAGTGCTTGATACATAATAGGAACTTGATAAATACTTATTGACTGACTAAATATAAGCGGAAGGATTCAAACCTAGATTTTCCTGGATCCAATTATGACATCCTATATAATACATTTTTCTGTCACTCAGAAATAGTTTTCCAAGCTTAATTCATGATTTATATGATTTGCCTTACACCAAGGCAACTGGCTCCCTTGGGTTCCCAAATGCCCATTACTTGCCAGATTTAATAATAACTAGCATTTATATGGTGTATACTATGTGCCAGGCACTGGGCTAAACATTTTTACAAATATTATCTCATTCAATTCTTAATACAACCATGACAGGTAGATTCGATTATTTTATAATTTTATAATTGAGGAAACTGAGGTCACTATTACACAGATAATAAGAGTTTAAGGCAGGATTAGAACTCAGATAATCCTAACTGCCAGTCCAAATGATGGGGGTGGGGGTGGAGGGGACCCTGAAACTGTCCTACTTGATTTTGGGGGTGAGCCCTGAAACTCTCCACTGACAGAGACTCACCCTTGGGGCACTTGAGTGGTTTCATTAAGATTAGACCAGAACCACTTTCTACTTAGCTCAAACTTAAGTGGTCTCATTTAGCTGGAGATCTGGACCTGAAATCTCTATTGACTAGCTGTACCCTTTATTGAGTTGAAAATTAGTTCAGGACCACAAATACTTAGCTTGAATTTAAGTGGTCTCATTATACTGGAAATCTAGGTCTGGGGACAGTAATTTCATTCTATTGACACTTCAGTCTCAAATTTCCTGTTTAAAGGGCAATTTGGGGGTTCATTTATTGCAGATGCCTAAAATCAGGAATCATGCCAAGCCAAGGAACCTCTCTTTGGCATAGCTGCCTGCCAGAACCCCTGCCCACTGTGAAGACATTCTTCTCTCAGAGTTAATCCAGACATACATATATTGTATTTAATTTATACTTTAACATATGTAACAAGTATTGGTCAACCTTCCATCTGGGGGAGGGGGTCAGGGGCAAGAAGAGGAAAAATTGGAACAAAAGGCTTGGCAGTTGTCAGTGTTGTAAAATTACCCATGCATATATCTTGTAAATAAAAAGATATTAAAAAAAACCCAGAATTAATCCAGAGTTAATCTCTCTGCCAGGATTTCTCCTCTAGAACCTTTATCTCTCTGCAAGGATTTCTCTGCTAGAACCTTTATCTCTCTGTCAGGACCTTGCCACTGAAGAAGTCAGATTCCTAGCAAAAGCTGACTTCTCAATGCAAAAACTTCCTTTTGACAGTATAATATTTTGGGTTTGTGAATTCTTTCACATTGGACCTGCATCTGCCAAAGAGGGGTTCCCACAACTCTCTGCACTACCACTAACCTAATCATTTGGTTCACTAACCACATCACAAAGCACTATTCTTTGCATCACCTAACTGCTGATGGATGGTCTTTTCTCAGTCTTTAAGCTTCTCTCTTTATTATACTTGACACTCTCTTTCTGAAAATTCTCTTCTCTGAGTTTTCCTGGCACTGCTTGCTCCTGATTTTCTTATCTGTTTGACTGCATTTTCTTGTTCTCATGTGTTGGCTCATCATCCACTTCATGTCCCTTAATTGTGGATATTCTCAAAGATTCTATTCTGGGGTCTCTTCTCTTTTTTTTACATACACTCTCTTGGTGACTTCATTAAATAGGTGCCCATCAAAGACAACAATATTCTTTCAATTAGGCTCATAACTTTAGTTTTATTCTTTCCTCCTTGCTATTATTTACCCCACATATCTCATCAATTGCCAAATCTTGTAATTTCTAACTCTACAATATTCCTCAAATTGATTCCTTCTCGGGGGCAGCTAGGTGTGCAGTGGATAGAGCACCAGCCCTGAATTCAGGAGGACCCGAGTTCAAATCTGATCTCAGACACTTAACACTTCCTAGCTGTGTGACCCTGGGCAAGTCACATAAGCCCAGACTCAGGAAAAAAAAAAAAAAGAAATTGATTCCTTCTCTCTACATGTACAGCTACCATTTTAGTATAGACCCTTATTACTTTTCACCTCTTACTTCTCACCTCTCACCAAGATTAATGCAATAACTTTCCAGTTGGTCTTCTTGTCTCAAGTCCCTCTCCATTCTATATATTACTGCCAAAATGATTTTACTAAAGTAAGTGATTGATTAACCAGATCATTCAAAAAAAAATTAAAACTTAATAATCCATATCACTAGTCAATAAGCTTCAATGGCTTCCTATGACCTCTAAAATAAAATAATTTTTAAAATTCCTCTTTAGCTTTGAAAACTCTTAACCACCTTAACCCAGTTCATTTTTCCATCTTTATTAGATGTTACCCCACCTCGTCACAAACTATATTCTGGCTAAATTGGCTGTCTCCTTGTTCCTCATCGGACTCTCCATCACTGTCATTATGTTTTTTCACTAGTCAAACACCAGCTTGGAATGTATTCCCTCCTTACCTTTGCTTTATAAAATCTCTCATCCTTCAAAATGTAATTTCTACATGAAGATTTTCCCTGATCCCTCCAACTACCAGTGCCCTCCCTCTCAAACTACTTCGAATGTAGTTAACCATCTTTTAAAAATTAAATCTCCTTACATTTATCTTAATCTACTTAGATATGTACTTGTCTCCCTTGTTAGAAGGCAAGGTCTTCAAGAATATGAATTATTTCATTTTTTGTACTTATATCCCCAGTATCTAAGCCCTTAATAAATGCTTGTTACTTGATTATTTTAAAATATAAAATAGTGACAGAGCCAAGATTTGAAACTGAGTCCTCTGATTCCAAATTAGTGCTCATTTAATATTTTAAAGAGTTGAAGCTGAGCGGAATATGTGATGTGGGATGGGTGAAGGAATGGAAAATTAAGGATCGGTACAGTGGATACTGTTGGTATTGGTTTCAGGAAGACTCATCTCCCTAAGTTCAAATCTGACCTCAGATACTTTCAAAGTATATGACCCTGGATAAGTCACTTAACCAACCCTGTTAGCTTCAGGTTCCTTATCTCTAAAATGAGCTGGAGAAGGGAATGGTAAACCGCTACAGTATCTCTACTAGGAAAATCCCAAGTGGGGTCACAAAGAGTAGTAAACGACTGAACAATAACAACAACAACCTAGTCACATAAGTCATCAAAGAAAGGAAAGAGATGCATTTTCTCAATTCTTTTCAGGGGCCAAACATCTTAATTATTATATTTATAAAACATTCAGTTTTATATTTTTATTTTTCCATCTTCATTGCTGTAATGTATTTGGTGATAATATATGATGTTTTATTGATTATATTTACTTCCTTTTGTACCAGCTAATTTAAGACTTCCTATGTTTCTATGAATCCTTCATATTTATTATATCTAATTGTGCAAATTCAGATCTTTATTGAACTACAAATTTTTTATAATAGCTTTTAATTTTATTTTTCAAAATATATGCAAAGATGGTTTTTAACATTCACCCTTGCAAAACCTTATGTCCCATATCTTTCTCCCTCCTTCCCCTTCTCCCCTCTCTCCTACAAGTAAGTAATCCAATATAGATTAATATGTGTAATTCTTCTATACATATTTCTACATTTATCATACTGCACAAGAAAAATCAGATCAAAAGGGGAAAAATGAGAGAAAAATAAGCAAGCAAACAGCAATCACAACAACAAAGATGGAAATACTGTGCTGTGATCCACATGCAGTCTCTGTAGTCCTCTCTCTGGATGCAGATGCCTCTCTCCATCAGTCTATTGAAATTGGTCTGAATTACCTCATTGTTGAAAAGAGAAAAGATATGAACTATAATTTGACTAGTACATTCTTCAATAGATGGGCATTTACTTATACTGTTTATGGTTCTTTGAGAATTATTGCTACTGTTACTTAGAAATATTGATGTAAGGAGGTAGTTAGATGGTGAAGTGGATGGAGCACTGGCCTTGAAGTCAGGAGGACCTGAGTTCAAATCTGATCTCAGACACTTAATACTTCCTGATCAAGTCATTTAACCCTAATTACCTCACCAAAAAGATGTTGAAGTAAGAAGATATGTATATAAATAGATAAATCATTTACTAAGCACTTGCTATAGCAGGGTACTGTGCTAAGTACTAGAGATACAAATACAAATAAGACAGACCCTTACCCTTAAGGAGTTTATATTCTAATGGGGGAAGATAACACATGAAGTGGAGCTGGAAGAAGGTGAGAGTTAGGTAAGAAAAGATACCTGTAAGGGAAGATATGATAAGTTAGAGTGGAGTCTGGAAAGTCCAGATATCAGGCTTGAATCATCTAAAATAATGGTTCCAGAGAGTTATGAATTAGAATAGGAGTAGAAGTTTTTCCAAGGTAGAGTAATAACAGAGAAGGGAAGTAGAGGAAATGTGAAGAAAGAATCTAGATCCAAGTGAAATGAAGACTAATTGGGGAACTTCCTAAAATACATATATGTACAAGTATGTATTGTGCATGTATAAATATTGATGCACAAGGCACAAGGCCATGGCAGATAGTTGAAAACTTTGGGAAAGGGAAATTTTAAGTTTGGGAAGTGATGGATACAAAGACGTCATGCTGTCTATTTCTTAAATATTGCTCCTCTTACTGCATGTTGCTAGGTTCCTAATTGAGGGCTATGCATGAACAGTAGGCACATAGTGAATAACTTAACTAGCTTGGTAGGTGAGTAGAGCCCTTCAGGGCTCTTCTGCCTGTTGTTAGTGGGACACAAGGGAGTGGCACCTTTCTACCCAAGTAGAGGCAGACAGGAATGAGTCCGGGAAAATATCCAATTTCCTGCTGGGTGTGGTTCCTGAATTTCTAGCTGTTGCTTTTGTTGGTATCTTTCAGCCCAAGAACATTAAGCTTGTGCTTCTGCAGTTACAGAGTCATATTGTATCAAGATTGCTGACGAGAGTATTGTAAACTTGTTTCTCTTTTCTCTTTCTGTGAATCATCTGAGACAAGGATTTTAGAGTCTAGATGAACACCAGGCTTTATTTTTACAACAGGAGTGGGAAAGGGGAAGAGGACAGTCTTGTTAGGGCATCCAGATTTCTGAGTAACAAATTATTAATTCACTCAACAAACATTTTTAAAGTACCTACATTGTGCTAGGTACTGCTCTATATATTAGGGGGAAATGAATGCTAACTGCTGTCTAGGAACTTATACACTATTTTGGGGAAATAACATGTACACAAAAAATTCAACATAAGATATATTTAAAATAGAAAGTATTTCCCATGGGAAGGGCAATAACAAATAGGAAGATAAAGACAGACTTCCTATAGGAAGTACAACTTAAGCTGCATTTTACAGAAAGCTTGGGATTCTATAAGCCAGAGATAAGTAGAGCTTTTATCTTAAATCTGTCCAAAGGCCTGGAGACTAGAGAATGAATTTGGAGACAGGGGAAACAGCAAGAAGGTCAACATGGGAGGACAACAGTGTGCAGTGAGCTTTGAAGGAGAGGCCAGAGTTAAACTGCGAACGACTCAATGAAAGACTCACAAAGACTGTGAAAGTCAAATGAAGAGTTTTCCTTTTATCCCAGAGAGAAAAGGAGTCATAGCAGCAATTTTGAGGAGAAAGAGAGCCTATCCTCACAGTGAAGGTGGAGAATCTGATGAATACCCTCTACTGACAAGCACAATCAATTGCCAGGGATCAGATTTCATGTTAGAACCAACTTCTACTTTTTTGGCCTATTTGTTTTGTTTTTGTGTTCTTGATTTTTAAGGAAATGATAGTGTCAGCCCTTGTGAATATAAACTTAGATGTAGAGAAAATTGTTGAGTTAATGTTGGATTTCTGCTCACATTGGATCCTGAAATAAGAAATTTTCCCACCCACCTGATAAAATGCCTAATCCTAGAAGGTGTGGTATCTTCAATGTTCTTGCTGGTAGCAAAATTTTGTATTATGAAATCCAGGAAATTCTAGTAACCAAGTTTTTGCTATAGATACTTTCAATCCCATTCTATCTTCCCTGTTGCACTTCCCATTGCAAATTGTTCTGGTTTCTTCTCTTCACTTAAGAATCGCAATTTAGATGTTAAACTGTGGAGGGAAGATAGAATATGGAGGAATAAGAAAAGAACCTGTCTTTCCTGTTCACAGTCTTCAGAAGATGTTCTAAAATTTGATCTGAGCTGTCATTTCGTCTGGAAGAATTTCCCAAACTTATTATAAGGGCCCTAATATACCCTAAAATATTTTCTATGTCTGAACATGTTTCTCCCACTCACCAGTTTAGACTCCTTATACTTTCATACTTGGGAGAATCTTTTTGGTCTAGGTCTGAAAAGTAGGTCCTGAACCCATTTCTTAAATTGGTCTTTTCCTCCTTCTCTTTTTCTAGGTAATCTATTAAGCCTTCCATATGCCTTTACAGTAATTCTGGAGATCTGGGAACTTGCAGCATAAAATTTCAGATTCTCCCCAGAATTCCTCTAATTCTTGTAATTTTATCAGCCTCTTCCAGCATTCTCAGAGGTTTATTGACCTGTGTCCATTTGGTAATCTTGTAACTGAGGTTTTGTAACTCTCTCTTTCTCTTTCTTTTTCTTTCTTTCTTTCTTTCTTTCTTTCTTTCTTTCTTTCTTTCTTTCTTTCTTTCTTTCTTTCTTTCTTTCTTTCTTTCTTTCATATTCTCTCTCTCTCTCTCTCTCTCTCTCTCTCTCTCTCTCTCTCTCTCTCTCTCTCTCTCTCTCTCTCTTTTAAAAAACAGAAAAAAGAAGTAAACGTGGCATGTGTTGATTTACATTCAGTCTCCATAGTTCTTTTTCTGTAAGCAGATGATATTTTCTGTCCAAAGTCTATTGGGATTGCCTTGGATCACTGAACGACTGAGAAGGAACGAGTCTTTCATAGTTGATCATTGCACATTCCTGCTCTTATTGTGAACAATGTGCTCCTGATTCTGCTCATTTCAGTCAGCATCAGTTCATGGAGGTCTTTCCAGGTCTTTCTAAAATCAGCTTGTTAATCATTTGTTATAGAACAATAATATTCCATTACCTTCATAAACCACAGTTTATTCAGCCATTCCCTAATTGATGAGCATGTACTCATTTTCCAGTTCTTTGTTACCACAAAAAGAACTGCTATAAACATTTTTGCACATGTGAGTCCTTTTCTTTCCTTTATGATTTCCTTGGGATACAGATCCAATAGTCAGTCACTCATGATTCTTTCTTGAATGTTGTAAAGTATTTCTTAATTCATACATTTCCTTATAGTATTCTTCATATTTTCCCCAAACCATCTCAAGTTGTTTTGTTTGTCTTGGGCATATCAAGCAGGTAAGAAGGGAGAAATGGAAAAGAAGTTGGTTTAAGACTGAGAAGATCTGACTAGATCTTAATGAATTACTAATTAGGATTTTGGCCTTAGGTGAGTTATTTTACTTTTCTGGTCCAGATTTCTTATTAATAAATTAAGAGGATGTGACTAAATGACCCCTACGGTTCATAACAACTCAATAAAATTCCATGATTCTTCTTCAATAAATGTCAAATTTAGCACTAGCAAAAATCTCAACATCAAAGTGGCTTTTTTATCTCTGAATATGGATGTTTTTCATTTTTCATAATTTGTCTATTAAAATAAAGGTTCTTTGAAGGTAGGAACTATTTCACTTTTATCTTTGTATCCCCAGCACTAAACACATTGCCTAGCATATAGTAGGAGTGTAATAAATACTTGATTTAGTCTTTTGGAGTCATATTACTCATTATTCATTGGCAGTTATATGATACAATAAATAGAGTACTGGGTTTGGAGTTAGGAAGATGAGTCAAAATACGTGCTCAGAGCAGAATCAAGAAAACATGGTGTACAGCAACAACAAGATTATATGATGATCAACTATGATGGACTTGAATCTTTTCAATAGTGAAGTAAATCAAGGCAATTTCAATAATTTGGGGTGGAAAGTGATATCGATATCCAGAGAGAGAACTATAAAGAATGAATGTAAATCAAAACATAATATTTTTACTTTTTTGTGTTGTTATTTATTTGCTTGTTTTTTTTTCCTTTCTTGTTTTTTCTTTTGTTCTGACTTTTTTTTTACTCAGCATTACAAATATGGAAATATGTTTAGAAGAATTGCACATGTTTAACCTATATCAGCTTGTTTGCTCTCTTGGGGAGGAAGGAGAAGGAGGAGAAAAGAGAGAGAGAAAATTTTGAAGCCAAATGTTTTGCAAAGGTGAATGTTAAAAACTATTTTACATGTATTTAGAAAAAATAAAATATCACTAAAATATATGCTCAGACACTCAGTAGCTGTGTGATACCACACAAATCACTTGATCTCTGTTTGCCTCAGTTTCCTCATCTACAAAACTGGCATGCTAATAGCATCTACCTCCTGAGGTGGTTGTGAGGATCAAATGAAATAATAATTACAAAGCACTTAGCACAGTGTGTGGCACATAGTAAGTAATATATAAATGTTAGCTATCATTATTATTATTTTTGTTATTATTATATTTAGTATAAATTTATACTGGGAAAATAGTAAGGGTGCTTTATAAGAGCCTCTGTTTCTTATTTGTAAACTAAGGATAATTAGATCAGTAATATATCCCTTATAGGATTATTAGGAGTCTCAAATGAGATACTATATGCAAACCACTTTGTAAATGCTAAAGATGTACATGTATATATGCACATACACACATACATATATATGTGTGTATGTGTCAGTAACCATAGCTACAACTACTTTTTAAATTTTAAAACATTTTTTCTAAAGTTTTAAATCTGAAATTTTCTCTCTCCCCTACCCTTTCTCTGAAATGATGAACAATCCAATATAGATTATACATGTTTAATTATGTAAAATACTTCCATATTAGTATTTTTGTAAGAGAAGACTTGAATAAAAGGAAAAAAATGAAAGAAAGCAAAAAAAATCATGTTTCAGTTTGTATTCAATTAATACCATCAGTTCTTTCTCTATGTTTCATCATTAATTCTTTGTGATTGTCTTAGATCATTTTATTGTCAAGAATAGCTAAATCATTCACAATTCATCATACAATATTGCTGTTGCTGTGTACAATGTTTTCCTGATTCTGCTTGCTTCACTATGAATCAGTTCATGTAATTCTTTCCAGATTTTTCGGAAAGCATGCTCTTATCATTTCTTATATAGCACAATAATATTCCATTGCAATCATATACCACAAATTGTTATCTGTTAGGATTACTAGGTGAGAATTCAGGTTGTCTGGACAGTGACAAGGTGAGAATTCAGGTTGTCTGGACAATTACAAGGTGAGAACTCAGGTTGATTTGATAGAAAGAGCAAGCTCATTGGCTGAAGTGGTTCCTCCCAGAGAATGGGCGTGAGATAATGCAAGGGCTTCTGGGAAGAACCACTTCAGCCAATGAGCTTGCTCCTTCTATCAAATCAACCTGAGTTCTCACCTTGTAATTGTCCAGACAACCTGAATTCTCACTTTGTCACTGTCCAGACAACCTGAGTTCTCACCTAGTAATCCTAACAGTTATCTATTTCCCAGTTGTTAAAAATTCCTTGATTTCTAATTCTTAGTCACCATAAAAAGGGCTGCTATAAATATTTTTGAACAAATAGGCCCTTTTCCCCTTTTTTCTTGTGTTTGGAATACCACCTATCAGTAGTATTATCAGATTAAAGGATATTCACAGTTTTACAGCCTTTTGGGCATAGTTCCGAATTGCTCTCCAGAATGGTTGGATCTGTTCACAACTCCATCAGTACTGCATTAGTGTCCCAATTTTCCCACGTGGCCTCAACATACAATATTTTCCTTTTTTGTCATATTAGCTAATCTGATATGTGTGAGGTGGTATGTCAAAGCTATTTTGATTTCCATTTTTCTGGATCAACAAATGATCAGTGTATTTTTAATATAACTACAGATAGTTTTGATTTCTTTTTCTGAAAACTTCCTGTTCATATCTTTTGATCATTTATCAATTGGAGAATGACTTGTATATTTGTAAATTTTAAATTTCTCTTTATATTTAGGAAATAAGACTTTTATCAGAGATACTTGTGAAATACCCCCCCACTTTTTTTGCTTTAATTTTGGTTGCCTTGGTTTTGTTTATGCAAAAACTTTTACATTTTATATAATCAAAATTATTTACTTTACATTTTGTAATACTCTCTATGTCTTCTTTGGCCACACATCCTTTCTTTGTCCATAGATTGGCCAGATAAACTATTCCATTATCTTTTAATTTGTTTTTTGTATTACCCTTTAGGTGTAAATCATATACCCATTTTGAGCTTACCTTGGTATAGTTGTGTGTGAGATGTTGACCTGTAACTAGTTTGTGCCATTCTGTTTTCCATTTTCCCCCCCAAAAATTTTTTTTATCAAATAATGAGTTTTTGTTCCAAAAGCTTGGATTTTTGGATTTATTATCAACTTGGTTATTATGGTTGTTTACTATAATGTAATTTGTACTTAATTTATGCCACTGATTTATCACTATGTCTTAGCCAGTACCAGATTGTATTTATAATTATTGTTTTATAATATAACTTGAGATCTAGTATGTCTAGACCACCTTCTTTTTCATTTTTACAATTATTAATGTTGAAGGATCCATAATCAAACCATGCACATCCCCAAGGTAACTTGCAATGATAGGCAGAGTTATGACCAGAAGTTTTTGTTCCTTGAGAAAGTACCACAAGCCATTTTTGGGACCAGTAATATAAAGTACACTTTCAGTTGAATGTGAAGGAGACACATAGATGCTGGGATATGACTGTGAAAAGAGGGATTGACCAAGTAGGATGAAGTGCCTGTAAAAACACAACATTAGACACTGGGGGAGTATACCACAATTATCTGATAGCTTCCTACTTTAGTGAATTATTCTCTCTAACTAGGAGTTAAACACTGTTGTTTTTACTGATGCTACAGGAGTATAAATACTGTATTAATACAGATACAAATCTCTCTTGATTTAGTACATTGGAGAAAAGTCCTAGTTATCCTATGCTTGTTAAGCTTTGAAAATGTATTTTATTTTTATGTAACTTTCATTATCAATTTATTTTTTTTTAAAAGCATTAATTTTCTCATCTTTTCATCTTTCCCAACTCCACATTGGGATAAAAAGAAAAAACAAGTCTTGTAATATATATGCATCACCACGAAAAACAAATTCAATCATTGGCTTTGTCCAAAAATGCATATCATATACTGCATACTGAGTATAACTTCTCAGACATGAGTATCATGCTTCATCTTCAGTCCTCTGGAAACAGGGTTGGTTATTGTATTGATCAGAGATCTTAGTCTTTCAAATTTGTTTGTCTTTAAAATACTGTTGTTATCATCTGATGATGTATTTTACCAGAAGGTCCTTATAAATTTTTTTGGAAAAATAGAACACAATCAACTCATTGGTTGAGATACCGTGGATTCTATGAGCTCCAAGTTTATCTTTTCTTTAGCTTCCTTTTGTTCTTTCTGACTTTCAGTGTACTTCAAAGTCTGTGCATCAGTGCACTTGAAATATTCCATTTCAAAATCTTGCAGATTTTGTTGCTCTGAACAGTGAAAAAGCACACATAAAAAAGAAACACACTTTAATTTCTCAATCCTTGCTTGCTATGAGCTGTACTCACTTTGTCCCTGTGGAGAGATTAGCAAGGAAGAGAACATAGTCTTTTTAAAAATGCCAAATATTTATCAGATACATTATTTCCCATTTCTTCCCTTAGGTGAAGGGTTAACAAATTGGATCTAAAGATTTTAAATGAAGAATATTTTTTAACAGCCTGTATTTCATCCTTTCTACCTATCATGCTTCTGTGTCCCTTGCCTAGATATCTCTGAAACATTATGTTGGCAACATTATTGTAGACAAATATAAAAAATGTTAGAGGTGAGGAAAGGAAAAATACAAAGGACTATGTCAGATGTTGAAAGACAGTGGAGGATTAATTAATATATATATATATACATGTCGAGGGATAAGGCATCTCCAAAGCATTTGGGGGATCCCAAGTTGGTGTTGCAGGTATGGTGAAGGAATTCACAAACCCAGTCTCCAAGTTAAGGGGGCAAAAGGTTTATTACGCTGATAACAGTGGGCTAGATTCCAGAAGGGAGTTTAGTAAATGTTCGAGAGAAGGAGAATAGATTTATACAAAGTTGTATCAGAGCTTCATGTTACTTATTTGTTAATCTTATGGTTTACAAATAGGTTTTGGAGGGATGGTCTATTCCAGGAACTTGGTCATTACTGATCAACAGATTATATTGGCTAATTTTATGGATTCGCTATTGTCTCAGGAACTTGGTCATTACAGATTGGTAATTACAGATTATATTCAACAGTCAGTAATATTTATAAGACTATTCTAAGGCCAGAAGACTTTGAAATCATTGACATATTGTTAATATATCTTAGGGAAGAAACACTACTATATATACATACATATATATTTGGAACATATACAAGAAAATACATGGTAGTGAAGAAAACCATGTAGTATACAACAAATAATTACTGAAAAAAAAACCTATTGTACAGTTTTGCTGGGTATTGTAAGTACAAAGACAAAATGAAAAGCAGTTTCTATTCTCTAGGAGGTCAAATTCTCATCACTGTTGTTGTTTGCCCTTCATGCAGAGTCATGAACAAATATATTCTAAGCAATTCAAATGGACAAATTTCATTTCAACCAATTTTTTTTCAATTTAATTAAAAAACTTTTGTTATATGAGAATCTTCTATGACTGAAGCACTGATGATGCAAACATTGAAACAAAACCATTCATGTCCTCAAGGACTTTACATTCTACTGGTTATAATATTATATTGTTTTGCTCAATAAAACAATATAGTTGTCCCAACTATTACAAGTTATTGATTATATGTAAATTAATATGAATGAACCTTAATTGGAATAAATTAACCCAATAATAAACATGTACAAAAAAATGGCCTTTTTTCTCCATTGCCATATCTTTGTGGTCCTTAATTAGAGAGAGGGTAAGTATCAACAGAAAGCTTAGGAAGTTTGAATGAGAGTGACCACACCCCAAAGAACCACATTAAGTCTCTTACTCTTTAATTTTCCCTTCTGGTAAAGGGAGCTAAAAATAATTCCCTTCCCTAACCTCAGAAATGTTTTTTGAGAGAATCACATGAAATGGATGTAGATGAGTTTAGGAAACCTTATAAAAGTTCTGTGCAAATGAAAGTTGCTAATCTTTTTATTATGTAATGATGATGATGGTTTTGATAAAATTCTAATTCCATTCATGTTCTATTCTCATGCTTCATCCTGGAATGGAATTGAGCTTAAATTCTTAAAAGCTAGGTTAGTGGAATACAAGTTTGGACAGTTTGTAAAAAAATTGGAAAGTGTTCAGATATAGACCAGTTAATGGATGATCCCTGTCTATCAAATAAGGTCAGGCCTAGCTAAGTACAGGAAGGCTCATTATCAGAAGATTAGCCACTAATGAATTATTGGTGAATTATTAGTCACAATAATTTAGTGAAAGCTGTTAGGGACATTTGGTGGATAATCTTTCTCTATTCTCCTCCGTATATGGTTCCTATATGTATCTATAATATATAAGTATTTGTATATATTAATAATTGTTAGATATAGATATATATTTATAATATTAATAATTACCAAAACAGCAATAATAGTAATACCAGCTAATATTAACTCATGTATAGTATCTATTGTCCAGATATATGTTATATAATTTTTTCCTCTTTCTTCAGTTTGACATTTATAGTTTTTCATAACCTATCTCCAGCCTACCTTGTCCAGACCAATTTCACAATAGTCCCTTTCACATATTTTTTGTTCCATTCAAACTGGTCTATTTGATATTCCCCAAATAGATAGGGTAGATGTCAGTCTGCACTGGAAGTTCCCTACACAGATGAAATCATAGGTTTGGACATAATAATAAGAAGAATAACAACAGCAATAATGAGGATCATAAATTATATAATGTGATCTTCTTTGCATAGGGAGAACTCAGTAAGGAACTCATCTTGCCAATGCAGATTAACACTTACTCTGAGGAACATCTATTGGGTGTTCCTTCTATACCTGTATGTATCGATGTGTATATACACATACATGTAAAAAAAAAAATATATATATATATATATATACATGAATGTAAACATAAGTAAACATGTATATATAAATATAAATGTATGTGCATATAAATATAAATATATATGTCGTGGGGGGTGTGGGGGGGTGTGGGTGTGTATCCCAAGTAGAGCAGGGGAAGGAGAGCCTTTTGTTGCATATAGCGGAGATGTGATGCCAATTTGGGTGAATTTCTTCTCTTATGTGGTATCGGTAACATGATACACAGGATAGTGAGCTAACCTTCGGTCCGGAAGAACTGGATTCAAATTCTGCCTCTGCCACACTTATTAGACAAGATGTTCCAATTCCCCATGCCACATGATAAATTACAAACAATTGATATTCAATATTGGCAAAAGTAACTTCCACATGAAAGAATTCCCCACGTAGAATTCAGATGAGGGGAGGAAAAAAGATAGCATGTCAATATCCCTAGTTGTTGAGGTTTGGTTTGACTTTTTTTTTTTTTTGAGGGTTTTGCATTGTTTTTAAACCACTGTGAAAAAAAAAAAAAGGTTTTTAAACCTTGTGGGAAAAAAAAGGTTTTTAAACCTTGTGAAAAAAAAATTGGAAACAATATTTCACATGTATAAGTTAAAAGTACTTCATGTATCTCATTTGATCGCTATATTTCTACGAGATTTTTACTGGAAGTATTTGTATCATTCTCTTTTTACAGAGAGAGCAACAACCCAAGTGAGATTAAGGTATTTGCTTCAGACTCGGGGGGCGGGGGGGAGCCTTCTTTCTTTTTTCTGCTCCCCTCACAATACCTTTCAGGTTTCAGAGGAACAACTTATTTAAAAATGTTTAGATTTCCCAGTATCATCTCTTTAACTGAACAACCTTTTAATAAACATCTACTTCGTGCCTGAGAATAAAAAGGGAAAGGAGAGCTCGAGTTGACACTGGGGTGGAGTCTGTGCTTCCTAAGGAGCCGGCAAGAGTGGGCAATCACGTTTGAAAGAGCCTCGTACGTCCGGGAGACCTCTTTGGCCCCACCTTCAGCCCCGCCCCCCAGTAGAAATTAATGAGGAAGGATAAAGCGGGGTACGTGTGTGCAGAAAGCGAGAAATCTGCCCTGTTCTGGCAGCTTGTTCTGGTAATTTCTGTATGTGGTCTCCTAGAAACTCTTCTGACACACGGACGGGTCTGTCATTGGCTGTGTAAGATTGGTGGAGATTATGCAAACTGGAGAGGTTTTTGCCAAAGACTTTTTGTGCCTGTTCGTCGCTGGCTGCTTTTTTCGTTTTTTAAATTAAATTACATCTGGAGACAGGGTATCTCTGCTGGCACCCAGCAGAGACAGCTGTGAGGGGTGACTTGAAGGTGCAAGCACACAGGGACCTCAGCCCATGATCATGGCACCCAGTGAGTTGGTTTTCTTTGTCAACGGCAAAAAGGTAAGCAACGCTCTGACCTTTGGCTCTGTTTTCTCATCAGGAAAGTGTGTGTATGCTCTAGCGAGCCAGCTCAGTTGAACTTTTTCCCTCTCTCTTTTCATGCTTACAGAACTGGTGTTGTTTTTATAAGTCTAACTTTTTTGGGTTGCATTACAGGGAAAACATTGGGGGAGGTTGGGGAGGGGAAAATAAGATAAAAACAGGAAGTTGTTTTGGGAGGAAAGAACATGTTGTAAATAAATCTGTTGTGCAGTCAGGGTAGTGGGAAAGGATGTTGCATCCCGTGAGACTCGTAGGATCCTGATTCAGATCCTTACTCTACCCCTTATTGCTGACTTGACTTTGAACAAATCTCATCAGCAATAGGGCCTTTGTATTTCCACCTGTAAGAAGAGAGATTTGAACAAAATGATTCCTTAGAGTCCTTCTAGTTCTAAATCCTAAACGTTCCTAAGAGGTTCTAGACTTGTGAGGCGGGTGGCCTGAACAGGTTATGTGTGTGTATGCATGTGAATGTATATGTGTGTGTATTAGATTTTTATGGATGCATAAAATGAAGGGGGAGCAGAGAAGGTTCTTAGATTGGGTTTGAGAGCATTGTCCTTGCTTTCAAAAAACGAAAGCAAAGGAACTAGGAAGCCTGACCCTCTATGGAACATTTAGAGCGGAGTCCTAGCCAACCATTAGACATAACTTACTGCAGGGCAGTGCAGGTCTGTTTAACTAACTTTTCCCTTTTGGAGAATCACCATTAACTACAAGCTTCTTGCTACTTGCCCACTTATACAACATGCCAGCAAGTTCAAAGACTGATTCTTCTGCTGCTTTAGGGACCATGAGCTCCTTGATTGGTAGAAAAAGTTGGGATGGGCCCAAGATCAGAACTAGACCATGACTTAGGAAAACTCAGGATTGGAGTTAGACTGAGAGATCATAGCTGAAAGATCATGGGTCCTTTGCCTGAAATCTAATCTGTTCTCTTTGAGGGGTAAGGGGTGGGGTGGGGGGGAAGATCATAGGATTTGGAGCTAGAGGATACCTTAGAAATCATCTTATCTCAAATTCTTATTTTTTACAAAAATGACTTGCTCAAAGTTATCCAGTTAATCAATGCCAGAGTTCTAAATGAAACCAGTTCTCTTGACTCCAAATCCTTTGTTCCTTCCATTACTTCACACTACTTTTCATAGAGTTTATTCATTATTTGTTTCTCTGAACAGATGAGAACATCTGTCAGAAAATGTGGATTTTGTTGAAATAATTTCCTCTTTATATTTACTTATATAGCTGTAAATACAGGAGTGTTACACACATAAAACCTTTGGGAACAGTCTATGTTTTAGTGTTTATTTGAAAATATTCAAATATTGAAAGGGAAATAATTATCTATATGACTGTGCAAGTCACAACCTCTGTCTGCCTCAGTTTCCTCAACTGTAAAATGGGGATCATAATAAAACCCATAAACCCAGTGTTGTAAGTATTGTTTTACAGCAATCAAATATTTGTCATAGTACTTATTATGTGTTAGAAATACAAAGAAAAGAATGTAATAATCCTTATACTTAAGGGTCTTATATTCCTATTAGAAGAGTCACTACATATATGAAGAATATACAGAATTATTACAAGTTAAATACCAGGTTTAGGAGGGAGGAGAAACTTTTAAGGTAGAAGGTAGGTAGTTCTTGTACTGATTTGAGAAGGAAATGTAGGATTTAAAGGAGAGGGAATGGTGTGGGGGTATTCTAAGCAAGGGATACTTGGCTCCCTTTGCTGTTTCCAAGAAAAGAAATGTACTGTCTTGTTTATATACATATATTCACACATGTGAATATATGTATATATGCATGCACATTTATACATATATGTACATATACATGTGTAAATACTAATAAATAATGTGATAATATGTATTATATAATAAATACATTGCAATATTTTAGCCATAGATAATAGCTAATATTGAGAAATCTTTCACAAAATGAATACATACACATATATTTTTATTCTATTATTTCTTTTTTTTACAAAATAAAATGTCCACAGCAGCCTTGTTTGTAATCACACATGCAAAGTAATCCTGCTTTTTAAATGTGAAGATGTACTGCCTCACTATGGTAAATGAGAATGCTTCTCTGGGGACACATAGCTTCCTGGTTTCCTTCATTCATCCCCAAATGAAGAAAGATTATAAGCATGTCTAGATATCACGGAGATTGAAGGAACCTCTCAGATCATCTAGTTAACTTAAATTCTGCTTGCTCAGTTTCCTCAACTATGAAATGGGAATAAAAAATAGCATCTTCTTTCCTGTGTTGTCATGAGGATCTTAACACAGTCTTTGAAATATCTTAATAAAATGTTTGTTCTCTTCCCTTTACATACTGTCTTTTCCAGGACCAATTTTCAAATACTTGAAGACAGTTATCATTTCTTCTCTTAAGTATTTTTCCTAGGTCTTAATTCAAATATTTAGTCAGTCCTTGCATGGCACAGTATTCTTTCCTTGTAAATACCCTGATTATTCTCATCTGAGCATCTTTTATGGTTGCCATAATTAAAATAAGGCACACAGAGATGAACACAATATTCCAGGTGTTGTCTGACCAGGGCAATTAATTTAAAATTTCTTTTTTTAACTTAAAATTTTTTAAAATACTGAATGTAACAAGCACCAAATGAACTGAACATTTCTAGTGTGAAGTGGAATTACATACAGCTTGTTTTTACTTTTAAATATATAATAAGTTCAATGGATAATTTTCAAAACTGTCTTGCTTTTGTTTCCTTTTAGCCTTCCTTCTGTTTTCTTCTACACATTAAAAAATAAAGAATAATTTGTAAAATTCTGTATTTAATGAACATCAAAGAAGAAAACATTTCTATGGCAAAAAGAATATAAAAAATATGAAACTATGATTCTATATAACAATTTATTATTATTATACTTTATAGATTTTATATATATTATACATATATATTATACACTTTTAAAGTGTATAATAATTTTAACAAGTTAGTTTCAAAGCTATCCTAGTTGTCTGTCAATAAACATGTCTTAAGAGCCAGCTGCTGCTTTAATTCCTCAACCAAAGTCCCACTCTTTGATCTCATATGGCATAGAGGTTATCCTATGACTGTGCCCTAGGTACAAAGGGATTCCATTGCAGTCTAGTGAACTCTTTTTATGAAACAAAATGCATAGGAATACAAAGAATTATTTATCCATCTATTTATAAATAAAAGCCTTCCCAAAATTCCCAAAATAAAACTGGAACTATTTCAAGGTCAGACTGGGCGATAGACAGTCACTTATCATATTGCCTAGTTAAATTCAGAGAAGAAATGTCAAGGAATCTGCTGATAAGAGGATGAGATTTTTTTGGCCACAGCAACTTTCAATGACTGCTAAGTAAAAGTGAGGTGATAATTTGAGGATTAGGGGGTATTCACAGTGATAAAATTACAAATTCTGCAATTTCAGGACAAATATGATTCTAAATAGTCAATATTTCTCCTTAATGGAGTTTTAGATACTTGAGGGGAGTCGTGGAACTAGAAATCTTTTTTTTTTTATCAGTTATAGTGCACTGGGGTCAGATTGGTAAAGGTTCCTAAAACAAGTCCAAGGACTTGCCCATATCTAGTGTCTGAGGCTGGAGCTGAATTCAGATTCCTCCTTCATTAATTTGCTGAGTTTTTATTCTATGTGTATCTCTGTGCTAGTGAAATCTAGAAAAATCTAAAAGATATAGTTTCCAGTCTTGTTGACTATATTATTTGGACACAATGGTAAAAGCAATATGTGATGAATGTTACAGAATGGTACAGTTTTTCAGAGAAGGGAGAAAATATTTTTAGCAGGCTTAATTATTCAGAAAAGTTATAAAGGAAGAGAGATAGTTTGAGTTGGACTTTGAATGAGTAAGAATTTCCTAGGTGGAAAAGATATCTCATATAGCAGAACCACATTAATAAAGCCTTATAGTATGAATTGTGCTCAGAGAATGTTAGACCTTGGTTTTAGAATATAGCTTTCATGTAATCGAGTAGTAGGAAATTAGGTCAGAAGAGGTAACCTGGAGATCCAATGTAGACAGCCTTGAATGTCAGGCTAAAGAATTTGGATTTGAATGGTAAAATGGAAAGCAATTGAAGGTTTTTGAGCAGGGCATTATGATCAAAATGGTGCTTTAGGAAGATTAATCTGAAAATAGTGGGGAGGATGAATAAGAGATTGGATCACTATTCAAGAGGGTATTGATGTAGTAGACCAGGGGTGAGCTGATAAGAGACTATGTATTGGACCTCCTGAGTTCAAACACAAGACAAACCAAATTGTTTCCCTAGAATGAGCTTATTAAGCATTTCTACCACAACCCTTCCCAAAACGTTAGATTTAAACTTCCTTCCCTAAAATCTAGTGAATTTTTATGTTTGATTGTAGTATCTAATCATTAATAAAGCTGTACTTCTATAGGCCAGAAGCCTGGCTGTTTCCTACAGAACCAGAGAATTAAAGTCAAATTATGAAGGTATAATTCTAGGTGACCTCTAAGATCTCTTTCAACTCTAAACCCATGATTTTATAATTGTGCTAGGTTGGCATCCTTCCCAGTGTTGCTATCTGACACCCCTGCAATTTATAGGTGTGGCCTAGCAGGAACCTGGACTTTAAGCAAGTCTAGAGCAGAATATCATAATTTGTAAATGCTGCAGAAAGTTCAGCATCATGACTCAATTTGGCATTAAGAATTTAAGGTTTATTTTATATGTTAATTTTTCTATGACTCTTTTGAGACATTCTATTAGTTTTAGCTTGACTTCTTGTGCCTCAAAGATCTTTGCAAACTCTTATGAGAGACAGCAGACTCTTTCCCTTATCCCCACTTGTCCCATATCCAGTCAAATGCCAAATCTTGTTAATCTCTCACATCATTGCCCTTTCTTCTTCTCTCCCTCTCATAGACTTGCCATTATAATTCAGCTCCAATTACCTACACTATTGCAATTGAATTGGTTTCCCTGCATCCAGTCTCTCACCTCTGCAATTTAACCTTTCTCCATACATTTCTCCGCAGAGGTGTAATAATAAATGTTTAACAACCGGCTCTCCTATGTACTTTAAAGTTTATTCTGGATTATTAATACTTTATTTATCCCTTTAAGTCTAGACAATCAAATAAAAAATAATTCAAACCATGAATTGTAGCTTAACAATTAGCATGAACTATTCTGTCTGTCTCCTGCAAATCTCTGAATGCTAGTCCTGTAATTTCCTACAGGTCCTTCCCTTGACTAAAAAGGGATGCTCCCCATATCCTATAGGCTTAAAATAGTCTCAGTGTGACATTGAAGATTTGCCCCATTCTGACTCCTACCTACATTTCCAGCCTTGATTCACAATAATTCATTTTGCAAACTTTGCTTTACAACTTAGCTAGACTACCAGAAGCTCCCCCAAATCAGTATCCTTTCTCATGCCTCTATGCCTCAAGCTCTTGCCTGGAATGATTTCCTCATCTTGCCCCTCAAAGTTCTTGTCTTCTTTTAAGGCTTTATTTTATTTGCACCTCTTCCTTGAAGCCTTCCCAATTCTCTCTCTCCTTCCTCTCTCACTAATGTTGCTTGTCCACTCTGTACATTCACTCACTTTAATTCTTCTCTTAGTTAGATCTGCATATTATATCCTATCAATAGAACATAGGTTTCTTGGAAATAAGTGCTATTTCATTTTTGCCATTCTATCTCTAGTGATTAGCACAGTTCTTTATACAAAATAGGAGAGTAATACATATTGAATTGCTGTTGAATTAAAAAAACAACAACAAAAAAAAACATTGTAAGTTTTTTAAGTGCTCAATGTGATACATTTTTCCCCTCTTTTTTAGGTGGTGGAAAAGAATGCAGATCCAGAGACAACACTCTTGGTTTATCTGAGAAGAAAATGTATCCTCAGAGCTTGAAGAAGAAACTTAGCTTTCAGAGGATGATAGCAAATTTCTGAGGGGAGGCAGGATGGGGCAGGGGTGACACCTTAGCTCTAGTCCCAGTTATGCTATTGGTTAGTTATGTGTCCTTGAGCAAAACCTTTCTGTTTTTGTCCTGAAAAGTGCCAGATGGTGGAGGTAGAGGACACTGGGTTTGGAAATAATTAGCCTAGGCTAGATAACCTCTAAAATCTTTTTTTTAGCTCCAATTGTTCATGATTCTATGGGTGTAAAGGTTTAAATTTGATGGCTTTAATTTAATAGATCAGAAAGGGGGTCTCCTTTAGCCTACTACTAAAATGATTCCATTCTAGCTCTTAATGTATTATCCTATAATGATTATTATTGGGACCATCCAAACTCATGTGGAGAGGAGCTACAGAACTGCCTACATCTGGTAATAGATCTGGAGAGATTGCACCAGTGTTCTACAGAACTGGATGAGGACACTTTCTCTTTCAGTTTCCTTTATGAAATGGGGATGGCCTTTTCCTGTTGTGTTCCAGAAATAGTGAGTCATCCCAGATTAATAGCAGGAATATTAATGAGGAAGTTTGGCTCTCTTCCTTGCTATATAAGAAAAGATAGGACACTTAATAAATGTAGTGTTCCAGCTTTGCTTACCTCAGTGGATAACTCCTCAGGGGGCTATTCTGTTCAAGCATGTCCAGGGGCTGAATCACAGAAAGGATTCCTTTGTATTAGAGACTTCTTTTCCTTAACTCTTGTATTCCCAGTGGGGTTAAGTGGGACCAAACTTGGCTGTGGAGAAGGTGGCTGTGGGGCCTGCACTGTAATGCTGTCCAAGTATGATCGGCTCCAGAATAAAATTGTGTATCCTTTACTTATTGATGGGACTGCCAGGGCTTAGATATGATTTCATATATGAGTGTGTCCCCACAGAAAAGGACAAGGATGATGAAGATCTTATGATTGTAGTATTATACATGCATGCAGACTGATTGAAGGAACTTGGAATATTTAGCATGAATGGGGTCAGACATGAGGACTATTTTTAAACATTTGAAGAACAGTCATAAAAAAGAAGGGTTAGGGTTATTCAGGTTGGCCCTGAAACTGGAACTAAGACCAAAAAGTAGAAGTTACAAATGAACAGATTCTTTACTATTCAGTTATTTCAATCACATCTTACTCTTCGTGACCCCATCTGGGGTTTTCTTGGCAGAGATACTGGAGTGATTTGTCCTTTCTTTGTCCAGCTCATTTTACAGATGAGGAAATGGAAGCAAACAGGGTTAAGTGATTGACCTAGGGTATGTATCTGAGGCACTTAAGACAAAGCTTCTTAATAATTAGAGCCAAACCAAAGTGAAAGATGTTGGTTGTCTTTGGAGATATTGGGTTCTCCTTTACTAGATGTTTGCTGAGGATCTTTCCAACTTTAAGATACTATAGCTATAGGCTATTTTGGGGTTACCTCTGATCTTTGGAAGGAAGCAAAGAAGGAAGGGAAAAAAGGGAGGGGTAAGGAAAAGGAAGGAAGAGTGAAAAGGAAGAAGACAAATACTGGAGGGACTAGTGGAAGAAAGATGGTGAAGGAAATGGAGAGAGGGAGAGAGAAAGACAGGGAAAGAGAGAAACAGATAAAGAGGAGGGAAGAGAGGGAAGGAGAAAGACATGGAGAGAGAGAGAGAGAGAGGAAAGAAAGGGGGAGAAAGGATAAAGAGGAAAAGAGGGAGAAAAAAAGAAAAAGACAGAAGGAGGAAAGAAAGGAGAATATTAAAGAATATGATGCCATGAAAAGAAGAGGACCTACTTTTTGTGTTCATATCCTACCTCAGACTCTTTATTAATTTGTGTGATCTTGGGTAAGTCATATAATGTTTCTACTTTCAGTTTCCTCATTTGTACAATGAAGGAGTTGAGGTATGTGGACTTTGAGGTCTGTTCCAGGTCTAGTTCTACCATCCTTTACTTGGATTTCCAGCCACTTTTCTGCCAATGCCTGTTTGGCCCCTATCTGCTCCCTACATCACATTGCTGTGACAACTGTGGAAGGAATAGGAAGTACCAAGACCAGGTTGCATCCTGTCCAGGTGAGCTGGGCTGGTGCTGAGGGTGGTAAACCAGAGAAGAGAAAGCAGACTTTTTGTCAATAGCAAGTTTGCAGAGAATTATACCTTGGACTCATGTCTTGACAGATTCTCAGAATTGAAAAACAACTCAGAGGTCTTTAGCTCACTCCATATCTCTGTAAGGGAAGTGCTTTTTACTGACATCAGGTCTAAGTACATTACAAACACTGGGCTTTGTATTTAATTCTGCTTCCTGATGTATATACCACTGGGCTGAATTTATAAAATAGAGAAAGTACTCTTCTCTGCTTCTTGTGAGTACTAGGAGGCTGAAGGAAATCATACTTGAGTCCATTTTTCCCTATGGAACAAAAATCTTGAGAGCCCAACAGTTTAGTGGGAGGAAGAAGTTAGAGGTAAAGAAAAGGAGGAAATGAATTAATCAATATTTATTAAGTATCTACTGTACATTAAGTATTGGTACTATGCTAGGTGCTAGAAATGATACCTTTTTTTCTCTTCTGGTGCTTATGGTAGTTATGGGCAGCAAGGCCTCCCACAATATTGACCTTATCTTCTGAACCAAAAAGGAAGGCCCATGTTCTGGGAAAGGATATTACTTTTACAAAATATTGTTTATCCAATCAACAAACTTTTTAAACACTGAGCTAGGCAATGGGACAAGCTGCAAAGTTTAGAGAAGCCACCATTTGTCCTTGTCCTTATGGACTATTAAGCAAACCCAAACAAATGTGATACACAGGACAGTTAAGTGGAAAACTTGATGCATTTGGAAATAGAGGCTGTGAGCAGCTCAGTCCCTGGTTCTGCCACTTACTAATCTGTGCCACCTTAGACAAGTCCCTTAAACTCTCTGGGCCTCAGCTTTTATATCTGTAAAAATGGCAGATGTGGACAAATCAAATGAATTCTAATGTCATTTCTTTCTCCAAATCTATAATTCTAAGTTATTCAAAAAAACACTTATTGAGTAGTTACTATATATCCGACTGTGATTACACTAGAAAACCTCCAGACTTTCATAACTCTTTGATCCAAAACGTTAATATGCCTCATTTTACCTTTAATCCTCCATCTTCCCATTAAAAATCCTCAAACCCCTTGTTCTGTAGCCAACATCCTTTCAGGAGGCTCTATTCCTTGGGCCAGACACTGACTTACAGAATGTCTAGGAAGATGTTGCTTCACTTCCTAAAATATTAATTTCTTTAACAGTAAAAGCGGCATGCCATTCATTTATGTAATTTGTAGGAATGATATAAGAGCTAATGAATACTTCTGCTTATTTTGAAATAGTGGGTGAAAGGCAGAATGAAAACTTTTGTCCTGCTTACTAACTGTTTTCATAAGGGAAACAGGTTCTTATTTCTAACTTCTTCAAAAGGCAAGGTAGTCCAATCATATCACAACACCTGTTAACAAAAATCCTATTTTTCACCTTTCTTCCAATCTTTCTGGAATCACTGTAATTAAGAGGACAGTGGCATTAGAATTAAGGTTTAAAAATCTAATGATGTAGTTCCTTAATACTTACTGGTTGGGCATAAGGTAGGAAAGCTTTAATTTCCTCATCTGTAAAATGAACTAGAGCAGGAAATAGCAAACCATTTCAGTATCTTTGCCAAGAAAAACTCAAATAAGTCACAAAGAGTTCAACAATTGAAAACCAATTGAACAACAAAAAGAATAATTGGGTATAACCATATTTTGAGGAGAAAATAAATTAAGAAAAGTCTTCTAAGAAAATTTCTTTTAAAAAGTATATTTAAAATATATTTTTTTCTTGAAATCAATACTGTCTCAGCTAGTCTAGAATATGTGGTCACTTTATGTAGAACAATCTTCCAAAAGTTGACTGTCACTTTTTCCTTATGTCCCAAACAGCACTGACTTTCCCATTTAGACAGAATCAAAATTGGAAGAGACCTAAGTGGGCAACTAATCCAATCATTCTTGGAAAAAAAATTTTCAGTATACTATATCTGACAAGGAGCTATTGGGTTTTCATTTAAAGATCCTTAGAGATGGAATCCAATTATTCTGAGATAATCCATCCAGCATAGCATATTGCTTTGAATTTCTCATGCATTTATGGTGTATCATTTTGTATCATAGTGGTTTATATTTGTTTTACATTCCCCTAATGGAACTCCATAAAGGCAGAAATTCCACCTTATCTAACTAAACTTTGTATCTCCTCCAGTTCCCTGCATTTACCATAAGCATAATAAATTCTAATGGCTGAATGAATGACTTTGTTTGAGATCTGGTCAAAGCCTTGGGATGGGGTAGCTGGTTCAACATTGTTTTTCTTTTGTTTTTTTCTTCTTTTTCTTTTATTGGTTCAAAAATTTGTACTTTTTTAGGAGAGAATCTCCAAAAGTCATGGCTCTCAGTGTGGCTTTTGCACCCCTGGCATTGTCATGAGCATGTATACTCTGCTTCGGAACAACCCTGAACCCACAGTGGAAGAAATTGAGAATGCTTTCCAAGGTTTGTCCCCCATCCCCACCCTGACTCCCAAAGTAATCTGGGGAGGTATCAAAGAGGATTACTTGGAATTGGAGAGCTTGCAGGGAAAAAAAAAAGGCCTGGGAGTGTATTTAAGACATATAAGGTTGGTCTCTTAAAATGAGCAGTGCTGAGAGAAGTAGAACAAGAGATGCCACTGTTTAGAAGAAGGAGAATATCTAGACAGGACATAGAGCTGTCTTCAATAATTTGAAAGTCTACCATGATGAAGGAGGATTAGCCTTGTTCTTGAACAAGGAACAGTGGATGGAGGCCACAAAAGAAGAAATTTTAGGCTTAATAACATAGTGTAGTGAGGGACACTTAAGTAAGAATCAGAATTATCTCAAACTGGAATGGACAGCCTCAAGAAGTAGTAGGTTTCCCCTAACTTGGAAATCCCCCACAAAGACTGAAGGACTTGTTTTTAGTCTTAATGATTTCGAGCATTTGTTGGAGTTGTCATGGAAGGCATTCTTTTTCAGCTTTAGGTTGGACTAGTTGGCCTATGAGATCCCTTCCCTTTTTGAGAGTCTGTGATTCCAGTAAAAGAGAGAATTTCTTTAAGAATCAGGATTAAGATTTGTCAGAATGTAAACCCTTTCCTATTGGAAGGACTTTTTTTTTTTCTTTTATGAGGCAATTGGTTAAGTGACTTGTCCAGGGTCACACAACTAGGAAGTGTTAAGTGTCTGAGATCAGATTTGAACTCAGGTCCTTGGAAAATCTTTTTATACTGTTGGAGATAGGCAGTTAGGAAGCAAAGGTAATAGAATGCTGGATAAGTTGCCCAAACTAAAATCCTATCTCAGAGACTCATTAACTGTGTGATTTTGTGCAAATCACTTAACTCCAATTGCCTCACAAAAGGAAAAAAAAATTAGGAATAATAATGGTGTCTTTCTCCCAGGGTTGTAGTGAAATAAAATGAAATTATATTTGAAAAGTGTTTTGTAAATCTTTAAATGTTATATAAATGTTAACCATTGTTATGATTATATTCTATCCTTATATTCACCCCAGTTAGTCAACAAGCACTTATTAAATACTTATTATATATCAGACATTGTGATAAAATATCGGGATATAGAGAGAGAAGGAAACATGGCGCCTGATCTCAGGCGCCATGTTTCCTTCTCTCAAGAGCTTACATTTTAATAGGGGTAGACAGCAGGGAAAAAATTATACTATAGTCAAAGCACATACACTGTTAAGGGAAATTCATCTCAGCAGGCAAGGTCTAGCATCTGGGACTTCTCTTTAAGTCTTTTATTGGCTCCATCATAGTTGGTGGGCCTAGCTCACAGACAGAATGGGAGTTGAAGGGAGCAGTGGGAAGCAGAGAGTCCATGAAGAGCTGGTTTGAGAAACTCAATAGCAGCCAGTGTTTGAGTTTTCAAATGTCTATTCTTTTCCTCCACTATATTGTGTAAGTGGGGGCAGGGGAGCAGAGGGAAGTTTGTTACTTAAGGGAAGTAATTAAGCTAGAGATCAATATTAAGTTGTGAGGGAAAATATTTATG
Source organism: Sminthopsis crassicaudata (assembly GCF_048593235.1). NCBI lineage: Eukaryota > Metazoa > Chordata > Mammalia > Dasyuromorphia > Dasyuridae > Sminthopsis > Sminthopsis crassicaudata. Next base: position 208,237,805 of record NC_133618.1, on the reverse strand, counting down.
TTTCTTAGCAGACAGAAGAAACAGGTATTTTGGTTTGTCCTTACAAATGGGGACAAGTACCTGAATAATATTAATAGCTAACATTTATGTTCCAGGCCCTGTGCTAAGTACTTTACAGTTATTATCTAGTTTGATTTTCATAACAACCCTAGTAGGTTGGTGCTATATTTATCCCCATTTTACAAATAAAGAAACAGAGGCAAATGAGTATTTAGTAGGATCTGATAGGCTCACATAGCTGCTAAGTGTCTGAGGCTGGATTTGAACTCTGGAGTTCCCATCTCTAGGCCCAACATTCTATCTACTGGGATACCTAGCTACCCCAATACAGTAGCCATCCCCCTGGGTTGGGTGGTCCTATCTGTCCTTGTGAACTTTCCAAATGGTGTCGCTGAGACTACAGTAGATAGATACATCCTGCCCAGATACTTATGAGCTCTGGAATACAACTTAACCTCTTTTAACCTCAGTTTCTCCACATGTAAAATGAGAGGATGAACTTCATGCTTTTTAAGGTCTCTTGTAGCTCTAGATCTGTGATCCCATGACACTCCAGTTACACCAGCCTAACCCTCAAATCTTTATAATTCTTTGCTCTGTTGAACACCACCACTAATAGGCAAATCTGCTTTTTTTTTTTCTTCCTGCTTTTATTCCACAGGGAACCTGTGCCGTTGTACAGGCTACAGACCTATCCTTCAGGGCTATAGGACATTTGCCAGGGTAAGTGTCATTGGTCAGCTTCTATCCTAGCTCTTGGCAGGGGAGGAAAGAGCTAACAAATTCAAAGTAGCAACTGGATTGTCTAGTTCTAGTAAGTGGCCATTTTCCAGGCCTGCCTGGAATGGTCTTAATTTCTACTTATTGGAAACTCTTGTTTTCCTTCTAGATTCAACTCAAGGGCCACCTTTGATGAGAAACCTTTTTCCTGAATCTCTGTTATGGGCCTTCTTCTTCCCCCAAAATTCCTTTTTATTATACATATATATGTATATATATATATATATATATATATATATATATATATATATATATATATATATATATATATATATATATGTGCATATATATGTATGCATATATATGTGCATATATGTATGTATTACATATATATATATGTTTGCATATTATTTACTTGCTTGTTTTCATATTGTTCATTTCCCTTTTGCTCTTTCAAGTAGAGAAGAAGTTCTATGAGGGCAGGGACTGTTTAATTAGTGTTTTTCTGTCCTAGTGCTTACCTGGTATTTGGTAGATGCTTGAAAATGATTGTGCAATTGAATCAAATTGAATTGTTGACCTGGGAAAGTTATTAAAACTTATGTAAGTCTCAGTTTTTTATCTGTAAAACTGAGATTAATAATACTTATGTTTTTTTTATGCCTTCAAGTTGTTATAAGGAAAGTACTTTATGAAAATTGCATCCCAATAGAAAGCAGTTATTGATAATTATGACAAACACCTACATCTGCTGAATACAGTTAATAACTAAAAATTCTGGTACTTGGGGCAAGTTCAGTTGAGTGAGTTAAAGTGAGTGGGTAGGGAAAGGAGGCTGTATAAGCACTTCTGATAAAGGCTCAGGTAGATTAGAGGAAGAAGCAAGGCCATGCTGTAATCAAATTGTACTGATTCCTGAAAGCCTATTGTTAAATTTTCAATGTGAACATTTTATATCTTAGAAACATGCAAACACTACACAATGGGGCATGACATTGTTTTATTTGATTATCTACGCTTAAGTAATAGAGAAAATATTAATAATGTTGATTAAACTTAAATGTGAACCTATTTTCAGAGAGTCAATTGTTAAACATTTACCAGCTGTCATCATGGATGTTAAGGAGGTTGAGAAACAGGGAGGTCAGAATGTATAAAGGAATAAGAAATTGTGATAGAGAAGATTATAAATCAAGTAGTGAATTTATTATAGAGAAGAGAGAGTGAGTGACCTAGAGGTCCACAACAGGAAGGAACAAAGACAAGATGGCATGAACTCTATCTATTTTTGCATGGGCCTTGATGGCCATTGCTTCTATTTTTAAATAATATTTTATTTTCTCCCAATTTCATGTTAAAACAATATTTTTAAAAAAGTTTTTATTTCAAATTCTATACCTGCCTCTCCTCTCCCTTCCCTAAGATTCTGAGTAATCTGATGTAGATTATATATATGAAATCATGCAAAACATTTCTATATTATTCATTTTGTATAAGAAAACAAGAATAAAATAAAGAATGAATGAATGAGAGAAAAAAGAAAGGAGGAAGGGAGGGAAGAAAAGAAGAAGAAAGAAGTAAAAAAAAGCAAAGAGAGAAAGAAAGGAAAAGAAAGAGTAAAATACAGTATGCTTCAGTCTATATTCAGGCTATCAGTTCTTGGACATGAATTTTAAGGAAGGAGTCATTACTGAATAATGGTGGCAGAAAGAGAGTCTGAAAGGGCTGTGGGAAGCAAGGAGTGTGCCAGCTTCTCTAGTTTCTTTTCCTGAACCAGTATTTTAGGGAGTGCAAGAGCACCAAGCTGTGGGGAGGATGCTAAGAAAAATGGTGTCTTCAAGAAGAAACTAGTGCTTGAGGAGATGGAAGGAATGTGCAATGAAGAGGTGATCTAGGTTGGAAGAGGGTTTGTTAACTTTAAAGTTTCCCAAAGGATAGAGCACCAGCTCTGAAGTCAGAAGGACCTGAGTTCAAATCTGGCCTCAGTCACTTTATACTTCCTGACTATGTGACCCTGGACAAGTCACTTGACCCCAGTTGCCTCAGCAAACAAACAAACAAATAAATGAATAAATAAGTTTCCCAAGGATTATTGAAAAATTGTCATAGTCTATAGCTTAAAAAGAACTTTAGAAGTCATCTAATTCACCCTCTAATTTTATAGACGAGAAAACTGAATAACAGAGAGTTTAAATGAGTTGAGTGAAAGTAGTAAGTTACAGAGGCAGTATTGAACTGCTGTCATCCAAATGAGGAGCTTTTCCCATCATATCACAATGGCAGAGAAGGACGGGTCCAGAGAGAGCTAGGGTTGTTTACTATCAGCGAGAGTTAGGACTGTTTAGTACATGGCTTTATGGCTGATCATCCTACTCCTCCCATCCACATCTCTTTCATTGAATTTGGAAATCATCCAGGCCATAAATTCCCAGGTCAGATACTATATAAGGATAGCTCACCTCTAACAAAACAACCTATGAAAGAAATTAAGGGGTATAGCCATGAGGAGGATGGAATACATACTCTTGGGCCAGGGTGAGGAATTACCCCCCAAATCTACTCAAATTAGTTCATTTTTTATATAGACACTATGGGAGTAACATCAGATTTTGTACCCCTCATGAAATGTTTCCTTATTTTTATAAATAGCTTATTTATTTCTCTTATATGTATTTATAATCTGTCTCTTCTACTGCTCCACCCCCTTCCTTGAATTACTTTATCAACAATTAAATAAAAAAAGTAAAGGGCTGAAACTGAGTTGCACTGAGGTCCGAGAACTTAAGGCTAATTACCAATTGGACAATACTCTATTAACATATGCTTGGAGAATGGCCCTGCCCAACTATTCTGTGCTGGCTCCTTCTGTGGGTATAGACAGAGAATTGTGAGAGGGATCAGAGGATGGAGTAAGACAATCAGGAGTCACTTTTTGGCAGTGGAGAGAGAGAAAGAAGATGTGCAGATTCCTATATCTATTCCCCTGACTGCTACCAAGAATAAAGATCAAGGACTTTTGCTTATCCTGACTCTGGCTGATTCTAAGGTATCCAGGGTGCTAAATTGGTCTTCACAAAAAAAAAAAAAAATCCTCATCATAAATATGCATAGTTTAGTAAAAACAAATTCACACACTGGCCAGGCCTCCAAAATATATATCTCAATCTCATTTTTAAGTTCATGCAGTCTCTGGTAGGGGGTGAATATTCTTGGACCTCTGTAATGCTGGTTTATCATTGCATTGATTTATCATTCTGAGTTGTTTTTCTCTATAATGTCATGTATAAATTATTCTCCCAGTTTAGCTCACTCAAAAAGTGTTTTCCAGTTCTACTTGAGTTTTCAGTGAGTCCAAGATCTTAAAATTAGGACTGAGAGGGGCTATCATCTAATATACTCTCTTCATCTTGCAGATAAGGAAACTAAAACTCTTAGTGTTAGCATAAGTTCTCCAAGGTCATAACTGTGGCAATGAACAGAAGTGAGATTGAAATTAGCCTCTTGGGACTCCAAAAGCCCAGGTCAGTTTTCAGTAAATCACACTGTGCTGCTCTGTTGTCAACCCAATTCAGAGAAGTGTTTGAGAACAGTGGGGTTTTTCCATTCCTATGGGCCAATTATGGCACATCCTGAGCTGGTTCCTGGAAAAGGCAAAATGTCGAAGAAGTTAATTCTTTAAAGAAATGCAGGAAGTAGCTTTCCTTAGAACTCAGCAAGACCAGTCAGGTATGCAGGTGCTATATAAATGATACTGATTACCAATTTCACTGAACTCAGCATGAGTATGTAATTGTCCCAGTGTGGGATTTATAAGACTGGATATTAAGACATCCTCCCTCTAAAGCAGTGGCTCTTGAATCCCTGTGGCTGTATACACTATGTCAGGAAACACAAAGCATATGAATAAATTCATACAAATTCCACCCCCATAAAACAAAACAGAACAAAAACAAAACCTATAGTGTAGCAAAGATGGAGCTGAGCTGTATCTAAGAATTCTAGCAGACAAGATAAATTGTAGGTTGGGTAAGGGAGAGAAAACACATAGAGATTTGTTGGCTCTGATCTGATGCAAGTAGTACTGGTCAAGAGGTTTTTCTCTCAGAAAATCTAGCCACATACCACCAACAGAGGTGGCTAGCAGTACCAGGCAGGTATGTGGGGACAGTGGGAAAAGTTAAATAGAACTGGGTTCTCTCTCTACATGGCAATATTCTGAGAAGAAGCCCCCAGTTCCTCATTCTAGTAATAGCTCTAGGAATAGGGTTAACAGGATTTTCTTATCTTAATTTCCCAGAGACTTCACCCATTTTCCATGATTTTTGTGTGCATGAGATGATTCTGATTCTAAATCAAAGAATAGATATGTTGAAACTTCAGGGAGATGATAATTTAAATCATGAAATGTCAGAACTAGAAGGGATCTTCAGTCCCTTAGACTAACACTTATCTTTGCTCTCACCCCACAACCTCTAAAATAAACTATAAAGAAGTGGATCCAAAGAGGTGATGAGACTGAGAGAGGGGGAAGTCACAGAACAGAGTTGAGATTGGAGCCCTGGTCTTTAGATTCTGAGGCTAGATATGACATCATGCTCCTTCTCCCTTGCCTCTACCCCACTGGCTATTGTTGAGATGTTTCAGTTCCTGATCAGGCATCTTGTTTAGTCCCTGATCAGGAGTAAGTTTTAACTATTTTTGTTTCTCAGTATAAACCTAGGGCTAATTGTCACATTCCTGAGCCTTTTGACTACTATCTTTCTAAGGAAGAGCAGTTAGATTTTTTTTTCCACCTGTAGCTTGCCCCTGCCTTGGAAGACAGAAGTAGGTAGTGGAGATGGAGTGAAATCTTGCTTCTGCTACGTACTAGCTCTGTGACCAACATCAAGCTACTGGACCACTCTGAGCCTATTTTTTTCATCTAGAAAATAGGGATGAGAATATTGCATAGGGTCTTGTATTTAGAGTTTTCCAAAGGAAATTATTCAACAGCTCAGTGGTCAGGTGTCAACATTTTATCTGGGGGGCACAGGGCAGGACTCTGAGTGAATAGAACCTGATATCCTTGGCAAGAAACTTACAGGAAATTTAGCAACAAAGTCATGTGCACAATGTGGATTTTCTAATTGGGGAAGTGCTTGGCTGCTTTAATAGCTGGAAGAATTGTCACAGATAAGACCACTCAAAAGACTGCACCCAAGAAAGAAAATGAGACTATGGTAGAGAAGACAAAATTTGGTAGGAGAGAGGCTTGCTTCTCCCCAGAAAAGCTATACAGATACAAAATCCTCATAGACTTTTCTAAGAGTGGGAACAACAGCTTGTGAAATAATAGATGAAATTTCCTTTAAACCTCATCATCTAGTTTGGCTCTGATCATGTCAGTCGACTCAAAATCCTTCAGTAACTCCCATTGCCTGACAAATAGAATATAAACTTCTAATTCCTGATTTCAAGGCCATATATAGACATACTCTAACTTATCTACCCAAATTTATTTCATGCTATTTAGTCTCCCTTCATCTATACTATACTCTAGTTCAAAGCTTCTTAAACTGTAGTAGCAGCTCCACTGAAAGAGAGGGTTGTAGAATTTTGGTTTATTATTAGCAAATGCTTGATTTGCAAGCTTATTATTTATTTCTTAGGTGAAAAGAGCTTTGAGTGGAAAAAGTATAAGAAGCCCTGGTCTAGCTTAATTGAACTCCCACCTATTCTTCCATTCTTCTTTTCTCATTCTGCTATTTCTCATCTCTGTGATTTTGTTTACAAGATTCCCCAATGCTTGGAATAGGCCAATATCTCCTCTCTTTCTCCTCAGTCTCTGACTATTGAGTTCCTCCTTCCTACAAGAACCAACATGGGGGCCATCTTCTCCCAGAAATCTTTCTTGTTTCACTCCCTCAACTAATAATGATCTCTCCCTCCTTAAAATTCTCATAATACTTTCTCCTCTCTTTATCCTTATTTTCCTTTCTCTTGAATCATAGCAATTTGTGTAAGTATTTTTGATTGATGTTCCTTGAGAGCAAGTCTATGACATTCATTTTTATATCTACTCTCCAATATTCCTTGTCCATTACATATAGTTACTAAATGTTTATGAATGTGTTGATTCTTTTGAATAGACTACTCTGGGGCAGTTAGGTGGTACAGTGGATAGAGCACCAGCCCTGAAGTCAGGAGGACCTGAATTCAAAAGTGACTTCAGACGCTTAACACTTCCTAGCTGTGTGACCCTGAGCAAGTCACTTAGCCTCAATTCCTCAGCAACTAAATAACTAAATAAACTAGATCAGACCAAGAGGCAACTAGGTAGTACAGTAAATAGAGGTCTAGTCCTATAGTCAGGAAGGCCTGAATTCAAATCTGACTTGAGACATTTATTAGCTGTGTACCTCGGGAAAATCACTTAATTTCTGTCAGCCTCAGTTTTCACAATTGTAAAACGGGGATAATAATAGTCCCTACTTCCTCGGATTGTTGTAAAAACCAAATGAGATAATAATTGTAAAACATTTAGCACAGTACTTGACGCATAGTGTGTCCTATATATATGACAGCTATTGTTAGTGCTGTTGTTAAACTTGAATATCAATCAGTTAAACAACTGATAAAGTCCTGCAGTGGGCTAGGCACAGGGAATACAAAGACAAAAATGAAAGTCCCTGCCCTCAAGGAGGTTATATTCTTTAGGAGAAGATAACATGTGTATACATGAGTATATACAAAAAGCATGTATATATGATTGAGCATATGCAAAATATACAAAACATACATGAGTCATACAAAATACAAACTGAGTATATATAAAGTATAATAAAAATGCGTATATTAAAAAAAGGCAATTTGTTGGGAGAGGGGCTATACTAACAGTTGAGAAGTTTAAGGCAGATTCAATGTAAAAGGTACATTTGAACTGAGCTTTAAAAAAGGGAACAAGGAATTCTAAGTTATGTTAGTGAGAAAAAAATTACACTATGGGCATGAAATGTGAGATGCAATATCTGAGGAATAGCAAAGTCAAGTTGACTATACCATAGCACAAATGAAAGGCAAGTTAGAACCAGGCTGTGAAGGGTTTTAAAAAACAAAAAAAGAAAAGTTTTTGTTTGAGACTAGAAGTAATAAAGGAGGGGATTTCTTGAGCAAAGGAGTAGTATTGCGTTAGGAAAATCACTATGGTAATCTTATGGAGAATAAATTGAAGTAGGAAAATCAATCCGGACGTTCTATTAGTCTTCCAGGCAAGAGATGACCTTTTCTATCACCTCTTCTTAGTGCCTATTACAAGTGGCTTATACACATTGATTTAGGAATGTCTTGTAATTAGATTAGAACAAGCAATAGACATCTAGTACAGCCATTGGTTGTATTAGATGAGATGGGAGATCTCCCTTAAACTCATTTACTCCAGGAAGAGGTAACAGAACCTGAAGTTTTCTGAAAGGGAATCTATTTTCTTTAGCCTTGAAAGAGTTTCTGAGTAAAAGCAAATATACCTTATTCTCTTAGGATGGGGGATGCTGTGGAGGAAAGGGAGAGAATCCAAACTGCTGCATGAATCAAAAAGAAAATAGCACGGTAAGCCCTTTACCCTCAATCCCAGCCCCTCCTGTGACCAGAGCTTGTGCAACTGAAAGCTAACAAAGGATTGCCATCTGGGCAAGAAAGGGAAAGGGCACTGAAAAGTTTGGGAGCATCTGCTTGGTGCTTCTCACTGCCCTTATATCCTGAGTTTACTTCAAAACCGACTGCAAAGTCATTTCTCATCTCCACTCCTGTGTTTCTCTGTCAGTAGGTGCAGGAAAGGAATCTTACAAGAGATTTCTTGCATGTCACATTTCTTTTTCTTTCTTCCATATGTTCCTTGCTTCCTCCTTTTCCTCTTTCCTTCTCTTCCTTCTTCAGTCTCCTTCTTTCCCAACCCTCCTCTTCCTCTACTTCTTCCTCTTCTCTTCTGTTCTCCCTCATTCTTCCTTTTCTTCTTCCTCTTCTTTCTCCTCCTCCTCTTCTTCCCTTTCTTTTTCTACTTTTTTCTAGTTAATGTATTTATTTTTAATACACTTTGATTTGTGAATCATGTTGGGAGAGAAAAATCAGAGCAAAAAAGAAAAACTATGGAAGAGATTAAAAAAGAAACAGAAAAAAGGAGTGAATATAGCATGTGTTAATTTACATTCAGTTTCCCTAGTTCTTTTTCTGGATGCAGATGGCAAATGTATTGGGATTGCTTTGGATCACTGAACCACTGAGAACCAAGTCTTTCATAATTGATCTTCACACATTCTTGCAGTTATTGTGTACAGTGTATTCCTGTTCTGCTTGTTTCACTCAGGATCAATTCAGTAAATCTTTCCAGGTCTTTCTAAAATTAGTTCATTCATTGTTTTTATAGAACAGTAATATTCCATTACTTTCATATACCACAACTTGTTCAGCCATTCCCCAAGTGATGGGTGTATACTCATTTTCTAATTCTTCACTAGCACAAAAGAGCTGCTACAAACATTTTTGCACATATGGGAGTCCCTTTCCCTTCTTTATGTCTTTTTTTCCTCCTCCTCTTTCTTTTTCTTTTTCCTATTCTTAATCATCTTCTTTTTCTCTTCCTCTCCTTCCTTCTTTTCTTCTTCCTCTTCCTCCTCTTATCTTATCCTCCTCTATTTTTTTTTTGCAGTTACATCTCTCATCATCTTTGTTTAATCCAGAGGAATTTCTGCCATTAGATCCTACCCAAGAGCCTATCTTCCCACCAGAGTTAATGGTAAGTGATGCCTCAAAGGGGGAAATGAGTTTTTTAACTTGATTTTTGTACTATCTCTACCAGAGATAGCTGTGAGGTAATTGTTAGAGACCCAATAGTCCTGGATTTAAGTGCTATTCTTGAAATTTACTTAGTGTGCAATAGCCATACCCAGAGCTCAGGGCTCTTCTGGGGGTAATGTATGCAAAGCACATTATAAATGTTAGCTCTTATTAAGTAATAGCATGGTATAGTGTCAGGAAGCAGTGTATCTGCTTCATTTTTTTAAAGTTGATTTTTTAAAAATTCAGTTCTCCTAGTTCAATAAAAATACTTTGATTTTCAAATTTTAATTCATTCCCAACTTTCCATGAATATTATTATAGAATAAAAAAAAAGATTTGCCTGTATGTTATTTGAGGGTGCTTTTTAGTCTTTAATTTCTTTTTTCTTCACATAAAACATAGTGTGCTTTCCTCTATTTATAGCACCTTGGATGTCTCTCAATTTTGCTACCAGATGTCATATTAAAATCATTTATCTGTGGATTTATTTCACTTCAGTTCCTAGAGCCACAGAAGCTGGAGTTGGAAGCAGATTTGATAGGAACTCAGTATAGAGAGCATAAAATACCAGAGCTAGAAAGATTTTAGAATATAGAACCATAGAATTCCAGATTTGAGAGTTTTAAAGTTGAGAAGGACCTTAAACTACTGAATTGTAGAATATCAGAGCTGAAAGGGACCTCAAGTAGAACATCATAGCTAAAAGGAATCTTAGAACATAGAATGACCCTGGAATGTGAAATCTGAGAGAAACATAATAAACATGTTAAACTGTAGATTTCAAAACTGGAAGGAATAACATAGAATTATAGAATGCCAGAGCTAGAAGGGAATTCAAAATATAAGGAAAAAAAAAACAATATCATAGCTAGATTTCACCAGGTTAGAACATAGACCTGTGGAATGACTAAGCTGGAAAAACTTTATAACACTGAATCACAGTTTCATGAATTAAAAGGAGTAGCATTGGTCCAGAAAGAGCTGACACATAGTGGTTTTAAGGTACTTAACTCTTGGTCCTCTGGGTAGACTACTCACTAAAACAGAGAAGGGGCATTGGTACCTGTTGTGATAGAGTTATCTCATCTAGATGAGAACTAGGTTCCCCACACCAGGGAAATTAAGGGTCTAGTTCCTATACCTAAGAAAGCATAGAATAATCAGCTAATTCCTCCAATGCATTTAAAAATGACTTTTTTTCAGGAAAATAGGAATAGGGAAGAGGTGATGTGGCAGTAGGTTTTTTTTTTCCCCAATCCAGAGAGAAACAATTGAAATTTATATTCTTAGAGACTGAAAGATGAGCCCCAGAAGCAGCTGTGTTTCCAAGGGGAGCGAGTAAAATGGATCCAGGTTGCCAGCCTGAAGGAACTGTTGGAACTGAAGTCCCAGCATCCAGACGCCAAGCTAGTAGTGGGGAACACTGAGATTGGTAAATGGGAATGCTATGGAAGGGGGAGTCACAGGGTCAGGTAAACATTCTATTGCTTTTAGCACAGTCCAAAGCTGGTGTTTTTTTAAATTCCTTTTGGTCCTTCTACAAGGATTTATCAATTGGATGCCTCAGAGGAGCCTCTGGCAACTTCTATTCTATCAGGTTATTTCCTGATCATGTCAAAAGCCATAGGTTGAGAGGGGCAGGTGCTCTCTAATATCTTGTACCTGGGGAAGTACTTTGATAGGAAGGAGAGGAGATGCTCAAGTGAAACTCTAGTTTGCCTTACTGTTCAGAACTTTGTGACCCTAGAAATACACTGAATTCTAAGGATATTTCTCACTCACACCTCATGATCCCTCAGATCCCTGGCATCTTAGGCTTCACCTGGTTTTGACAATGTCTGTTCAGATGCTCACACAAGGCATGAAGATGGATCATGGATGGCCAGTTTCTAAATTTAAAATTTTAGAAATATAGAATCTGGTTTGTAGAAATAAGTGACAACTTGCTTTAGGTAGTAACATTTTAGAGAGGGAAATTATCGGATGTTCCTTTTCACCAAAACCATTTCACCCATTGATGAAATAGTACTTTGGAGAGCGACTAGAGATTTGTGCCTTAGCAAAAACTATATTTCAGGTTTGGGAGAGCTACCCTTGATTGGTCGCTGGTAATTGATACCTTTTCCTGATGTATAGTTGCTAAAGAGGATCCCTGTTTGTGGCCACCTCTTCCCTCCCCACCCAGGCTTCCAATGGAAATTGTTTTACATTTAGTTGAATTCAAACTTTCCATGAGTAGTAATATCTTACCTTTCCATATAGAACATAATCTCCCTGAGGAGAGGAATAGCATCATTTTTATAATTGTGTCCCTAGCCCTTTGTATGGATCTTGGCACATAATAGTTGTTAATTTTTGTTGAATTGTGGTGAAGTATTATTTAGAAGAAGCATTTTGTAGTGAGCACAGAGATGACCTCAGTACTAGTACCAATAATTAAGTGTTATCTCTGAAACATGCTGACAAATCTGAATTTTGTTCTAGTCAACATTCTAATATTATAAATGGCAGCTGCAATGGTAGAGGAATTTTCCTCACAGAGTATTCTATAGACCATTAAAAGCACAGGTCTAGAATCTATCCTTATAATTATGGTAGATACTTAATAATATCTAGTGTGAAAAGTTAGTTTGGGTTCTGTCACATCATGTCAGTGATAAGTAAAGCATTCATTAAATAGCTACTATGTGCCAAGCACTTCCCTACACATTGAGAAAACAAAGACAAAAATGAAAGCGTATCTGTCTTCAAGGAGTTTACAATGCTAAAAGTAGGATCCAAAGCCTATCAAAAAATGTTAGCCAGAAAAAGGAGTTAAAACTCCATAATTAGTCTAATTAGCCACAGGAGTTGTCAGTAAAATGATAGGGTGGTTGAGGTTGTTTTTGACTTTTCTAGTAGTGACAGTGATAATTATGAGGACAATGATAACTGGATATCTGACTCTAACTTTTTTTTTGAAAAAGGTATTGAGATGAAATTTAAGAACAAGCTATTCCCTCTAATAGTCTGCCCGACTTGGATTCCTGAACTGAATTTTGTGGAGCGTGGCCCAGAAGGTAAGTGGGAGATCCTTATTGAGTATGGAGAAGTCAAGACATCACTTATTTATAAGTACTTATTATGGGCCAAACACTGTGCTTAGCCCTGGAGATATAAAGCAAAACATGGCTCCTGACCTTAAATAATTTGAATGGGAGAGGTAACATGCGAAAAAGCTATGTAAAGACAGGTAAAGACTGAAAGGTAATCCCAGAGGGAAGGAGCAGCAACAGGGGAAACTGAGAAAGGTTTCCTGAAAAAGGTATGAGTTTAATCTGAGTCTTGAAGGAAGCCAGGATACCTAGGTGGAAGTCAGAGGAGAGGAAGGAGGCATGGTGGATAGCCATTTAAAATACAGAGTCAAGAGGTGGGATGTTGTGTATATGAGGGAAATGAATAAATTGGTATTGTTGGATTGTAGAAAGTGTGTAGAAAAATAAAATGTAAGAAGACTAAATAGAAAGGATCACCTTGTATAGATCTTTAAATGCTTAACAGAGAATTTTGTATTTGTTTCTGAAGGTGATAGAGAACTACTGGAGTTTATTGAATTGGGGACAGGAATGGATGACATGATCAGATAAATCACTTTGGCAGCTGAACAGAGGACAGATTGGAATGGGGAGAGATTTGAGGCAGGGAAATCAATTAGGAGGCTATCTCATTAGACTAGGTAATAGTCTAGGGTGGTAGCTGTGTGAGTGGAGAGAAGGGATCATATAGAGGTAGAAAAATCAATTTACTTACTACTATTATTGTCCAAAAATGGAAAGAATTGAAAGGTAATGAGTGTCCCCTCCTATGTCTTCAAGCAAAGACAAGGAGTCCCCCATTGGGCATGCATGTTTTGAGGCATGTTTCTATCTGAGTACTATCCATGGATCTGACTAGAGCTTCTCTGGGATGTCCCATCATTTAAAAATAACTAAAAACTGGGCAGAATATAAGTGCTATTAAAATATATATTAGATTAATTTTTAATCATAGAAGGTAGGAAGTTTATAGAAAATATTTTGTGAAGTAGTAGCATTTCAGCTAAACAAGATTTTGACAACGAAGGGGGAGAGTATTCCTGGGGAAGAAAGAACAAGTGCAGAGATAGAAATGTTGAAAACGGTAGGAATAGTAAAAAATAGTTCAGTTTAGCTACCAAAAAAGTAGTAGAATATAAGGTTGAAAGAGTAGGCTCAAGAAAAATCATGGAGGACTTTCAATGCTAGTATAAGGAATTCAACAGCCAGTTGGAAATTGGCTGGGGAAATTTTTCTTAGTTTTGAGGACGGATATGACAGGATCAATGCAGTGCTTTCTGTCAATAGTATGGAAGGAGGAGAGACTAGAGGTGGGCAAACCACTTAATGAGGTTATTGACTCAGGACCAGATGAAAGAAGGGGCATTATGAGTAACAGGTACCTGATATACTGAATGAATAACTATATAGAATGGAGGGGGGAGTATTCATAGGATTTGGCCATAGTCTATGGCAAATGAATATATAGATAGATGGATAGATAGATAGATATCTTGGAGGGGTATGTGGTTGTCAAAGTTGATAGGAGGGATACCAGAGGTTTCTTTCCTAGGCATTTCCTTTGGGGCAGCCTGCCCTCTGAATGAAGTGGAGAAAGCCTTAGTTGCTGCCATAGCTGAGCTCCCAGCCTACCAGACTGAAGTGTTCAAAGGAGTCCTGGAGCAACTGCGCTGGTTTGCTGGAAAACAGGTCAAGTCTGTGGCGGTGAGTCACTTTGTCAGATTCATTTGGTAAAGCAGAAAAGGCTGATCAAGTAGGAGAAGTTACTCTATGAGATACTAGAATAATTGTATTTTAGTTTCTGCGGCTGATGTGGACTGCATCCTCCAGCCAACTGCATCTCCTTCCCTTTGAGTGTGGGTTTTCTTGAAATTGAAAAAAAAAAGCATTGCATCTTGGCTCTTCTAATTCCACTTAATAAAACAGGTTCAAATTCTAGTTCTGCTTCTTGCTACCTATGTAATTTTGTTAGTTACTCTCTGGGCTTCAGTTTTCTTATTTGTAAAATTAGGGAGTTGAATTGATCCCATATGGTCCTTTCTAGCTTGAAATCTATGATCTATGGTTTTGAATAAGATAAATGATATTTTCCCATTCCTCCCCTGACATGAACGTAGAAAGAATAACCAAGAAAGCTAAGAATTCCACAAGCAGACCCATAATAATGTTGGACAGAATACTGGAATGAATCTAGTAAGATTAAATATAAGAAAGATAAATGTGACGTCTTACACTTATTTAAAAAAAAACCCCACAACTTCACAATTATGGAGAAGAATGATTATAGAACAGTTTGAAAAAGTTCCAAGAGAATTTTGAAGGCATTGCTTCCAGGAATAAGGAAGTGAAATTTCTCCTAAATTCCACCCTGGTCTGAGCACAAATGAAATTCTGTGTCTAATTCTGAGTGCCATGTTTTTAGGAAAGTATTGATAAGTGGAAAGCGTCCAGAGGAAGACCACCAGCATGATCAAAAAGCCTTGAGTTTATGTTGAAAGAACTTGGGATATATAGATTGTAGAAGAGAAAATGCCCGGAGGATAAGATAGCAGTGCTCAGGTCTTTGAAGAGTTATGCAGAAAAGATATGAAGCCTGTTTTATTCAGCACAATTAGAAACCATGGAGGGAAGTCACAAAGAGGTAAATTTAGGCTTGATAAGAAAAACTTTTTAAAAATTATAGCTATCCATAAATAGGAAGGTCCATTTCAGTATTCCTTTGGAACTCTTCTTTGAGAAGAATATTTGTCAGATGTGATATAATGGGGATTCTTTTGGGGATATGGGTTGGGTCAAATGGTCATTGGTCTAGTTCTCAAATTAGGTTATTCAGAGTAGCCCTTTGGTGATTCAAATAAAACTGGCTATCCTGTTTGCCTTGCTCATTTTCAAAGTTAATGGAAGGATAGTCCAAGAAATGTGGAAGGTACATCTGTTGAGGATAGAAGTGGGGTATCATCAGAATTCCTTATCTCTACCAGCTCTCTTTTCAAAGACCAAGAATTAGTGAGCAAAAGTTTCCTGAGAGTGGGCTAATTCTAACTACATGTTACATGTCTTTCTTTTCAGTCCATTGGGGGGAACATCATCAATGCCAGCCCAATTTCTGACCTCAACCCCGTTTTCATGGCCAGCGGAGCCAAAGCAACTCTTGTGTCAAAAGGTGAGTTGCTGTAGTTGTATACATAAAATAGATAGAAGGCTGGACCTGAATCAGAAAGACCCAGAAATCATTAGCTCTCTGATATGGCACTCATGTCAATTCTTTGACCTCATTTTCTTTATTGGTTAGATTATTTACACTTGTAAAATCTATCTCTACAGTTAGATGGAACAGTAGATAGAGGGCCAGGTCTAGAGTCAGGAAGACTTATCTTCAAATCAGTTCAAATCCAACCTCAGATACATACTAGCTGTGAAACCCTGGGCAAGTAACATCCCCTATAAAATGAATTGAAGAAGGAAATGGTAAACTGATATAGTATCTTTGACAAGAAAACACCAAATGGGGTTACAAAGAGTCAGACATGACTAAAATGATTGAACAGCAAGAATTATCTATCTCACAGGATTATCCTGAGACTCAGAGATATGCCAAGGACCATGCAAATCTTAAGATATAAGCTGTCATTTCTATTATTCTGAGAAAGAAGGCATTTGAAAGGGACGTGTTTCCCAAAAAAGTTTATTTCCTAGGAAAACAGAACAGATGATTGATTGCGAGTCAAGGTGGGGGTGGGGAGACATTCAGAAACCATGATATCCAGCCTGGCTAATGTTTGAAGTCAAGGGGATTATTATGGTAACGGAAAATTTTGGAATGATGTCCAGGGAATGTGCACTCTTCTCATTATGAAAAAAGAATGAAAAATAAATAAGATAAAAGGTAAATTGAGCAAATGAATTTTTTAAAGGTGTCATTATACAGTAGAAAGAATGCTACATCTAAAATCACAGGACTCAAATCCCAGTTCTACACTTACCGAAAGTATCACAACTGTGATCTTCATTTGTGAAATGTAGTTGGACTGCATTATTTCTAAGGTGTCTTCTGTCCCTAAGTTCATGATCCTATTTATGATTTCTTAGCAAATGAATATATTTTTAGATAAAGGATATGGACCAAATTCTGTCTGAGTTTTATCCCCTTCTCCATGCCAACTCTTTCCTTTAGTTTCAAAGTCTCATAGTAATTCTGACCTGATGAAGAGATCCAGTGTCCAGATGTTTCTGTGCTCAGTTGGTGATGGCCTCTGACATAGCCCCTGAACTCAGTCTTCCTCCTTCTCTCCATACAGGGACCAGGAGGACTGTTAGGATGGACTACATGTTTTTTCCTAGTTACAGAAAGACACTTTTAAGTCCGGAAGAGATACTGCTTTCCATTGAGATTCCCTATAGCCGGAAGGTGAGATGTTGGGGTTAATTCTGGGTCTAACTTCCATACTTAGAGGTACATGCTTCAGAAAAAAAGAGTTCTAACTCTGGAATCAGAGGGCTTGGATTCAAATACTAACTCTATGACCTCATGCAAGTAACTTTACCTCCCTGAACATCAGTTTCTTCAACTGTAAAGTAAGGGGCTTAGACCAGAGACATTCTCTAGAATTCTTTCCCATTCTAAATCTAAAATCCTATGATCTCCATGGAAGCATAGAATACTTCATAACCCAAGACATCTGGAATTTTTCTTTCTTTCTCTCTCTCTTCCTTCTTTCCTTCCTTCCTTCCTTCCTTCCTTCCTTCCTTCCTTCCTTCCTTCTTTCCTTCCTTCCTTCTTTCCTTCCTTCCTTCCTTCCTTCCTTCCTTCCTTCCTTTCTTCTTTTGTTTCTTTCCTTTCTCTATATCTTTTTTCTTTCCTTTATATCTTTTTTTCTTTCCTTTTTCTTTTTTCTTTCTCTCTGCTTCCTTCTTTTCTTTTTCCTTCTTTCATTTATTTCTATGTTCCTTTCTTCCTATCACACAAACCCCAAATCACTCCTGGACAGTTATTTGCAAGTATACATTGATTTACTGCAAAACACATTTAAAGTTCATGTTCCAAATGACCATATAATACTTCTTACAACTCTTCCACTCACTAACTTTCTGACAAGACAGACTAACACCATCTGAGAGTTAGGAGGAACGTCAACAGCCTTTTAGTCCAACATAAACTAGAAAGGAACCCCCTATGAGATACCCAACAAGTGGTTATCCAACCCATGCTTTAAGATCTGCAATAAAGGGATTCACGGGCTCTCACAAAGCATCCCATTCTGCCTTTGTGTAGTTCTAATTGTTAGAAAGTTTGTTTCTTAATACATAACCTAAATTGGTTTCTCTGTAACTTCCACCCACACTGGTTCTGGTTCTGCCCTCTAGAGTCAGACCAAAAGACTTGTCTTTCTTTTACAAAAGTATTTAGGCAGCTAGATGATGCAATGCTTAGAGCAGTGGCCCTGAAATCAGGAGGATCTGAATTCAAATTTGGCCTCAGGTACTTAACACTTCCTAGCTATATGACCTTAGGCAAGTCACTTAACCCCAATTGCCTCACCAAAAAGAAGAAGAAGAAGAAAGAAGGAAGAAGAAGAAGAAAAGAAGAAGAAGAAGAAGAAGAAGAAGAAGAAGAATAAAAGAAGAAGAAGAAAAAGAAGAAGATGAAGATGAAGATGATGATGATGATGATGATGATGATGATGATGATGATGATTTTAAATTATGGAGATGGGATTAAAACAGATAACTAAAATTTCTTCCAGATCTAAATCTATGCTCCTACAGTCCTATGACTACATTGTAGAGTTTTGGTTTCAAGGAGCAGATAAAGAGTTAGCTTTGGAGTCAGGAAAGCCAATGTTCAAAATCCCATCTCTGAGCATACTGGCCATGGCAGCACCTTGGACAGTACCTTCTCAGTATTCTAGATCTTATGGCTGCAAAGCTAACAAAAACTAGGAGATAACCAGAAAATGTAATTAGGAAATGTTTAACAAAATTAATAAAAAATATAATACAATGTACATACCATTTATTTGTGGTTTTCTATGTCAATATGCAGCTATCAGGAATTAATTTCTATTTGAATTAGAAACTATTGTTTTAAGCAACTTTATAAAACTATGAAAGGACCAATTTGCATTAATAAAGATAGTTTTCCTTGTTTGGGAATTTGTTATAGCAGTGAAATTCTAAGGCTAATCCTTATTCCTATAGTCCATGTAGTCCATTTCCATTCAAGTGTTCACTAATCTTTATGTCTTGATTTGATAATTCTCCATCCTCTATTTGAATTTCTTTTCCCCACAGTTGGCTCATTTCCAGAAATTTTTTTTTTATAGTCCAGAAAGCTTAGTGTGGTTTCTTCTTGTCCTTAGGATGGTCACTGAGATTGAGTGCTCCAGGTAGCATGACACCCTTTCTTTCCATTTGTCACCTTTTCTGAAACTCTACACTGTAAGAGATATTTGAAAGCAAATTTCCTAGATTGAGTTTTAAAAAGTGGTGGCTATGAGGAAAGGAGGCAGTATGGCAGGGGGGGATAAAATGCTGACTTTGGAGTGAAGAAGACCTGAGTTTGAATACTACTTCAGGAGTCTTGATGACTTATTAAGTTCTCTTTCAGCTTTAAATTTATGATCCTGGGAATTTATAAAGAAGATTTCTTGCTTTAGAAATGTTAGTATTTAAATAGTGTTTGGAAGAACCATCATTTCTTCTTCTTCCTTTACCTTTGATGCAATTATTGAGTGCTATGACCTGGAGTCAGGAAGACTTGAGTTTAAATTCAGCCTCATATACTTACTAGCTGTTTGAATCTTGAGTGAGTCAATAATTCCGTTTACCTCAGTTTTCTCATCTATAAGATGAGCTGGAGAAGAAAATAGTAAACTGCTACAGGATTTTTGCCAAGAAAACCCCATACCGGACTACAAAGAGGCAAACAGAAGTGAAATGACTGAACAATAGTGTGGTTAAGAGAGAGTTTATGTCCATATAGCATTTTTAAAATATGTGTATATATATATATACACATTATATGTGTATATATACATATATATATATACATTATATGTGTATATATACATATATACATACACATATATATGCATATACATACATATAAACATATTCACATACATATACACATATATGTATACACCTGTATATGAGCATTGTTTTCTGACACTTTTAGATACTATAAAAGAATTAAATTAGAAACTTAGACCTAGTGTTTCCATGTGGTTTTAACATATGGTGATCTAAACACTGAAATCTAGCAATCTTTCCAAGAATAAATTCAAGTCAATTTCTAAGATACAAGGAGAATCAGCAGAAGAAGGCCTCATTGCTGCTGCATTCCAGTGTTGATTTAGTCCTGGGCTTCCTTAATCCTAGTGTTTTGTTCCTGGAAAGCACTCTATATTGTGTTCTTGTGTAATGGCCTCTGGGCTTGGTTGCCTAAAAGAAAAGTACTTTCATATAAAAGCAGCTACTGTTTCAAAAAGGGACCAACTTCCTTTTTGAAAGTTGGCATTCTAATGGAAAAAGAAGCCAGGTCAGAAATATCTCACTGGAAAAACAACTGAGCTGGAAAATAGATAGAGGAGACACACATTAAAAATTATTGGACTACCTAAAAATTATGGGGTTTTGTATAGCTTTTTATTGACAGAATTATGCATGGGTAATTTTTCAACATTGTATACATATTTATATAATTATCTTGCTGCACAAGAAAAATTGGATTAGAAAGAAGGTAAAAATAACCTAAAAGGAAGAATAAAAATGCAAGTAGACAATAACAGAAAGAATGGGAATGTAAAAGCTGTATTTTTTTTAAAAATCCAACCAGGACCAAAATAGGGTCACAAAGCATTAGTCACCATTGAAACAATTGAGCAACAATAACAAAATGAATTATTGCTAAAGTTGTGAACTGGTCCAACCATTTTGGAGAATAATTTGGAACTGTGCCCAAAGGGTTATAAAATTGTGCATACTCTTTAACTTTGCAATACTATTTCTAGATTCGTATTCCAAAGAGGTCAAAGAAAAAGAAAAATTATACATACAAAAATTTTTTAAAAAGAAAGTTGGCATTAAAATAGACTTAGCAAATGAATTTTTTGACTTAAGAACTCATTTCCCTGTCATGATTGGAGCAAACTGTTCTGTTCCCATGTAGAGCAGAGAATAGGATGAGTGTTCTTTGAAATAATGGACAGCTTTTCTCTATTAGTTTTTTAAATATGTTATTATTTTTGTTATTTGTTTAATTCTTTCAATTGTTTTTGAGACCTCATTTGAGGTTATCTTGGTAAAGATACTGGATACTTGGCAAAGATATTCTTTGTCATTTCTTTCTCAAAGGAATTAATTTTAATATATAAATCTTATATTAATTAATTTTTACATTGTATTCAGAAATCAAGGTATTCTCTCCATGTTTCTCCTTCCTAGAGAGTCATCCCTTGTAATAAAAATTTAAATGGAAAATAGGGGAAAGCAGATCAACAAAAGTATGCAGAATATCAACTTAATTTGACAGAATATGGAAGACTACATCCTCTGAAAAGAAGGAAGGGAGGGTAATGCCATTTGATGCATTGTTTTAGATGGAAGGATCCCTCATTTCATGAGACAGTATTGAATGCTTATAATATATTCTCTTTCTCCTTCTACATCTCTCACTACTTAGCTTGTTTCTAGGGCCAACTCAGGTTTCACTTCCTTCACTTTCCAGAGAAAGACAGGAAGCTTTCTCTGATGGTTCTAGTTACTATCATTCTCTCCCTTTTCTAATTACATTTTATTCATTTTGTTTTATTCTCTTCCTCCCCAATTTGTTCTTCCATTCATATTTGGTATCTCAGTCCCTATGGCAGGGAGATACTTCATTTTGCATATCCCTTGAGAAACAGCAAATTTTAAATACTATGATTGGGGTAGGGGGAAAATGACTTTATAAATTTTTGTTTTTAAACAATTATTTCTTCTATAATCAAAATCTATTTGGTCTATAGGGATTCTGTAAGCTTATTTAGGATCTGTGCTATATTCTGTGCTTTCAGGGGGAATATTTCTCAGCCTTCAAACAAGCCTCTAGGAGGGAGGATGACATCGCTAAAGTAACCTGTGGAATGAGGGTTTTATTCAAACCAGAAAGCTTGCAAGTCCAGGAGCTGGATATCAGTTTTGGAGGCATGGCTGATAAAACCATCCCAGCCCTGAAAACCATGAGGAAGCAGCAAGGGAGGTGAGAGAATAAGGACAGAATGGCCACAGTAGATTGGCTTGGCTGAGGGGGAGGGGTGAGAAAGGGCAGAGGGTCCCAGGGTCTCAGGTTGGCTCTTCCTCTGGCCAGAGCATGGAATGAGGAGCTGCTTCAGGACGTTTGTACCAGCCTTGCCGAGGAGCTGAGCTTGGCGCCTGATGCCCCTGGTGGAATGGTAGAATTCCGACGCACGCTCACTCTCAGCTTCTTCTTCAAATTCTACTTGACGGTGCTTCAGAAACTGAGTGAAGAAAATACAGAGGTGAGTGTGGGCGAGTTGAGTTGGGTAGGGCTACTATATAGGAAGGCTTCCTAATGGTTTTGGCTAATGTGCCCCAAAGAATAGTGGTCTGGGATAACGGCATCAAACAAATAGAATCGTGTCCACTAAACTGTGCATAAGGATCCCTGCCAGTCATATATTGACCTAGAAACCCATATATTAACATTATCTGTGTTCTATTGTATTGTTATCTATTTTGTTAAATATTTCCCAATTCTATTTAAACTGGTTCTGCACCTGGGCATGTTGTGGGAGCTTTGTTTGACACCTCTGGTCTGGGAGACAGATTGTATGTCTTCATCACCTTGTCTCAGACTATTCCTATATAGCATATAAGGGAATATAAAATGAGATGACCCCTTTCCTAGTTGGAAAAAATTTTCCCTGGGGACTGATTAAGACCAACAAGGAGTATCCACCAATATATCCCAACTAAAATTCTATCCTGTGTACAAGAAGTCTTTC
Source organism: Sminthopsis crassicaudata (assembly GCF_048593235.1). Lineage (NCBI taxonomy): Eukaryota > Metazoa > Chordata > Mammalia > Dasyuromorphia > Dasyuridae > Sminthopsis > Sminthopsis crassicaudata. Next base: position 208,215,193 of record NC_133618.1, on the reverse strand, counting down.
TCAACCCCTATTCTTTGGACTGTTTACACATTGCTTGTATGTATTTGTTTGTTTTTATTCCCCTAATTCTATTGTAAATTTCTTGAGGGTGAATAATATCTTTTGCCTCTTTTTGTATTCATAGTGCTTAGCATGTTGTCTGACTGACTGGAATATTGTGAACATGTACAGTCAGGCTTATTTCTTTTTTTCCTCTTTCACAGAAATGTGACAAACTGGATCCAACTTGTGTCAGTGCCACTGCACTTTTTCAAAAAGAGCCTCCTACCAATGTTCAGCTCTTCCAAGTAAGTGGAAAAGCACCTGGAGTTACCTAGAGGATTTCTCCTAACTTTATCTTTCTGAACTGATGTGGGTTAGAGATAGGAATCTCATTGAATGTCTTTAGGACAATGATCCTTTGAAAATAAAAAGTCAGAGAATTATTCTAGAATTTTTCTCCAGGTAAAGAAACCCAGAATCATATTCAGATCAATATTACATTTTTTTCTTTTTATTCCTCCTAATGTTATCCCTGGAGCTTTAATTTCTACTTTTTATCTGTTCCTTAAATAATGGTCAAATCCTCCCCACTGTCCTTTCTCTTCTGTCCCTCTCTGGGGCTGGTAAACATAACTGGGATTAATCATGCTCAGTTTTGCTTTCACTTCTCATCAAAATCTGCTTCTTTTTTGCACTCAATCTTGAAGCCTTTCTGTCTTCTCCAGTCTTATTAGCAGGCAGTATAATAAAGCGGAACTAAACCTGAGTTCAAAGCCTTCCTCGGGTGCCTTCTGTGTGACTGGGGGTGAGTCATGTAACCTGCTTAGACCTCAGTGTTCTCATGTAGAATGAGGGGGTTGGGTTAAATGGCTTTTGCACTTCCCTTTGCTTCTCTGATTCTGTGCCTTATAAGCTTTTTTTGCCTCCTTGTATCTCCCAATCTTATTTCTCCAGCCTCCTTTACTACCCTAGCTCAAACTTTTCTCCTCTTTCCCTGAGTGGTTGGAAAGGCATCCCCAGCAGAGGCTTAGTCTGACCCGCCACTTTTGTTGCTCTAGGAAGTTCCCAAGGGACAGGATAAAGATGACATGGTGGGCCGGCCCATCCCCCACCTTTCTGCTGCCATGCAGGCCTCAGGGGAAGCTGTGTACTGTGATGACATCCCCCTTTATTCCAACGAACTTTGCCTTCGATTAGTCACCAGCACCAAGGCTCATGCCAAAATCAAGTGAGTTATAGCATCAGATGTAATAGAATGAAATGACCCTTGGACCTAGAAGTTAGGAATTAGATGAATTTTTTCTAGGACTGACCACCAAATATCTTATTGTTATATGGACCCAATTTTAGATGTAAGATTGCTGGAGAACTCTAAAGACCAGTTGAGGTTTCAATTCATATTTGTGTGTTCACAAAGAAGCACCCTGCACAACCTAAAAGGCATCGGATATTTGTTAATTGATTGATTGATCTCCATTTCTCACCATTCAGTTCTCTTTCCAAACTTAGGGAAAACTAAAAAAAATCTTGGCAAGCACTTTCAGAAGGATGATGACACAAAGTTATGTGATGCATTATTTGTGTTGGATCCTAGAAGCCTAGACTAATTGGCTGAAATTATTTAAACAATATAGGAGACTATGGGGACAGTTTGTCGATGCCATCTCAGGCATTTTTCTCTTTTGTCAAATAACATCTAAATGGAGGTGTGGATGAAAAAACAGAAACACTTTTTACATCTTCTCATTTCTCCATGTAGGAGGTGGTCAAAAGGACCAGAGAATTTCTGTAGGTTGGTGGGATCTGGCTCTCCTCCCATAGTATTCTGGACCATTTGAGGTCCAAACATTGTAACTTTAGTGATATTAGAGAAAAACACAAATGCAATAGAAAATGGGTTAGCATTTTTTTCCCTGACACACAGTTGTGTCAGGAGTACAATGTCTAGCAAAGTCTTCTGCATGTTTGGGGAAACAATAATAGTAACTTAATTTTATGTAGCTTTTCTTAAAGCATTTTCCAAAGTATAGCAATTATGATGATGCTTTAAGAAAGGCAGTGAAGGTATTGTTATCTCAGTTTTATGGATGAGCTGATTGAGCCTTAAAGAGAGAATGGGACAGGTCACATAGTTCATAAGTGACAGAACTAAATCTTCCAATTCCAACTCTGCAAACTTTTTAACACACTCTGTTGTGTTTGTGATTTTCTATTCCCTTGATATCTGGGTAGAGGTGAGGGGATGTAATCATACTGATCTAGTAATTATGTTTGAAAAAATACAGAGTAAAGGATTTTAGACAAAAACAAGTATTGAAATGAAAGAAAACAGTGATTAAATTCATTGCGTAATATTTCCCCTTTTTATTTTATCCGTGGAGACGAGACCCAACTGAGTGACAAAGCTTGCTCTAACTTCCTTGCCTTCTCAATCATGATGCTCATTTTTTTAGATCTGTAGATACTTCAGAAGCTCAGAAAGTCCCTGGATTTGTTTGTTTTCTCTCAGCTGATGATATTCCTGGGAGTAATGAAACTGGATTATTTAATGATGAAACTGTCTTTGCTAAGCATAAGGTATGACTTCAGTCTTTGTCATGTCTTCTCAAATGTTCATGTTTCCACATTTTCCATAGGTGGATGAATAGCCAACATTCCTTTGATTGATATGCCACCAGAAAGCAGGAATTATGTGTAGGGCTACCTTAATTATACTTCTACTCTCATTGGTTTATTATTGGTTTGTTATGGTGCTTATAATTACACTTTAGTTTCTAGAGACAGCAATGATGTTTAAAATTGTATATTTACTGTTCTAAGTTTCTCTTTTTAGAACAGGAACCATCATCTAAGTGCTAATAATGATGATGCAAATGTTCATATGGGCTATTTGTATCCATCCTGTGGCAGGGCATAATGAGCTTATATTAATCTGATGACCAGCCACAGTTGGACACACTATAACTTGACTCTAACAAATGATATTATTTTGGTCCTTTTTGGCCAGTTGAGGTTTCAATTCATATTTGTGTGTTCACAAAGAAGCACCCTGCACAACCTAAAGGGCATCGGATATTTGTTAATTGATTGATTGATCTCCATTTCTAACCATTCAGTTCTCTTTCCAAGCTTAGGGAAAACTAAAAAAAATCTTGGCAAGCACTTTCAGAAGGATGATGACACAAAGTTATGTGATGAATTATTTGTGTTGGATCCTAGAAGCCTAGACTAATTGGCTGAAATTATTTAAACAATATAGGAGACTATGGGGACACTTTGTCAATGCCATCTCAGGCATGATGATAAAACTATTAAGAGTAGACATTTATATAGTGCATTAAGACTTGTAAAGTGCTTTATAAATATGATAATTTTATCTTATCACAAATACACTAATTACTTGGAAATTAATAAAATTGTAAGTCAACATTAACACAATTTATGGAAATATATATTCTAGTGACTTCAACTATGCAGAGCTTCACCTTTGCAGAAAATAAAAAAAGCTATCTGAATACCCAAATTAAAAATTGCTCAGACAACTTTCAAAGATATGTATATACATATACACACATATATATGTACATATATATACTCTTATCATTTTAATATGCAAGAAACATTATTTACTGCATATAAAATGTAGTATTAACAGAAAATAGATTTTTAGAGGAAGAAAAGGAACAAGTATTAAGCTGGACTACTATGTGTATGTTAAGTGTTTTTCACTGTTACCTCATTTGATCATAATAACTCTGAGATATAGGTGCTATTATTAAACCCATTTTACAGATGAAGAATCAGGTAGTCAACAATTAAATGACTTCTTGGGGTTAAATCTGAGATCAGATTTGAACTGTGGTCTATATAACTGAGCCACCTAACTGCCTCTGCTATCAGGGACACAAAGATAACTCTAACAATAATCTTTGGCATTTATATGGTGCTTTAAAGGCTAATAAGATTCAATTATCTGGAAATTTCAGTTCTGTAGAATACCTTTTCCCTCAATGATAATCACTTAAAAAACATTACTGTATTATAATGGAATATCATAGTAATAATATTAGTGCCAGTATAATAAAAGATTAGATTAGAAAGACAAACTCATCACAAATAGAACAAACCTTTTTGAAGAGGACCAAAATGACTTCACTATGTTAGAGTCGAGTTACAGGGTGACTGTGGCTGATCTTTGTTCTTTAATCTAATGAAACAATATTTAGAAAGGCCAAGGTCACCCACTCCATTCCAGGCTATCACTAGTAGTCTTGCCAATGGATTTTGATGACTGGATGAGAGAGTCAGATTGACAATTTTGTGCAGCTCTGCCTCCCTCCCATTTTATTCATTCTTGAATCAAGACCTCATCCTTGAGATGTCATTGGTTTTCTTCAAGAATAAAGCATGAACAACAACGATTTGTAAATAACTGAGTCAAAATATGTAAAGTAGGTGCTATGTATGCTTATTCTTTCTTTTCTCTTTCTCTCTGAGTTATAGGGACTAACTAGACATGATTTCATTGATATAGGGATCTCCCAGGCAGGTGATAAAACTCCTAAGAATACATGTCAGGACTTTCTCTGCTATAGTCTCAGAGAGCTGTCTAGAGTACTGAAAGCTTGGATATTTAGGCTCCCGTGACCTAGCTCCCAGCTGGGGAAGGGAGACTCTCTCTTCTCTGTGCTGCTCAGCCCCTCTATCTTTGATAGAGACAGTGGCTTAGGGAAGGCAGCGAGAGGATAGAAAGTTCAACTAATGGCTAGTAAAGTTGTTGATTCACTGAGATCATCTAGATTTAACAGCATTGTTCTTTGTTCCTAGGTCACTTGTGTGGGACACATCATTGGGGCTGTGGTCACAGATACCCCAGAACATGCACAGAGAGCAGCTCAAGCTGTTAAAATTACCTATGAGGAACTGCCAGCCATTATCACAATTGAGGTGACTGCCGCTGGACCATGGTCTTCTTATCTCTACCCTGGCACTCTCCCTCCCCCTGCCAAAACCCTCCTTTATCACAAACTACCCTCAGCTCTGACCGTATCCTTGTAGAGTTATTCTTTGTCCTTGAAATACAGATATTAAACACAGACCTTCCAACATGTTGTATAGCTTATTTAGAAGACAATTCTTGAATTTTCTTGACTTTTATGGTCACATACCTCCCCACCATCACCTATCTACTGATTGCATCCAAATGAACTTGGGGGGAAAAAAACAACCATCAATTCCAAGTCAGAAACACCCCCCCTCTTCTCTCTTCTTTGTCTTTTGTTAACTCCCTGAAGATTTAGGTATTATGCCTTATTTTTTGTCATTCAGGATGCAATAAAAAACAATTCCTTCTATGGTTCAGAGATCAAGATTGAGAAAGGAGACCTGAAAAAAGGTTTTGCTGAAGCTGATAATATTGTTTCAGGTACAGTCATCTAATTTTTCCCTTCATGGTGCTTAGAGAGGATTGGGTAGCCACTCTCATTTGGGAAGAAAGTAAATGACAGTTTGGCATAAAGAATTTTCTGTTATTTCTAAATATCACAGTTTATAGTTAGACTAGAGATAGTCAATTATTCTAATACCCTAATTACAAAACTCTAATACTAATACTAATTACAAAAAAGATGAAGAAACCAAAGGAGAATTTGGGGAGAGAAGGGAATTAAACATTTATGAAGTGTCTCATATGATAAGAACTTTGCTAAACATTTTATATAATTTCTTTTTTCCCTTGAAGCTACTTTCTGAGGTATTTGCTACTGTAATCCCCATTTTACAATTGAGGAAACTGAAGCAGGCAAAGATTAAGTGGCATGTTCAGGGTCACATAGATATTAAATCCTTGAGGTTTTCCTGACTTCAGGTCCAGTCCTTTATGCACCCTACCACCTTGTTGCCTCTATATTTACTAAATATTAGATTTTTGTTCCAAATAAGATGATTTGTAATTTCCAGAATCTTGGGGTATTTTGATTCCATGGTATCATTAAATTGCTTTAATCTTGATTTATAACCAAAAAGGATGTTTTTTTAAAACCTCAAGATTTAATAATTATTAATATATTAGCTAGCATTCACAAAGAGTTTTATAAGTATTATCTATTTTATTTTCATGATAATTCTGAGAGATAGGTGTTGTTATTATCTTTATTTTATAGATGAGGAAACTGAGGCAGACACAAAGTTAACTGGCTTGTCCAGAATTTATAAAACTGTTATCTGAGGCTGGATTTGAACTTGTCTTCCTCATTCTATAAATAGTGCTCTGTCCATTGTACCATTTAGCTTTCTCTAAAAGCACTTAGGCTAGATTGGTTTATCAAGAAAGCTAACATCTCACGCTTCACTAAGAAAAGCATGGTGTCCCCCCAAAAAGGCAATGATAATTCTGCCAATCAACCATATTTGGAAGGATTTATTTATTTAATTTACATACAATGTATTTATATAAGCATATGTCAAATTTATTTATAAATTAGATATGCTAACTGTGTACAAATATTAGGTCATCATATGAAAAAGGAATTATTCTTTCTGTTTTTGAAAGTTTTAGTTTGAGTTTATTATATTTTTAAAAGGCAACCAAGTGATATATAATAGAGCTGTATTTTTATGTATAAATCCCTCTGATGTATATGAAAATATACAATATGTAGTTTTAATATGTCCATTTTATTTGGTCTTGGTTAAAGTTAGAATAAAAATAAATAATTTCTTTAAAAAAGATTCATTGGTTTTACAGGACAAAATTAGAGATAATAGGTAAAAGTTCAAAGAGACAGACATCAGTGTTAGCTATTGTTATTATCACTAGTTTAATGAGCCTTTAAAAAAGTAAATATAGAGGCAGCTAGATGGTGCAATAGATGGCCTAGAGTCAGGTGGACCTGAATTAATCCAAGCTGCCTAGGAAGGAAGGAAGGAAGGAAGGAAGGAAGGAAGGAAGGAAGGAAGGAAGGAAGGAAGGAAGGAAGGAAGGAATGGAGGAAGGGAGGGAAGGAGGGAGGGAGGGAGAGAGGGAGGCAATATGATTTCTCTGGCTTCACCTATTTCAGAGGGATAGATTAGAGGACAGGAAGACCTTAAAAGGTTCAATCTGACCTCATATACTTACTAATTATTTGAATCTGGAAAAATATTTAAGATTTCTCAATCCAGTTTTTTTCATGAATAAAATGGGGAAAATCCACAAAGATTTTGTGAGACTCAAATGAGATAATATCTGTAAATTTTTGGCAATCTTAAAGCAGTATAGAAATGTGAGCCACTGTTAATGTTAATGCTGAAGGCCTGATGGTACTTTGTGCCTGCTTTCTTATGCATTCACTAACCATGTGTTTAGTGACATATTCTAGAATCTCTCTTCCTTTTAAAGCCTCATACATGCTATGGGTTAATTTGATATTCATTACCCTATCTTGGCATATATTACAGTGAGTTACTGTTTTTAGAATGAGGAAGATTTTCATTGTGTTAAAAACTAAATCTCTCCTAATGCAATTGGAGTCTATTTTTTCCAACTAATAGCCAATAAATTTTATAACATTTTTTACTTCTTTGAAGAGCAGTTCACATAATCTTGTTGGATCTTCCCAATAGGCCTAAAATGTAAGTAGAAGATTATTATACTCATTCCACAGATTTGCTTAAGTTCACACATTGGGTTTATAGTAATCCTGAAAACAGAACATAAGATTCTTTACACTTGGGCAATGCTACTTACTTTTCATAGTCTCGTGGCATCATCGTATAGTGGGAAGAACACAAATTCAGGAACACAAGATTCTGGATTCAAATTCTACTTATGATAGTTTTTCAAAACATTTTGCTTCTCTGGGTCTCGATTTTTCATATGTAAGATGAAGGAATTGAATTAGGTGGACTCTGAGGTCCCTGTTACAGTAGTCTTATGTTCCTACTGTTTTCTAGATCTCTTATACATTACTAAATATGGATTAGTTTTCTCTTTTTAAAAGCTCTATAACCTCCTAAGCTCTATAACCTCCTTATTAAAAAAAAAAAAAGTCACCTTTGTATGTCATAGGACTGCTGGATTTTACAATTAAAGGGAATTTTCCTTCTTTGTTAAAGATAAGGAAAAAAATAAAAGATTTAGAAAGGGGAAATATTTGAGCCAATTATTGTCAGAACAAGGAGTAGAATTCAGGTCATTTAACTAATAGCATTTAATCATTTTTGTTGATTTCCTTTTGTCTTTTCCAGAATTGTACAATAATCTTACAATAGCAAAGACCTCATTTGTCATCACTGATTGCAGTATACACATTCCTCTTAATTTATTAAATTATCATTTAAATTAGTCCATTTTCCATCAAATTGTAAAATTGATTTTCTTAAAGAGAAAGCCTGACCATGTTACCTACATATTCAGTCAACTTCAGTGACTTGTGCAGTGTGCTAGTGCATATTTAACAGCCATCTTTTTTTAGAAAAAAAACAAAACAAAACAAAAAAACCAAACTATATGCACTTTCAACACACTTTCAAATTTAATCTGCATTAATAGTTTTTCTATCACTTTATTAAGTCTATGCAAGAATAAAATAATAAATCAAGTCCTGACTTGTAGCATTTGCTGGTTTCTTAGGTGTATTAAATGCTCACAGTGAAAATTAAATAATTGTTTCTTTGATTAGACTATGAGATCCTTGAAAGGAGGGACTACTTTTAATCTCTTTATATTCCTTAACCCTTTACCTTGACTTTATTACTGTTTCATTTTCTTAATTCCCAGTCTACTATGAATCTGAGATCTTTTTCTGATTTCTTAGTTTGTACATAGTTTCCCCTTACATAGGATTTTATTCTCCCTTGCACTACTAACATTTAGCTTTCTGTGGCCTTTTCAGGAGAGCTGTATATTGGTGGGCAGGAACACTTCTACTTAGAGACTCACTGCACCATTGCTGTCCCAAAAGGTGAAGCAGGAGAGATGGAGCTCTTTGTGTCCACTCAGAACACAATGAAGACTCAGGTAACCAACTAAGGAGTTAATGGATAAGGAAAGGGAATTTGACAAATATGCAAAATGCTGAGATTCCTATTTGCAGAGAAACTGTTGAGAGGCAACACTGAATTAAAAATAGAGAAACATCAATTTAGATCTGAAAAAGAGGGGGCCATCAAATCCCCTCCTCTTCATTTTACAGAAGAGGAAAGTAAAACAGGGACAAATGGTGAAATGACTTGCCATGGGTCACACAACTGGTAAGTGTCTATTTGTTATGGGACTTGAATGTATGATGGTGAGGCAAGTAATTTGGAGAAGGGCTTATTGTTCAAGGTCAAAGTCAAGGTTAAGTATTGGTCAGAGTAAATACCCTTTAAAGTCCCTATACGGTCTGATATTTTGTGACCTGCTTCGTTCAGGTGAATGGTAACCTTGTTGAGGCTAGATGGGATGGTGAATGCCTAGGGTTATACTGACAAATGTTTAACTGTCTCTCCCCACCCTCAGAAAAAATGTATATACAACATACTTTTAAATTTAATTTGCATTTTTAATATTTTGTTCATCACTTTTCATCACTTTTCATCACAATCAACAAAACAATAAACCAAGCCCTGATGTGTAGCTTTTGAGAATTTCTATGGTGTAAATGAGAATTGAACAGCTGCTAAAAACTAGTTTCAACATAGCCTTGTCTTGCCTGTAGTCTCCGTCTATAGTCCTTGCCAATAAGAGAGGAAAAGACTGATAGATCGTTTGAGTTGTTCTGAGCAGCTTGCTCAGGTGTTGGCTCAGAGTTCACCACCAATATAGGAGTGAAGGGAGGGGAACTAGACTGCCTAGGAGAAGTGAACCAGTGAGGGGTATAAATAGAACAGTTCAGAGTTTCCACACCGATTAGCAAATGGAGTTAGGTTCATAAGTGACTATTGCACTTTCAGCCTGAGCAAGATCAAGATAGTCAGTCAGAAAGAGAGACAGAGACACCGAAAAGGAAGGAAAGAAAGGGGAAAAAAGGAAAAAAGAAAGAAAGGAAGAAAGGAGGGAAAGCAGAAAACTAATATACTGGACAAAAAATGAGTAGAGTGTAATTTGGGACAATGGGGAACACTATAGCAATGAAAGCCATGATGTAGTAGCAAAAACAGTTTTATTAAAGCCATAGAAAACATAAATGAGGCATAAATATTTATTCTTCTAATAGCAGGGAGGAACATTCCCTCCCTTTCCTCTCCCATTAACATTGCTGAGGGTGCTCCCAGCATCATGAGTTAGTTAACCTGGTAGAAGTCTCCCTGAGTTAGGCCAGAATAATACTTTCTAAATGAAATTATATTCTTTTTCTGAGATGGAGCTTAACAACTGGGTCTTATACAATAGATGTCACTAATTTAATCTTGGCTGTTATACAATGATGATGTTCAGCTGTACTTCAGTTGTATTCAACTCTTCACTTAGGTTTTTCTTAACAAAGATGCTGGAGTGGTTTGCCATTTTCTTCTCCAGTTTATTTTACAGATGAGGAAACTGAGGCAATTATGGTTAAGTGACTTGCCAAGAGTCATGCAACTAGGAAGTGTGTGGGACCATATTTGAACTCAGGAAAAGAGGTTTCTTGACCCCAGCCCCAGAACTTTATCCATTGTATTACCTAGTTTCCCAGTGAGTTGTATAATATATAAGGAGAAATAAAGATATTTTAATGTCTAAATTCAGTCAGAGGTCACTACTGAAAACATGATCCATCTTTTTTTTTTTTTTACATAAATAAACTCTTCTGTGGAATTCCTCATCTGCTCTAGTAGGATTATTGTGTGTCATATTAATATGGAGTTAGTATTCCCCTGTGTCTTGCTAGAATCTATTGACATCCCATTAGGCACAAAACAGCCTAAATTTGGTCTATTGCACTAAAACCAGGTACAGTGCCAGATGTTGAATTGAATTGAATTGAATAATTGAACTAGACTTCAGTTATAGATATATAGTGGCTTTTTGCTTGCGAATTAATAGGTTGTTGTCACCAGAACTGGCTACATTTGGGATCTGAGTCTATTAGAACTGATTTAAACCTAAACAAAATGCTAGATGATACTGAAGCACAGCCTCATTTTCTTTCTAGAGTTTTGTTGCCAAAGTTTTGGGTGTCCCAACAAATCGCATTGTAGTTCGAGTGAAGAGAATGGGAGGAGGTTTTGGAGGGAAGGAGACCCGGAGCACAGTATTGTCTACAGCAGTTGCTTTGGCTGCATACAAGTAAGTTCCAAAGCCAAAGGGTTAGATTTGGGGGCAGGGAGGGAAGGATGCTTCCTGTTGCTGAAGCTAGTTTCCTTGGAAGAGGTTGTTACATCTGTAAAGGTAATGGTCTCTCTCCCAGGACTGGCCGCCCTGTACGTTGCATGCTGGATCGAGATGAAGACATGTTGATAACTGGTGGGAGACACCCATTTATGGCCAGATATAAGGTATCAAATTTAAAGGGAAAAAGTCAGGTATAGCTACACTGTCTAGTAACATAATTAGAAGACAGAAGTTCAAAGATATATGGGCTACATTGTATGAATGGGATCAGATTTCTTAAGTTTTCCCCATATGTGTAAGGAAGCATGGCATTCCATAAATCAGAACTGTAACTAGGATTTCAGACTTTAGAGAAAACATCACAAAACATATCCATGGTGAGCCACAAGAAATACGTCTTCACTTTAACTTTTTAAGAAAAATTCACTTGATGGGAAGAGTTCTCTGGATAGTATTGTTTGGTTGAAGAGGACAGAGATGAAGCCTCTTTGATATCATTGTATTGACAGGGAATTAATAAGGACATGATAGAAAGGCAATGCTATTTGATAGTTTCCTTTTCTAATTTATTATTATTGCTGATTAATTGCTAAGCTGAATTGTTTCTATAATGCTAAAACAAATGCTAGTAGACTCTCTAAATTTTAGTGTCCTAATTATAAGCTTGGATCACCCTGCCCTGGTTATGTTCTGGTAGATATAACATTGGATTAGGAATCAGGTAATCTTATTTTCAATCCTTCCTTTTTCACTATTTACTTTAATCCAATTCAGCAAACTTTATTAGAAGCCTATTATGTGCCAAACACCATGCCAAATTCTGAGAATACAAAGGCAAAATTGAATCAGTCCCTGCTATGAAGCTGCTTGTATGCTAAGCACATATCATACTTTTGTATAATAACTACCTCAGAGATAATAACTACCTCAGAAAACTGTTGTGAGGATCAAATCCTAAAATTGGTATGATGTGCTTTAAAAAGGATAGAACATTGCATGAAGGAGAAGTTTAATTGTGACTACTTGATGGCTGAATACCATGAAGAAAGTTCATGGTATTATATCAATTCCAATATATCCTGCCATTGCCATCCCTGTTTATCCATGTTTGTATGCTTAGAAAAGCATTTGGATATTTTCCTGGATGTTTCAGATAGACAGAATTGAGTTAGTTGAGTGTATTTTTCATTTTTTAGTAAATTGAATTTGACATCCTCACTCCTGGTGTACCAAAGCCTTTTGTGAAGCACTAAGTCATACCTTGCCCTCCTTCCCTTCTCCTCCCTTATCTCTTCTTCTCTCTTCTTTCATTATACTTCTTTCTTTTTTAGTTCAACATCTTTCTGCTCTGTCACTTTTCCTTTTTAACCCCTTGCATGAAAACCAGAAAATAATTCATTTACATCCAATAAGCATTTGATTAAATACCTACTGTAACTGTGCTGAGTGTTGAAGATGTAAAAAAAATACCAAAATCAAAAACAGTCTAAAAAACAGTCTTGGAGTGATGGATTATGAAATCAAGGTTAGTTTCCTCCCAAACTCTGGTTGTCCTTTAAAAAAAAGGCTATTAACTTCATTGTATTATATCCTTGGTATATTGTTTCCTCTGTGTTTCTCCTGTAAGACCAAAGAGAGGGGAGGCAAAGGGATGTATAAAGAGAAGAGATATTGGAAAAGTACCTTGGCTTAAGAAATCTGTTTTGTGATTAGGTTGGCTTCATGAAGACTGGGAAGATTGTGGCCCTTGAAGTTGAACACTACAGCAATGCAGGAAATACTTTAGATCTCTCTGAGAGTGTAAGTAAGATGCAGCCTCACCATCTTCTCCAACCCCTCTTCTCCTTTCCTCTTATCTGAAAGTTTAACAGTGCTTCTGAGCATAAGTATAGAGATGCATCTCCCATGCTACACAGCTTGAATTATCTTTATCTTTGACCTGAAATAAATTACTTGGGGTATGACCATATAAGAAAATAGTATCAACTGTTAAATGAACTCAGCTTCTCAGAGGAAAGATTCCCTGAGGGAAATCACCTACTTTTATTGAATTGACTTAATTTGGGGGTTCATTTGATGCTGTTCTTAACAGTGCCTGAATTATACCATGAATAGATCATGAGTAAGCAGAGAAACTATAGATTTGGCAGGAAAATTCAAGAATTAGTCAAAAGCCCTTAGGTCAATGGGTGAATGGATAAGTGAAGGAAGCAGAATTGGGGGACTAATTGAGACCAAAAATATTGGGCAATTTTTTAAAGATGTAGTATGAGCATAAATAAGATGACATAACTCTCAGCTTAAGTCCTACTACAATGCCGCCATTCGAATATGCAAAAAGAATTTGAAAACTATCTCAAGAGAACACAAGCTCTAACAAGTCTTCAGGAGCTGGAAAGGTTTTAAATATGAATCTCGACAGACTGCATGCCTGTTGTTTGGAGACTAGCCTAGTTAAGTTCAATTTACCAGGCTGCCAACAGGCTGATTTTTTTTTAGTCATACCTCTCATATGTCATCTACTAAGTTTGGTGGTGAAGTGGTCAGGAAATACAAAATTCAAATCTTACTTCAGGCACTTACTAACTGTGTAACCTGGGCAAATCACCTCAGTTTGTAAAATGTAAAATGAGGAGATTGGATTTGACAGCATCTGAGATTGCTTTGAGTTCTAAATCTATGGTCTTATATATCCCATGACCAGTAAATTCAAGATTCTTGATGAAATTAGGATTTCCCATATTTAAAGCTGGGACATTTGAACAGGACAAATCTTTGGAAACAGCCAATGAAAGTAATGGATTATGTCTTTCTTTTTGCATCTTTTCCTCAGATCATGGAGAGGGCTTTATTTCATATGGACAACTGCTATAAGATTCCCAACATCCGGGGTACTGGCCGACTATGCAAGACCAACTTGCCTTCCAATACAGCCTTCAGGGGTTTTGGGGGGCCCCAAGGCATGCTCATTGCTGAGTACTGGATGAGTGAAGTTGCCCTCACCTGTAAACTTCCACCAGAGGAAGTAAGAATCAAGATTATTGTTGCTGGTTAAAATATTGCATTGCTCTGCTCAGGATCCATTAATTATCTCCAGGAGCAGTGTTAGATGGAAATCTCCATCTAGATGAATATATCACCACCCACAAGCTCTCTTTCTCTGTTTGGGTAGGTTCGAAGGATGAACATGTACAAGGAAGGAGACCTGACTCACTTTAACCAGAAGCTGGAAGGGTTCACTGTGCCCAGGTGCTGGGATGAATGCATGGCAAGCTCACAGTATCATGCAAGAAGGAAAGAGGTTGAGAAATTTAACAAGTAAGACCTGGGAAAGAAAGAATAGGAAACTAAGAACTTTCTACATAGAGGAGTTAGGGTGGGGAAAGGGCAGTGACTGATAATCTTGCATTTCTGTCTTGATCATCTTTTAATATGAATTTTTAAACTATAATAGATATTTATTAAGCATATTATAGACATATGTCAATATACCAAAAACCTGGGGGAGATACAATGACTAAATGAATCCATGTGGTGGCCCAGAAAATATATAGTCACAGTCCTTAAGGAACTTACAGTCTAAAAAGGAAGTTAAAACGTATATACAAAAAAGTTCAAGATTCACTTGGGTGTGGGGCAGCTAGGTGATGCAATAGATAGAGAACTAGCCCTGAAGTCAGGAGGACTTGAGTTCCAATGTGGTCTCAGACACTTAACACTTCCTAGCTGTGTGACGCTGGGCAAGTCATTTAACCCCAATTGCCTCAGCAAAAAAATTTTTAAAAAATAAAAAAGATTCACATGGGCAAATGAGGTCTTTGGAAAAATGTCACTCTTTTTTTCTAGGGAGAATTGTTGGAAGAAGAGAGGTTTGAGTATAATTCCTACCAAATTTGGAATCAGCTTCACAGTTTCCTTTCTGAATCAGGTAATTAAGTGCTTATCTCTTTAATTTCCACTTGACTGTGATCCCTGCATTTTTATTGTTTAGAAGCTGTTCCAGGAATGATATCTATTTTTGTTGGTTGGTGGTTGAATTCACTGGAGAGAACAGCCAGGAGTTGCTTAGGTTTTTATGATATATATATATATATATATATATATATATATATATATATATAGTTAAGTAGCTGGGGTTTATGGGTTTTAGCACATCTTTCTCAGCTGGGTTTGCCATGACCATTCATAAAGTATCTGTCATGGCTATGGCATTATGTGAGGTACCGATGATACCATGATGAACATTGTAAGTAAGGAATAATAGGAAATATAACAAAGGAGATGAAGGATCCAGACTAAGGAACTCTAAGAAATATAAGGGAGCAGAGTTCTGTTTTATCTGATGGGAAAAAGAGATGGCTTCCCAAATTATGGAACCCCTGAATTAAAGCTTGAAAGCATAGAAGATTTTCAACAGGTATAAATATGAAGGATGTAGTAGGATAATATGATTAAATAGGCAATGCAAATGTTTAAAGGCAAAAGGGACAAAATTGGGGAATGCCTAGTGGTGTACATTGGTGGAAAGTTAGATGATATGAAAGGGAAAAGAGTGAAATAAGTCTGGAAAGGTAGGTTAAAAGCCAGATTTTCAAGGTTTATCCTATACCTGAAGGGGAACAAGTAAATATTTTTGAGATGGAGAGTGAGTAGGTCTTTCCTATGCATTAAGGAAGATTATTTTGGTAGTTGTGTGAAAGAGTTGAGAGGGCAAATACTGGAAGGAGGGAGATCAGTTAAGAATTTATCACATAGTCCAACAGAAAGTTGATGAGATCCCCAACTAGGATGATGGCAGTGTATGTGGAAAGGAAGGGATAAATGTGAGATGTTGGGGAGAAGTGCCAAGATTTGGAAATTTATTGGATATAGAGACTGAAGATTAAATTTTGAATTCGAGGGATTTGGAGAATATTGACAATAGTTGGGAAGTTTGCAGGCAGGAAAGCTTGAGGCAGGGATGAGGAGAGTAGATGAATTCAGTCTGAGATTTTCTGATTTTGAGGTTCCAGCAGGATTTCAAGAAAGAAATGTATGGTAGGATGTTAGAGTTGCTGAAATGGAGCTCCTCTTGGCTAAGTGGTCATCTGTAGTAACTGAAGCCATTCAGGAAAAATGAGACTATTAAGGGAGAGAATATAAACAGAGAAGAAAAGAAGGTCCAGGATATAGTATTTAACTTTCTGGTGCTTATGGTGGTCTCCAGAAAGTCCTTTATTGGGCACTGCTACCCGGTCTAAGACTAAAGAAACCTCGAAACTGAAGAGGTCCCATGTGGTGGTCCTGATGTGGTCTCATCTCCCTCCCACAGGCTGGAGCTTTGATACATGTGTACACAGATGGTTCCGTTCTTCTTACCCATGGTGGTACTGAGATGGGGCAAGGCCTTCACACCAAGATGATTCAAGTAAGCAGCCTAAATGAGCACAACAATAACTTTATGGGAAATACTTTGTGGGAATAATCCTCTCAGCACAAGGAGTTTCCTCTAGAAAGGCAATATGGCGTGATGGATAGTCTGCCTCACTTGGCATCTAGAAGACCTGGTTTCAAAATCCTGTTAAGTAGCTGTATGACCCTGAAAAAGTCATTTCAAATCTTTGAATCTCAGTTTTCTCATCTGTAAAATGGGGAATTATATCAATATTGAGAGATAACATGGATTAAATGATGCCCAAGTTCCTTTCTAGTTCTTAACCTATGATAATCTGTGATGAAGTCTATCCCTTGTAATCCATTGAACATTCAAATTCTCACTCAGGTAATCCTCGTAGTTATAATAACATATTTATATGTCATAAAAAGTGTCACAAAGTGCTTTTCCTCCCATTTGAATTCATAACATGGGATAGGTGCTACATATTTTGTGTACAGGGGGGAAACAAGAGGGGGTTATGTCTGGACTTGTGATTTCATCAATATAGAAAAACACCAGGAAGGATACAGTCTATGTAAAAATATAACCTGCAAGTTCTGATGTTAAAGAAATATTTGGATGCAGTGAGAGGGTACCAAAAGTTACACAGCAATGGGGTTTAGCTAGCATCATTTAATCCATCGCATTAATTTTACAGATGAGTAAATGAAGGTCCAGTGACCTTGAACAAATTATCTTAATTTTCTGGGCCTCAATTTCATCAGCTGAATAAATAAATAAAGGGGTTGGATTAAATAATTTCTTAGGACTTTTGAGAGTCATCAAGGTTTAAATGGATAGAGAACCAGTGTCAGGAAGACATTCTCATTCCTATAGTCTCTCACCTATTGGCTGTGTGATAATGATCACGTCACTTAAACTATCAGTGTCCGCAAATGATTCTCTAAAACTCTGAGATGTAGTGGAGGCAGGTGCCTCATTGCATTTGTAGAAGATTCTTCCTCTTCTCATAGTCTCTATACAGTGAAATCATGGATCCAGTCTAAAAGAGGTCCTTTTTTAATATCTAATGACCTTTCCACAAGAGTTGATTATATTGATTGTAGGACTGATTTACAGGGAGGGAGGAGTCCCAAGAAGGTAACATAGTTGAATCAGACCCCAGAAGTGTTATCAAAGTTTCCTGCATGGGATAGGAGGTTGGAATAGATGGACTCTAAATTCTTTCCCAGTGCCATTAGGACTCAGGGTATTGCTAGCAATGGATTATAGTCACGGACTCCTCATTTTGCAGGTGGCCAGCAAAACTTTGAAGATCCCTACCTCCAAGATTTACATCAGTGAAACAAGCACGGCTACAGTGCCCAACACTTCTCCTACAGCTGCTTCTGTCAGCACTGACATCAATGGACAGGCTGTCTATGTAAGATTCTTGTGGGACTCTATAGGTCTCTGAGGTGGCCTGTTAGCCAAATCAGTCTCTTTGGGATGTCTGTGGCAATTTCCTACTAAGGCTATTTGATCGTGAGCTCTTCTTATTTCCCTGATGCTGTGATTAAGGAGGACCCTTTTCCTCCAGGCTCAAGGGCACAGGAAAAGTCACAAGACTCATAACTGCTTTCATTAACATATTTGCATTTAGCTGGCATGTCTGGAGCTGGGACAGTGGAGACAAAGTGAGATAATCAAGCCAAAAGATGTGATGTTTGTTTTGGGATCCTTATCATAAGAGACCTAACCTAAATGAGGAGCAAATCATCTCAGACACAGCTTTAATGATCCCCTTAAATATATTTCAATGAAATAAGTGTTTCTTAAATCATGTTAAAGATTTACAGGAAAAGAGAACGAGGAATCAATATAGCAGCTTTCTGAGTATTATCTAATCTCTGAGCCTGTCTTCTATATAGTGATCATTTCAGATAGCCTCCTTGGACTGTGAGTGTCCCCTCATAGAGAAAAGCAGTATTTGTCCCTATTTTTCAGGCAACTCCAGTCTGCAGCCCAGGATTTGGGGGTATTTTTGTAGTTTCTGGGAAATGCTGAAAGGAGAGAGACAGAATAATAAAAATGTATATACTATTATAGGTGTAGTTGAGGAATAACTGGTCTTGGAGTCAGGAAGACCTGAATTCAAATCTGCTCTCAGATTCTTCCTAGCTATGTGACTCTGGGAAAATCATTTTACCTCTGTTTGCCTCACTTTGAAGTTGGTAACCATTGGGGTCCTTTTTTAGTTCTATTTCTTACCTCATGACCAATGACCAATTTGTTGGGGGGGGCATTGTATGTGCTTTTTCCTTTAGGAAGCATGTAAAACCATCTTACAAAGACTGGAACCCTTCAAAAAGAAAAATCCCAATGGTTCCTGGGAAGACTGGGTAAGTCTGCACTCATTAAAGATAAACATGGTGAAACTTAGGATTTGCCAATATTTGTAGTACAAAATGCTCAGGATCTGTGATTTCCCGGGTCTGGGAGCTCCATCCATTGGTACTTTTTTCATCCTCCTTTATGTTTTTGTAGATATATTTTGTAAATTTTATTGGTTCCCCAAAGCCAGAGCTTCTCTCTTACTAGCATGACTTTCTTGAGAACTTTGGTCATTTGTACACAGCAAAAGTAGAGAGACCTTGCATAGTAATAGATATTTACTAAGGGACTGTTAGGTGGTATTATAATACATAGAGTACTAATCCTGGAGTCAGAAAGATTAAACTTCCTTCTGATCTGACATCAGACACTTACTATCTGCGTGATCTTGAACAAGTCATTTAATCCTATCTGCCTCAGTTTCCTCTTCTGTAAAATGAGCTGGAGAAAAGGCAGTGGCAAACTGCTCCAATATCTTTGCCAAGAAAACCCCAAATGGAGTTATGATGAATTGGACAGGACTGAAACTACTGAATAATAATAGAGGGATGTGTATGAATTTATTCAGGTCATTTAATCCTTAACCCTTATAAGTGCCTATTATTGTGCAAGGTCTCTACTTTCATGGTGACTGAAGTTCTCAAGAAAGCCATACCAATAGGGAATAAGCTCTGGCAGGTCCTTACCAAGCTAGAAAGCCACTGGCATAGCCCCAGTAGTGAACTGTGTGTATCTACATTGATAATGGGCTAGTCTTGGTCAAAGCATCAAAGATCTTCACTGGAGAATTATTCTAGGGGCAGATTTTGGGGCATCAACAAAATTCACAAAACCCATCATCTTCTCATTTGTCAAATGAAGAGTTTGGCCTAGATGGCCTTTGAGATCTCTTTCTAGCTGTGACAAAATGCTCTGATAAAAATGATAAATAGGTTATTGGAATTGAACTGAATTTTATCAATAAATAGAAACTAAAAAGGATAAAAATAATTAGGGAACAAAAAGATTTACTTCCCTTATTCTTGATATTTTTTCCAATGAAGAATGGTCCAAGGGAAATTTTGTAACTTTAGTTTTGTTCTCATTTTAGTCAATTTCCATTAAAATTTATGGCAATACTCTCATCATCCTCAAGACCTTTAGGCTTTCCCTGAAAAGAAACAAACCAAGCTTTTCTTTGCCTCCCATACCTCATTCCTGAAGTCCTCATTTACCCTTGCAGTTACCTCCTATCCTAAAGGGCCCTATTTTTGTCCCTGATGGCTGTCAACCTCTTATGAGGTGTTAATTTGTTAACTAATAATGTCCTCTTAGGAGTGTCTTCATTTTAAGAGAAGCTATTGGAAGATGTAAATAAAGTGATTTGTAAATCCAGAAAGGTCACATCAGTGTCAGCTATTGTAATCATTATTGTTGACTGATATTTCCCTTTCTTAGATCAGAGACATTTTGTAGAGGAGTGAATGAGTGAAGTATTTATGGCATGCTTATTTTTGATGACCTATACTGGCCATGTGATCCTGAGCAAGACACTTCACTCTCAGTATCCTGGGCAACTTTCTAAGACTAAACATATCAGAGCCGTCTTGGATTTGGTATTAAGAGTTTCCCAACTTAGAGTTCTCTATCTCAGTAGGCTGCACCCCAGTCCCATCCCCAACAACAACAATAATAACAAATTCAAAAATTAATGACCAGAATTGTGTGAAGGGATTGAGGATTGTGCTATATTGAAGGAACTGGGTTTTTTTTTGTTGGAAAAAGAAAAGTCTTGGAGTTGGGGTGGAGAGAAGATATGATGAATATTTTTCAAGTATTTGAAAGACTGTCACATGGAAGGAAAAATTGTCATGTTATCCTTGGGCCTAGGGGGCAGAAATGGAAGCAATGGATGGCATTTTTAAGTAGGCAGATTTAGGTCTGAGGTAATGATATCCTGAAATAGAATTGCATTGAGACTGAAAAGAATAATTGTAGAAACATTATAAAGGAAAACTCAGAAAGATTTGGTGACAAGCAAAGAGAAGAGGCAGTGATGTATTGTTGAGATCTGAAATTTGAATGATTGGAAAAATGGCCTCCCTTGATAGCACATTTAGCTATTTCTTAATGATTCAAAGATTCAAAGTTGGATATGTAACCTCCTCATATATCTCATAATATTTTTCTCTCCCTCAGGTTAATGCTGCCTACTTGGAACCAGTGAGTTTGTCTGCCACAGGATTTTATAGGTAACTGTCCATTCTTTTCTAATTCATATTTGATTACAAAGACACTGTTGGAAAAATTTCATCATTATGAATTCTTTTTTTGTAGACTTTAAACTTTCCAAAGGTCTTTATAAAATAGTATTTTACTTGTGTCCCCAAACCATTCTGTGAAGTAGATATTATAAACCTTATTGTTCCCATTTTTCAGAGGAAACTGAGGTTTAGAGATGTTGAATAACTTGTCCACACAGCTGAGAGTGATAGAAACCAGATTTTCTTGGCCCTTATATTTAGAATCCTACTCATTGTACTACACTGCCTCTTTGAAAGGCAATATAGGCAATAGGGTTTTATCTACTTTTAATATCCTCTTTAGGGTATGAAACCTATGGGTCTCTATCTACATGTATATACTTTTTCAAAAATAGTTTTGCCAGGTATTTCATAATATATTATCTCTGTTTCTCGCTATTATAATCATGTATTTTATGAGTATATTACTATTAATAAATAAAAATTAATAAGTCAAGTCATTATGTAAATTGAGATCCACCCCTATTTTCTACATAGGCAAAGAAAGACTCAGAAGGGTCACAGACATATATAGACTCATGTCATTGAAGCAAAAAAAAAAAAAAAAAAGTGGTTACATTTAAATCCGTATCTTCTCCATTAGAACAGTCTGTTCTATGCTGGAAGAGATAATATATTATTACATTAATATAATATATATAGTAATGTTATATATATATATATATATATATAATATATTATTGCCAAGCTAAAATGTCCAACTTGAACTTTGCTGGTGAATAGTTGGAAAATGAAAACCTTTGTGAACTCAAGGAGAAAAGCAAGATTTCCTTGGAAGGTAGTATGATGCAAATGGGAGGTCATGAATTTAATCTCAAAGAACTTAGGTTTCCACACAACCTTTACTAATTTCTCTCTGAGTGACTGTGTGAAAGACTCTTTACCTCCCTTGGATTATTAGCTTTGTTTACATCTATAAGTTTCCTAACCTGTTTAAAAAAAAAAAAAGTTTTCTGGATGGCTGACTAAGATTCCTTCTAGTTCTCTGTCTGTGGAGTTATGACCTTTCCTAAATTCAGTTTCTTCATCTGTAAAATGGAAGCAATAAAAATACTTAACGCTATCTCATGAGGTCATTGAGGAAGAAGTGCTTTGTGAACTTAATGTGCTGTAGACATTGATTCCTATTGGAGGGAAGACTTGTTTTTTCTTTTTTTTTTTTTTCTGCTATTCATTTTGAAATGCATGATATCTTTTCTTTTCAGAACACCCAATCTGGGCTATAACTTTGAAACCAATTCTGGAAATCCTTTCCACTACTTCTCCTATGGTGTAGCTTGCTCTGAGGTTGAGATAGACTGTTTAACAGGTGATCATAAGGTAAGAAACTTGGAACTCTCTTACTCCAAAGTCAAACACTACATGCTATGAGGAGGAAAAATCCTTGGTTTAAGAAAATTATTGAGTCCTAGGATTGAGAGATTTAAAATCCATAAACATGATAAAACACAGAATTGTATTCCTAGAAATGGAAGGAATCTTAGAGAGAATCTAATTCAACTGTCCCTCTTCCTTCTTTTATAGATAAAGAAACTATAGAGATGATAATCTGTCTGAGGTCACAGGGAAGTCACAGATTCAAATCCAAATCTTTTGATTCAAAATTTGATAGTTTTACATGATCCTAGCACACTCAAAAAATGTGAACTATACCATGGGACACCAGGCAATTAATATTGATGGATGAATAAATGTACTTAGTGAACCCTAAGTTCATAGGATAGTAGAAGGAACACTTGATCTGGAGTGAGAAGATCTGGGTTTGTAAGTGGGCTCTGCTACTTACTACATATAGGCCTTGAACAAATTACTTTTAGGGTTTCTATTTTTGTCATTTGTAAAATGAAGAGGTTGGACTAGTTGATTTTCAAGACTCCTTTTGTATGACCTAAAAAATGCAACTTAGTAATCACAGATTACTATTAATTTCTTAATACTAAGTTTTCTGTCTTCTAAAAACTTCATTATTTGATATCTGCAGAGCAAAAAACATCAATCAATTAATTAACTAACTAATTATTTGGTACCTACTTTGGGCCAGCTAAGCATCATGAAGTTATTAGAAATACAAAAGTAGCTTGGATAGAATGGTAGGTTTAGAGTACTAAAGATGTGGGTTCAAATCCTGTCTCTGAGTAGCCAAGTGCTGGTTCAAGGAAGCAAATCAGATCAAGTTGTTGTGACTAATTTTTCAGTCACATTTTTCTTGCTCTCTGTTCATTTATTTTTTAGTGAATATGTTCATTTGTCCACATATTGTGCCTGAAATTTTAAACTATCCAGAAAATTGGATTTGTTGGTTCAATCAACTAAATATTGACATAGTTTGGAAACTTAATGATTTCCAAAGTCTCCTCTCATAGATCTAAATGATAATCCCACATACATTATTTGCATATCAATTTGGTAATTGTCAATATCAGATGATAGAAAACCACTTCTTTAATGTTTTTTTAATCAATTACCTTGGTTCCCTATCACATAATTCTAATGGTATCATTCTGTAAGATCATATGCACTTATTTTTGGGAATCTTTTTTTTTTACTACACTAAATTTGGTGGTTGTAACAGTAAAACTAGCTAGGATAGAAGAATTCAGAGATCAATTACCCTTGTGGATCAAATTGGTATAGGGTATCATGTGTATCATAGTAGAGTTGTGGCAAGGCAGTGTTCACAGTGGAATTCCCAGAACCTGACCTAATCTAGATCCGGAGTGCTATTTTTGACAGTGATCTGTCTTCAAACTTCTTCAATTTTTCAATTTTTCCTTCCTTTATAGAACATCCGCACAGACATTGTTATGGATGTTGGCTCCAGCCTGAATCCAGCTATCGATATTGGACAGGTAAGGATCTTATGGAAAACAATTAGATACTAGTTATTCCATTTTGATTTTCTGGTTCAATTGCCATGGCCTTCATTGTCATTACCTTCAGACTCCCCCTCCTCCCCAGCTAAGCAGGTAGATGGATTCAGTATAGAATTAGCTAATGTAGGGATTTCTTTTATTTGACTATGCATATTTGTTGTAAAGGTTTTGTTTTTTCTTTCTCCTTTGGAAAGATGGGAGGGAGGGGGAAAAGTTTATTGTCAATTAAAAAAAAATAAAAACACCTATTTATTAATTGCATTTTTTCCATAGCATAGTATGAGGCATTGTACAGTGGTTTTAGTTTTAGGTCAATATGGTACCTGCTGAGTGTTCATTTATAAGTGAAGACAAACAACACTAATATGAACTACTTTAGAAGGTGACACAAACAACCAAATAAATTCAGGATAATAAAAAGTATTAGGTGAGAAGTCTAATGGCCTAATGAATAGAGAGCTAGCCTCAGGATTAGGAAGACATAGATTTAAATATTTCTTCTAGCATATATTGGCTATATGACTCTAGATAAGCTACTAAAATGCCTCAGGCAATTTTTTAAGATGATGAGTTGGAGAAATATGAACCTGAATTGATAGAGGTATTTTTTCCCCAAGAAGTTTTCTGCATCAATGGAGTCACTGGTCTAGATTAACATCCATCCCCCTGTCACCAATAAAACATGTTGTTTATACATAGACATATCAAGAGTAAAGTCTTTTTGGAGTAGATAATGTAGACGGAGTGGAAGCCATCAGATCCATTCCCAGAGAATATTTAGAAGTTATTATAGCTTCCTCCTTTCCTCAAGAAGTACTAAAAAATTTTATTCTAGAGATTAGATTTGAAGAATTGAAAGTTTAGATCATTGAGAGAGCTGGTGGTGGAGAATGGGAGGGGATTGTGGAAAGGAAAATTCTGCCTATTCAGAACTAATGATGTAACCAATTTATGTAAAATCGATAAATTTAGGATTTAGGGAAAGACAAAACGAAGTGACCAGATGGAAATATTAAGCAGGCAAGCTAGAAGTGAAATCATATTTCATAGGACATTAGCAGTGGTGACAAAACATGCAGAAATCCAGCATTCTAAGAAGCAGGTCATTTCTCCTTAGGATATTGTGGATTTATAGAATCCAAAGGGACTCTTTGTGTATTAATAGGACACTAGTGCTAAAGGGACCTTGGAGGACATCTAGATTAATCTCCTATTTGTGATGTCATAGCTGGGAAACAGAAACTCCCCATATGGGAGAAATCTTGTTTTTTTTTACTATATAGTAGGGAATCGCAAGCTGAGAGAGCTATTTCTCTCCCTTACATCTCCACTTCTTCGTAGATAAAAGGGAGGTCCCTTTTCTTCTTCCCATCAGGCTTTATTTTTAACATAAATGCAGCAGGTAGTGCAGTTTTGTCAAACTCAAATAGAAACACCAATTACCAATCCCACAAAACCATTCAAAAAATCTCTGAGAGCATACATCTATTTAGAAAATAACCTATTAACATTATCTGTGTGCATTTGTATTTTTGTTTATTTTGTTAAATAGTTTCCATTTATATTTTAATCTGGTTCTGTAGCAATTCAGTAGAATTTGGGTCCATGGAACTACAGAGCTACATATCTGACATTTCTAGTATAGCTGATAGAGAATGGGTCTCAGAGTCAGTAAGACCTAAGTTCAAATCTCATCTCTAATGAGGTGAGCTCACACAGAGGTTGCATTAACCCTGGACAAATTATTAAAATTCTGAATTTCCCAAGAAATTCTCTAAAACTAAAAGATGGACAGAGATATTACAAATATATAGTGGTAGGGAAAGTTTTCTCAAAGAGCATTTCCTATGCTAATAAAAGCAAAACTCTGATTGTCATTAAAAATGTTGATCAATGCATGAAATTCCTCCCCTTTAAAAGCTTTTATAAGTAACCACATAATTGTAATAACTGGGGATCTTCTATATCTTTTTTTCTTGATCAAACTCTTAGTGGAAGTGCCAACAACTAATATTCACCATAAGGACTGGAAGTGGGAAGTAAATGAAGAATGATGGGATAACATAGATCCACCATTGTTTAAACTCTGAATATTTTAGATAAGTTGATATATATGTGCATGTATGTATGTATAAAATTACCTTGTCATCCATTCATTCATCTTTTAGACAGGTCTCATTAGATTTGGGTTCTGGTTATGGGAAGAAAAGCACCTTTGAAAAAAATCTAATACTTGGTGTTGAGAACCAGAGAAATGAGGGGATCTTTATTTGTCTTGCAGGTAGAAGGGGCATTTGTTCAAGGCCTTGGCCTTTTTACTCTGGAAGAGCTGCATTATTCCCCTGAGGGGAGCCTACATACTCGGGGACCCAGCACCTACAAGATCCCTGCTTTTGGCAACATTCCTATTGAGTTTAGGGTTTCTCTTCTACGGGATTGTCCTAACAAGAGAGCCATCTATGCTTCTAAGGTATCACTTGGGATCTGTATATTTCGGTTTAATAAATATATATTTCAGAGTCTGTGTAAAAGATAGTGGTCTTTTCAGCTATCCATTACTTGAGTCTAAAATTATCCTGTTCTCTCAGAAACAAGTAATTCTCGGTGCTAGTCCTATGGTGTTCTGCCCAAGGCTTTTAGTTGAGTCTGAGTTTGAAGGAATGTCTTAAAAGAATATGAATCCACTTTGTCTAGAACCAGTTTAGGAAGGTTTCTAGATTAGTCTAGTTGAGTTGGTCTGACTCCATAAGTGCCAAACACAAAA
Source organism: Sminthopsis crassicaudata (assembly GCF_048593235.1). NCBI lineage: Eukaryota > Metazoa > Chordata > Mammalia > Dasyuromorphia > Dasyuridae > Sminthopsis > Sminthopsis crassicaudata. The sequence goes on along the minus strand of NC_133618.1, from coordinate 208,188,246 downwards.
GTAGACTCAACTTTGTCAGTTTTTGGTCTTAGGCAAGCCTTGGTCTACTTATTTGTTAATGATGTGGCTAATAATCCATGGCAACTTTCTCCTAGTGGGTATTGTAAGGATTGGCTAAGATATGAGAGACTAGTCAGCTTAGTGTTATGGATAGAGTGCTGAATCAAAAGGTATAGATTTCAATGTAGCTTCAATTGCTTGCTCTGACCATGGCCATGTCCCTCAATCTTTTTGAGTTTTGCTTTTCACATCTTTGAAATGCAGATATTAATAGCACTTCTCTCACAAGATTATTGTGAGGATAAAATGAGATAATGTCTATAAAGTGATCTATAAGTATGAACTATTATTATTTTAAAGATATCTTTTGTTATTTTATAGTTACAATTTGCCCTATAGCCTTTCTTCATCCCTCTTAGAGAACTATCTCTTATGACAAAGATTTTTTTAAAAGAAAAATAGGAAAAAAAGAAATTCAGCAAAACCAATCAATGCATTGAAAAAAATCCAACAATATATTTAATGTCTAACACTCGTGGACAACCCTCTCCCCTTGCAGAGAAGTTATCTTCTCATATCTTATCTTTAGGGTGAAACTTTGTTCTTACTAATTTTGCAACAGTCATTTTTTTATTGCTTTGAGGTTGTTCTTTCTATTTCTATTGTTGTAGTCACTGTGTATATTGTTTTCCTGGCTCTGCCAACTTCATTATACAGCAGTTTATATCTTTCTATGCTTTATTCTTCTCAACATATCCATTGTTTCTTTTAGCACAATAATATTCCATTATATTCTTATATCAAAATTTGTTTACCCATTTCCCAAATTTATTATCTGTCATACAGTTTGACATTCCCTTAGGTGTCTCCACACACAAGGAAATGGGAATGTTTTCTATGACACATAAACCTTTCAAGGGGAGGACATTGACTAAAAAATCTATCAGGAAGAGGAAACAGATAAATGAAGAATTGGATCAATAGAACTCTAAAGGCAAATAACAATCCACTTCATCCTTTGCCCATTCTTCTTATGATAGCCTAGTGATGAGATTCAAGCTCCAGGTCTGACTCTCATTTCTTACTTCTCTATCCTCATGGGATCCAGGTTCTTGCACAATAAATAAAGCGTGACTCCTTTCTCCTTCTTTCTGTTTGCACAGGCAGTAGGAGAGCCCCCTCTCTTCCTGGCCTCCTCCATCTTCTTTGCCATCAAGGATGCCATCTCTGCAGCCCGTGTTCAGCATGCAGATTATAAGAAGAATGAGCTTTTCCGGCTGGACAGCCCTGCCACCCCAGAAAAAATCCGTAATGCTTGTGTGGACAAATTCACCACTCTGGTATGATTTCCACAGCATTAATGGCAACACTTCTAAAATGGAAAGGGTTTGGAATGAAGTCTTGTCTGTGAATTGTTATGAAAATTAAGGTTGAGAAACCAAGGAGAAAGCTTTATGAAACTCCTTTTCTGTTGGACAACATAGATTCAGTGATTAACCATTAGCAATATAATGGAATACAACCAATTGTGAAGCCATAGAAAGTCAGAAATTGATTTGACGCATGGAAGCTTTTGATGTGAATGAGAGTTGGCTTAACGTAGAATGGCTTGACTCATTGGGTGGGAAGTTTTCTACCACTGGGGTTTAAGAGACTAGATGACACTTGGGAAGATAATAAAAGGTATTCCTCCATTGAGCTAAGATCCTTTATACCTCTAAAAATTTTTATTTATAGAGTATTATATATATGTATATATTTATTTTATATAGAGAGAGTAGTTGTTTATAGCTATATTATATTATATAATTATATATAATATAACATAATATTATATTACATAGTACTAAAAAGAGCCATAACTGGTGATATTTTCACCTGGGCTAAAATTGGGGGGAAGTCATTTGATTTTCCTAGGCCTTATGTTATTTCTCTCCAAAATTAGGAGGTTAAAACAAATAACCTGTGAATCCCCTTCCAACTTTAAAACTATTAACCAGTATGGGGGAAAGGCCTTACATATCACTATTAAAGGTTGAGCCTTTCAGAGGAGGAAATACCTTTTACAGGGTCTATTGGTATTCTCCCAATTTCCTACCTTGAAGCAAAGTACCATATTCCCCACCCTAGTTATCTCTGATGGCTCAGACTCTCTGAAAGAGTGATAAAATGATGATTTAATGCTCAAAACAGCAGTTTTGTAGCAGGACCACATATTAGATAGTCTTCTTAGAACTAAGAAAAAAGTTCCAATATCTGGATGTAATCTGTGCTTTTCATAGATATATATAAAGGAGACATATAATAGATTCACAGAAAAGTCATGTCTTCAGAGTTAATCACGACATTTATAGAAACCATAATATGTCATGGTTCTGTGAAGAGAGACAAATGATACATAAAGTGTTCTTTTTATTGGCATTGCTTTGGGAAATGCTGATTTGATTCTATTTGTGTGCTGGTGCATTTGAAAGAAAACTTGTAAAAGATGGTTGTGAAGGGCATCTTTTTTGACCTGAACTTCAGCACTCAGGTCTTACTTCAGGGTTTGTCTGGAGTTGCATGTAGGTAGAGCCCTCGGATTGCTCTAGGTAAATCATAAGTACATTTCATCAGCAATAATAGTAGTTAGAAAATGGGCTTCTATCTTAGTAGTTTTATTCAATAACAAAACACAACCATTTTGTCAATCTACATAATAGTCCTTAAAAATACATGTAGAAGAATAATAAGACTATATTAATAAATGCTGGAATCTTTTCTGAAATCCATCAAAAAGATAGGGAAATGATGATGATGATGATAACAACAATCCCTTTACTAATAAAGATTGTAAGATCTCTCTAATTTCTCATATTTTTCATCTGTAGTCTTCCATAAATTCTCTATAAAGAAATCCATTTTAATTTGATTTATTTATTTAATATTTCCCCAGTTACACTCAAAACACTTTTTTTACATTTGTTTTTAAAATTTTTGAGTTCTAGATTCTCTCCTTTATCCCCATCCACAATTAAGAAACCACAAGAGAAGTTTTGCAAAACATTTCCATAAATGTCAAGTTGTGAAAGAAAACATAGATCTCCTTCCTTAATGAAATAAAAACCTTCAAGAAAAACTAAGTTGAAAAAGAAAGAGAAAAAGAAAGTACTTTAATCTGTATTAAGACTCAATCATTCTTTTTCTTGTTATTTATTAATATACCCTAGATATGGATAGGATTTTTTATCATAAGTCTTTCAGAGTAGTTATGATGATTGTACTACTGAGAGTAATAAAATCATTTACAGTTAGTCATCCTAGAACATTGCTATTATTTTGTAATAGTACATTTCAGTACATTTTATTTTGTTTGAGTTCATGGAGAACTTTGCAGAGTTTTTCTTTTCTGAGAGCATTCTGCTCATCATTTCCCAGAGAGCAACAATATTCCATCACAAACACATACCGCAGTTTATTGAGCCATTCCCCAATTAATGGGCATCTCCTCAATTTCCAAATTTTGCCCTGAAAAGAGAGCTGCTATGAATATTTTTGTACATATAGGTCATTTTCTAAAGGATCCATTTTAATCTAGTTATTTTAACATATCCAGGGAGGTAGCCATACAATAGAATATAGATTTTCCAATCCTGATTCAGATTAATAGCTGGTGATATTAAATATCCAGATATTTACTAAAAATCTGGTGATATGAAGAGCACACTGTTCTGTGGCCTGTGTGAACTGTGTTCCAAAGGACAGGACAAAGGAGAAGTATTTAGTTGTGAAGGGGGTGAGGATAAGTGGAAGGAGGCATACCAAGGACCCTGCTAGTCAACAACTGTTTTCTTTCCTCTGTAGTGTGTTACAGAAGTGCCAGCAAATTGCAAGCCATGGTCTATGAGAGTCTGAAAAGAAAGTCGACAGAGCAAAGTCTTTGATGAGCAGAAGATGCCTCCAAGAGAAGGAAAACATTTATCATGGGATCCAAGATTCTAAATGCACAACATACAATATTCCTGGGTCATCATAACTCTGGATTAAGAAAATGGAACATTTAAAAGGATTTTAATCTACTATGTGATTTACAACGGATGTGATGAGAAAATTCAGAACTTAAAGATCTCAATAGTAGTAACTAAATATTTAGTAATGTTTATTTATATCAGATTTAATATAAAATCTATAGCTTCTTTTATAAAAAATTTCTGTAAATTTAGCACTATTGCTTAGAATATCACTAATGCCAAAATCAAAATCTCTCTAGACAACCTTCACAAGTTTGCCTCCTTGGATTCTTCAGTCAAGACTTACAACCTCCAGCAGTTTAGACCGAAGTTATCTGAAATCTACTTATCTTCCTTTAAGAGATTCTTCTTCTAATACCAGACCTTGAAATTCTGAGCTATCCCCCTTTGTTTAAGGATAATGGAGAATTGATGTTCTAAATTCTGCAAGAGCAAAAAAAAAAAAAAAAAAAAAAAAAAAAAGTGGCGCTCCCAGCCTTTTGTTTGCTGATAAAAAAGAAAAAAATAAAGTTCATGTCGATTTGACTTCATTTTGTATAGTTACATGGTTCAAGAAAGGAAACATGCTATAGGGGATAAAATACTGGGTTTGGAGGGTAGGAAAACAATTTTAAATCTTGCCTCTGACACTTACTAGCTGTGAATCTCCTGGTAGATCATTTAATGTCTAAGTATCTCAAATAACTCCTGGACCTTGTTTACTAAGTTATAGATGGTTAGTAGAGAAAGCTGTTAAACCTAACTGAGAGAAGGGGCGACTAGATGGCTCAATGGAGGGGCAGCTAGATGATGCAGTGGATAAAGCATTGGCCCTGAATTCAGGCGTATCTGAGCTCAGATCTGGCCTCAGACACTTAACACTTCCAAGTTGTATAACCCTGGGCAAAGTATCTTAATCCCAATTGTCTCAAAAACACAAACAAACAAACAAACAAACAAAAAACCCAAAGGCTATGGAGTAGAGGCCCATGCAGGGAAGTATGTATGGAGTCCTTAGGGAGGAACTATATTTAAAGAGATTTTTCAAGGCTGCCCAAAGGCTGATGCACATCTTAGCCATAACATTTCCCAAAGACCTGCCACTAAGTTGTAGAGTGTGTGACACATGTTGGTAGAATGTATAGCCAACTACATAGATCTTTTAACATCCTCAGAGTAACCTTAGTATCAGTGATGATCTTACTAATTAATTGCCATTTAACTGCTCGAAATCATTAATTAGCTGATCAACTGTTATTCAGTTCAGTCCTTTTTAAAATAGGAAGTGTTCAGTGGATTGGGGAATCTCTAGCTTGTATTTAGCAATGTTGGAAAAGTCATAAATAGGTGCTGTGATGACCGAGAACCAAAACTAAGGCTTATGGTTCTCAGTTCAATGATCCAGAGTGAGAATGTAAGAAGAGCATCTTGTCCAAGGTTTTTCTAGGTGTGATGACAGAGGGAAAAGCCCTGCCCTGGATTTGGAACATGGAACTTCAATACTTTGGTGGGAGAAGTAGCAAGGTTCCTTGTGGAGAAGTGGTCAGTCCTTCCTATTCCATAGTGAATGTAAGCTCAGAATGCTTTAGCCTTTCCTTGTATAAATGATTTTAAAATACCAAGTGCTACATAAATGTAAGATGTTATTGTTAATGAAAGTAATTTCATGCATCTTTTTTCAAATGAAACTACATTAGGTCATTCTAAACTGACTACTCTTAGAATGTTGTGGGGCAGGGACAACTTCATTTTTATTTTGTATCCCTAGCATTTAGGACAGTTCCTGGCACATAGTCGACTTTTAATAAATTCTTGTTGATTCAAAAGGAGCAAGAAGAGACAAAAGGAAGCTGCAGAATCCTATAGTTAGAACTTCAGAGAACATGCAGTCCAATCTGTACTTGAATAGGAATACTCTTTGCAACATTCCCAAATGATCATTCAGGTGTTTCCACTCAAATATTTTCAGTGAAGGGGAACCTACCATCTTCCAGGGCAGCTTATACCACTTTTGGACAACTCTAATTATAAAAAGGTTTTCTTTATGTTGAGCTTAAACTTTTTCCTCTAAAGCCTTCATTCATCACTCCTAGCTTTGTTCTGTGAGGATAAAACATATTGCATCTAGTTCCTCTTCCATATTACAGTTCTAAGATGCATGGGACCCTGGTTCTTGTCTTGTCTTTTTGACTACTTGCCTATCCATCCAGGCAATCCATTTCATCATTTCTCTTTAGACCTCACTCTCTTTATCTGCAAAGTAAGGTGATTGGATGAACTCTAAAGTCCTTTTTTGGCTATAAAAATTCTGTCATTCTATTATTTCTAAATGCAACAATATCAAAGATTTGCTATGCTCACAGAAATGGATCAATTATTATTAGGGGCTAATAAGATGTGAAGGCATCTCTCTGCTTCCTGTTCCCTAATATTCCCTTCATTCATGGGGCAGATAAAGAGAGAAAGGGAAGAAAATGTATTCTCAACTCTGGCAGCTATGAAATAAAGAATGCTGCCACCTCCTTGAACTTCTAGTTTTGATAAAAGATTTCACTCTTCTGAGTAGCTGATTACTATTAAGCATGCTCACACACAGCCTGGTTGTGGGGAGAGAAGTTCTTGAGAAGCAGCTTGGTTGATTAGAATGTTTAATGTGAGAAATAAATGAAGCTGTCAGCTATTCCAGGAAAGAAGTATCAGAAGGGTCAAACCTACCATTGGCACATGTTAAGTGCTAATAAATTATCATACTCACTCTTAATGATAATGAAGGAGCTTTTCTTTTGCTTTCTTTTATGATACATAAAGGAAAAAAATAGTAGTATACAAATACACAAGTATAAAAAGTATATACAAATATATAAGTATACAAAGTATATGAGTATACAAAGAGGAAAGTAACATATACCTTGGCTCTCAAGGGCCTTACATTCTAATTGGGAAGAGAATATATACAGAAGATTTTCGCGGCAATCAAATGGAAAGGTCTCAGGCTCCTTAAGGTATGGCAGCAAAGCAGATGGTAATACATCCTCTTTAAAGACATTTTTGATGACAAAATCCCAGCACTTCTTATACAATTTTCCTTTTTTAGGGGCTGGATAAATTCTGGCTCATTTACAGTGGGCTTAAGACTGGGGATCATTAAAACTTATATTTGATTTTACCTGGAGATCTACATGGGAAAATTATAGCTTTGGGGAGCATCTTTCTTTGAAAATTGCAAGTTAAAATTTTTGACTCCCAAACAAGCAATGGCTTAGACTTTCCCTTATTTGATTTATATTTTAGGATTATTACTGAACAGATTCTACATTGTAAAGGTGATACAAGAACAGAAGGAAGAGTATTTTTCCACTGGAGTTTAAAAGGCTAGGAGGCCCACTTAAGGTTATCTATTGCAGTATAATCTTGCAATAGGAAATGAGAGGGGCATACCTTCAGAAATAATTTTTGTTTTGTTTTGTTTTGTTTGCTTAAATCAAAATTAATTATACCCTTCACTATCATTTCAAATAGGCTGGGTAAATAAATTCAGGATGAAGTATAACATCTTGGCCTCTGAAGTAACTGCCTATCCTAGATCTATGATCTCCTCACAAGGTTTTGAGGCAGAAATATTTCAGAAATAAACCTCAGTTTGACTTCCTCACTTTTGTTCTCAGACCTATCTGATGCCTTTTATTTCTCAACCTAATCAGAGCTGAAGATGATTTTCATTCATACTGACAAGGAAAGACAATATATGCCTGGATTGTTGATTGATTTGATTAATTCAAATAAAATTTATGTATCTTTTTCCTTTTGGTAGGAAAGATAATTTAATATAAAGATTTCTGATCATTTCATACGGTTATCAAGAAAAATTCTAGATCTTTGGGTACACAAATCAAAATTAAAATGCTCATTTATTAATCTTGTGTTTTCACTTAAAAAAAAAAAAAACCTTACTGAAGCAAACAATTCTGCTACCTGTTTCTCCTCTTAACTGATCTCCCTTTCCCTGTTTTAATGAGGGAATAAGAATGGATTGTGTAACCTAATGTCCCTCTGTTCTAAATGACATTTATGTGTTGATGGGGGAGGGGAGTAGTGTTTCTCACAGGAAGTATGCAGAATCAGACATCATAATGCTCTACTAAAGAAAGAATTATTATTCAATAACTAAACTGTTGGCTAGAGCTTAAATAAAATGTGAGTTCTACGAATGTGTTCAATATAATTTTTGTCTGATTTCTCTTCTGTGAAGGGCTAAAGAAGAGGCCCTATGCTGGTTTTGCAATGGATGATGAGAAACTTTTTTTTTTAATTTTGAAGCTTTTTATTTTCAAAACATATGGACAGATAATTTGTCAACATTGACCCTTGCATAGAGTTGTGTTTCAGATTTTTCCTTCCTTAGGACGATGACAAACTTGAAAAGATGTATTTTGGAAAGTATGGAGGAAAGACAGTGGCAGAAAAAATTATAAAGTATCCGTTCATTAGTCTAATGTTGAGGTTGGAACTACTATGGGCTTGGATATAGCCCCAAGGCAAACAGGCATCCTTCAGCCAACAGACTTCCATAGGTTTTAGCATAGCCCTGTGCAAACAGGCATCCTTCAATGGTCCGACCTCCATGTGCTTCAGCATAGCTCCAGGTAGCCTCAGAGGCCAGACTACTACATACTTCAGGGTAGCACTGGACAAATCCAGAAATACCTCACCAAGCCTCAGCCCATGTCAGCCAGCACAATCAGGACCCTAGTTCAGCCCTGGATAAATTGCCAAAACCCTACAACATCTAGCAGCAACAGCCATCTCCCATTTCACTTTTTTTTTTTTTTTTTTTTTAGCAAAAAGCAACAACAAAATCTGTCCATACAAAGTTATTATAGTGATAAAGAAGATCAAAACACAAACTCAGAATAAGGCAACAATGTCAAAATACTGGTGGACAGAACCCCAAAGGAAAATAGGAAGTGATTTTAAGAAATAACTCATGGAAGAGCTGAAAAAGGAGCTTATAAACCACATAAGAGAAGTAGAAGTAAATTTGTATGTACAAAAAATGTAAGTGATATAAGAGAATTGTGAAAAAAAAAGAGTCAAGAGATTAGAAAGTTGCTTTAAAAGGACAACTGGCCAAATAGAAAAGGAGTTACAAAAATACACTGAAGAAAACAGATGCTCAAAGAGTACAATTGGCCAAATGGGAAAAAAAAAAAGTACAAAATCTAACATGAGAAAAACAACATCTTAAAATTAAGAATTGGGCAAGAGGAAACTGATTATTTGATGAGATATCAGGAATCAAATAGATTTAAAAAAAGGAAAAATTGGAAGAAAATATAACATACCCCATGGAAAAAACAATTGACCTGGAAAATAGATCCAGGAGAGATATCAGAATCACTGGACCATCTGAAAGCCTTGATTAAAAAGAGAACCTGGACAGCATCCTTGAAGAAATTATTAAGGAGAACTGCTATGATGTCTTGGATGCAGAGGGCAAAATATGCATTGAAAGAATACATCCATCATCTAGGAAAGAGATCCCCAAATAAAAACTTCCAGTTACATTATAGCCAAATTTCAGAGTAATCACGTCAAGAAAAAATACTATAAGTGACCAAAAAGAAACAATTCAAATGTTGGGGAGTGAAAATCAGGATTACACAGGACTTGGCAGTTGTAGTACTAAAGGAGTGGAGGTCATGGAACATGATATTCCAGAAGGCAAAGAACTTCAACCAAGAATCACTTACTAGCAAAATTAAGCATAATACATCAAAGGAAATAAAATGGCCTTTCAATGAAATAGAGAGATTTCAAGCTTTCATAAGGAGAAGACTAAACTCCCTCACTTCTTTTATTTAATCTCCTCAGCTTTTAATTTTCATTCATCGGTAATAGAAGGAAGGAAGGGAGTTGGGACTGAGAGAAGGTAGAGCAGACCACGGGAGGTGACAGAAAAAAGTAAAACACTGGTGAGGAGGAAAAGGCTAAAAGGAGAGGAGGAAGAATAGAATGGAGGAAAACACACAGTTAGTAATCATAACTATAAATGTAAATCCATAAAATGGAAGCAAATAACAGTATATCAAAAAAACAAACAAACCAGAATCCTCAATATTCTGTTTACAAAAAATATACTTGAAGCAGAGAGATATACAGTGAATAAAGGTAAGTGGGATCGATTGGAATCTATTATGTTTATGCTGAAGTTAAAGAAAAAAAAAAAAAAACATGATTTCAGACAAAACAAAAGCAAAAATAGACCTAATTAAAAGAGATAAGGAAACTACATCTTGCTAAAAAGGTACCATAGACAATGAAGCAATATAAACATTAACCATACATGTACCATGTGGTATAACATCCAAATTCTTAAAGAAGAAATTAAGTGAGTTACAGGAAGAAAAAAACAAAACTATACTAGTGGAAGACTTCAATTGCCCCCTCTCAGAACTCAATAAATCAAGCCAACAAAGAAACAAGAAAAAACAATTTCAGATGAAGGCATAGGAGGAAGTGCTCTCAACCATTTTTGATCAGAGAAATGCAAATTAAAACAACTCTGAGACACCATCTTACATTTTTCAGGTTGACTAATATGACAAAAATGGAAAATGATAAATGTTGAAGAAGGTATGGGGAAAATTGGGACACTAATGAATCATTGGTAGGTGCACTTATCTAACTTGTCTAACCACTTTGGAGAGTAATTCAGATCCTATGAATAAAGGGCAAACAAACTGTGTATACTTTTTAATCCAGCAATACCATGACTAGGTCTGTATAATAATAGCATCTACCTCCCAGGGTTGTTGTCAAGATCAAGTAAGATAATAATCATAAAGTGTTTAGCACATGTTAGATGCTATATAAACATTTTTATTATTTTGTTATGTATTTATATTGACTTGGTTACTTTGCCCAAAATAATGGGTCTATGGAAGGATTTAATATGTTGTTTAATAACACACAATTCAAATTTAAAATATCTTCGTTACTGATAAAGCTATTGTCTGAGATTGAGCTTTATCACCCTAGAGTGTTTTGAAGAGACAAGATTTAACATAAATAAAGCCAAGAAGAAAAAAAAAAAAAAAAAGCACCTCATGCCACAGACAACAGGCAGAAGGAAAATTAACCCATATATATGTAAGAGGAAAACCTCTGGAAGAGTGACCTAGGGTTTAATTCTGAGGGTTGGCTCATAAGTGCCCAGGTTAATTATAGATTAACGTCATGATTCACAAATCTTCAATGTGAAGCATCTCTTCTCTTCACTGCTTGGAATATGAACTTCTTGAAGACATACTATAATTTTATTTTTTTATAACATACTCATTTTCTAAAGTAATAACTGGCAGATAGATAGCTTGTGTTTAATAAATGCTGTTGACTAATGGTCATTTGATTGTTGAAACCAGGTCTATCTTCCCTTTCTCTTGATCCATTGTTCCCATTACTGCTTTGGAGCTTGAAATTTATGCTTCTTTTCCTTTCTGGGATTCCCTTTCCCTTCTTTTCTATCTGTCTGAATTCTACTTAGTACTTGTGAAGCCTTGCCCATCTTCTGCAGTGTGATTAAATCTCAGCTCTGCCACTCACTTTCTGTGTGACTTTGAGCAAGTCTTTAACTCCTCTGAGCCTCAGTTTTCCCTTTGATGGATGAGGGGATGACTTCTGAGATTCTATCCACTTCTATATGTTTCTTGGTTATCAAGTAGATACTCCATTCCTGTGTCTCTTGGGAATCAATGTAGAGAGTAAAAAGACTGCACATCTGGATTCACATCTTGTTTCCACTATTTACTAGTTATGTGTCCATGGGTAGCACATTTAATCTCTGAGCCTCAATTTTTCACCTATAAAATGGGTAGCTTAGTATACATCTTAATTCACAGGTCTGAGAAGATGCTCAAATTAGATATTTGTAAAACATAATATAACTCTGAAGCGTGGTTAATGGGAACCAATAGTCTTTCTTTACTTAAGTTCAGTGTCCTAATATGGATAACTTTAATAGTGTGATGAGAAGTTTGAATTTTTCCCTAAATTTCATCCCAAAGATAATAATCACTTAATATTTTTGAACAAGGGATTAAGACAATCTGACCAATGCTTTAAGAATATTAATTTGGTAGTTATATTGAAGATAGATTAAGAGAAAGGTAAGACTAGGAGTAAGGAAACCAATAAGGAGGCTGTTTTAATGGTACAATTGAGAGGTAATGAGGACCTGAACTAGGATAGTATATGAAAAAAAAAAAAAAAAGAAAAATATGTCATAGAGATGGTGGAGGAAGGACTTAAAAAATTGCCAATGACAGCAATTTAAAATTGTGAACCAGAATTATTTGAAGGATAGTGGTGCCTCTAGAAATCAAGAAGTTTGGAGAAAGGATAGATTGGGATGGGGGCAGAAAAGGCTATAATGACATCTATTTTAGATGTGTTAAACTTAAGATGCTTATATCCAATTGATCTTTTATCTTTTTGAAACTATTTCATCATTTGTAAAATGACTGTGGAACTCTGTTTTTGTGGGACACTTGAGGTAATTAAGGAAACTTTGCAATTTGCTAAAAGCTATTCAGCTCACTCCTTCCTATTCAATTTCACACCTAAATTGTTGTCTGTCTGTATTATTTGTCCTATATACATATATTTATAAATGTACTTTAAACAATGTTTATTCAAATATATGTCATAATATGGCCAATAAGAATTCTTCATCCACTTGGGTTTTTTTTGTTTTTTTTTTTTTGTTTGTTTTGTCAGACTTTCAAACTCTTTTTAATACATATGTCTCTTCAGAGACAATATTCCAGGGCTTAATATGAGCAGTACTATTAATATGATAATGCCAATTGGACATAAGGAAGACTTTACCATTCACAGAGAAACCTTCTTCAACTTGGAATTTTTGGTAGAACTTCTTTATTACAATGTGTAATACCATCCATAAGTATACATCTCCCTACTTTGTGATTTGTCAAATGTTTATGAAACAAGGGATTTTAAAGAGGATTGTTTCTATTATTTTTTTTAATGACTTTGATATATGGGTAAAGTATGGGTGAGAAACATTTTACAGGATTATCATTTTAAAGTAGAGAGGAACTAAGAATTCATTGAGTCCAATTATCTCATGCTACATCTGAGGAAACTGATGCCCAAAGAAGTTAGTATCTGAGATGGGATTCAAATATAGTTCTTCTTAACTTCAAATATAGTATCTAATGCTTCATGCTTCCTCTGCTTAGGAGATAAGAAACATGAAACAATCACTAGAAAGGACCCTGTAAAGTTAATTATTTTTAAATATCAATATTCTACTAGAACTGTTATATGACAGTAAGACATATACTATAACAGACATTTTAGTATTAAAAAAAGATTGATAGAAAGGATCATTGTAAGTGGGGGCAAGCAGGCTGCAATAAATATATAACCAAATAGGAACTTTGAAGAATAGGAATAGAAAAGGTTATTGAGGATATTTATATTAGGAAAAGAATATAGTAGATAAGCTTGAGGGATGACATGGATTTCTAGAGTATTATTCTGTTACTCACTTGATTTCAGGAGAAAGTGAGGAAATTTTCTAGTGAAAGGGACCCCATAGGTGAAATTATGGTAAGACATGGATCTATGATCTACAATAATGGAGGGAAGTATTTAATCCATAAGATTATAGCTACATTTGTATATTAGAATAAGATGAAGATAACATCTATATTGTCTACTTTATAGGATTTATGTAAATATAAATGTATGTTTATAGGCAAGGATTAACTCTGGAATCCAAATGGGTAGGAGAAGTCAGAAGTGACTCTGAGGTCTAAAATCTCAGGGAAGGTAGAAATAAGGATCTTACAAACAAAAATAGGAGGATGTAGTTAGTTTATAAAGAAAACAAGACTTTCAGTTTGGGACATAGTAAGTTTAATATGAATGTGAGATATACAGATAAAGCTATCCAATAGAAGGTTGGTATTCTGGCAACAAAGCTCAACAAAAAGCATAATAGAGAGCGCTCTCCTGAAGTGGATTGAATTTTGGAATGAAGTTGAAAGAATACTAGAACTGGGATTAAGTCAGTTTTATATATTGAATAAGATAAACTTATTCAATTTATCCTTGAATAAATGATTCAATTTATCATGAATTTGAGAATGATACTCAAACTTATGGGAATGGATTAGATTAATGGAGGAGAAAGGATAGAAAGGAAATGGCCAAAGACAAAACATTAGGAAGGGTGATCCACATAGGGATGCCCTGGATCCAGCTTTAGCCAGCTTTGAAGCCAATAGTTCAATTTTCAATGTGAGCATTTACCCTTCAGAAATCAACAAACTAGAAGTCAAAGTTTGATTTATTATTTTGTTGATTGTGAGGAAAAATGAAGATTAAATTTAAAGGTGTGTGGTGAGTTTGTTCTCCTCTACCTCCTTCAGAACTGCTTGTTAAACATTTATCACTACACCATTCCTAGATACTAGAGAAGTTGTTTCAGTTGCAAATGACACAAATTTAAATAAACAATAAACCAGGGCCATTCTTTGACTTCCATAGTTGATATTCCCTGCAGTTCAACCATTTAGACGTTAGATGGCATCAGGAGATTGAATTTAAAACATTTGAGTGCCCAAAATGAAACTCAAAGAGAGGTTTGTCCTCAGTGACAAGAACATTAAGTCTGGATCAAAATTGACAAACCGGGAATAATTACATTAATGGAAAAGTGTCCTGGGAAGTTATTGATCAACAGATCTGAAGAGGACACTGAACTTAAAATCAAGTCCAGGTCCCATTATTTGCCGTGTGTATGATTTTGAGTAAAACATTTAACTTGCTCAGGAGTTGACTAGATTATCACTAATACCCAATCCCCCACCATTATCCAATTTAATAATCTATCTCTGAGTTTTGAGTGAGGAGGGAGCAGATAGAGGTTACTCTGTAAGTTTATTCTTGCTTTTATTTTTGATATGTTAAAAATATTGGGCAACTAAGTGGCTCAAAGGATAGAATGACATACTTGGAGTCAGGAATATTTATCTTCCTGAGACCAAAGCTGGCCTCAAACACTTACCAGCTGTGTGATTTTGGGCAAGTCTAGAGTTCAATCTATAAGAGGAGACAATATGCAAATAACTTTGTCCAGATAAAATATATATAGATTAAATCATCTAATCAACAAAGAAAGCATTAGCATTAAGGGGGATTGTAAAAGACCCCAAGCACTCTTCTAGGAACTGGGAATAGATACAAAGACAAAACCTAATGAGTCCCTGTGTTTAAGGAGCTGACATTCTAACAAATGAAGATAATAAATGGCTATATAGGTATAGATAGATCGAATGCGCTGACATGCTAATAGATGGAGACCATAAATAGACATATAGGGATATATAGATCAGATGAAAAGCAGATGTGAGATAACATTATCCATGGGGTGGACCAGGAAGGATTTCATGCAGAAGGAGGTACTTGAGTAGAATCTTGAGAGGAACCAGGAAATTCCAAAACATGAAGATGAGGAAGGAGATAGTGAGTACTATCCCTCTTGCAAATGTTGTTAGAGCCAAATGAATATTTTTGGAATATGAGTCCTTTGGTTATTTTATTCCCAACTTTAGTGCTTTTATACACAGTCTCTCATGCCTGGATGCCATTTGTTTCTTTCTTCTACCTTTTGAATGTCCTAGTAACCTTCATTCAACTTAAAAATTGCCTTGTAGGACAAGATCTTTTCTGATTCCTTTCTATCATTTTTTAAGGGAAAATTTGTCTTAACTGATGCAGAGTGAATCAAGAAAAACCAAGAGAAAGCAATAATAACACTGTAAAAATAGACAACTTTGAAATCTTATGAACTCTTATTAACACAATGACCAACGATGTTTCCAAAGAAACAGCAATGAGAGATCCACTACTTAACATAGAGGTGTGTAATGGACTCATTACACAGAATGAAGCATATATTTTTGGACATGGCTAATGAAGGAATTTATTTTCATTATGCATATTTGGTTTTGTTTTTCTTATTTTCTTTCTGAATTGGGAGTAGGGGGGGAGAAGAAAAATTCTTGTTAAATTTTTTAAAATTAATAAAGGCATTTTTTTAAAGAATCTAGAATGTGTCAGACATTGTACTAGGTACTGTGGAGTTACAATGTGAAAATGAATCAAAGATTCTTTATTGGAAGCGACCACTGTACAAAAAAAGATACAAAATTAAATACAAAATAGATGATTTTCTCCCCCCAAAAAAATTTCAAGAGGAAAGTTCTAGCAACTGGGATGGGGAAAGGGAAATATCAGGTTTCATATCCTGAAGGGAGTGGCAATGAAGCTGACCTTTGAAGGAAAGTAAATATTTTATTAAGCAGAGGGGAGAAACAGATCATTCTAGATATAGGAAATAGACTTTGAATAAGCAGAGAGAGGGAAGTTGTATATGTACAAAAGAGAGTTACTATGCAAGCTAGTTGGCTACAAGGTAGAGTTGAGAGGGAAAGAGTAATCAATAATAAATCTGGAAAAGGTGTCTGGATTGTAAAAGATTCAGAAAGCCAAAGGTGAGAGTGAATCACTGGATCTTCTTAAAGGAAGAGTACCATGATCAAACCTGTATTTTAGGAATATCACTATGGTATAAAGGATGTGATCCTGGGCAAGTCACTTAACTCTGTTTGCCTCAGATACTCATCTGTAAAATGAGCTGGAGAAGAAAATGCAAAGCATTTCAGTATCTTTGCCAAGAAAACACCAAATTGGGTCATAAAAAGTCAGACACAATTGAACAACAGTAACAAAAATATAGTTTGAGATCTGGTACTACTAAGCCATCTTCCTTCACATTTTTCTTTTCATTGATTGTCTTAATATTCTTGACCTTTTGTTCCTCCAGATGAATTTTGTTATTACTTTTTTATAGTACCATAAAGCAAATCTTTAATAGTTTTATAGGTACAGCACTGAATAAGTAAATTTAGATAGCATTGTCATTTTTATTATCAATACCCAACCTACTCATGAACAATTTGTATATCTTGAATTATTTAGATCCATCTTTGTGTGAAAAGTATTTTGTAATTGTGTTTATATAGTCCCTGTGTCCTATGTCTTGCTAAGTAGACTCCCAGGTATTTTATATTGTCTGCATTTATTTTAAATGGAATTTATTTTTCTATCATTCTCTTCCTTCTGGGTTTTGTTGGTAATACATAGAAATGTTGATGATTTGTATGGGTTTATTTTATATCCTGAATTAGATGGATGGTGGAAGAAGCTGAAATAGAGAAATCAATTAGGAGGCTATTAAAATTATCCAAGTAAGAGATGAGAGCTTAAACTAAAGTGGTAGCAGGGCAAATGGAGAGAAGAGAATAGAGGCAAGATAAATTGGGGGGTAGAATGCACTAGACAGCAATTATTGATGTGGAAGGGGTAAGAAAGATGCAAGAGTCAAAAATGACTCCTTGCTTATGAACCTGGATGACCAGAAGGATGGCAGTATCCTCAGCAGAAATAGTGAGGTCAGGAGGATGGAAGGATTTGGTGTGAAAGGTAAGGAATTCTGTTTTGGTTATGTTGACTTTTCAAAACCTATGTTATCTATGTCATATCATCCAGATAGGATATATGGGTTCACTTTATATATGCATGTTAATATAAATTTATTTTTCTCTGTTTCTCTCAACTCAGAAAAATAAAAACTTTTTGAGTGCAGGAATTTTTTGTCTTTATATCCCTAGAACTTAGCCTGGTGCTTAAGAAATACTCTTGATATTAATTCAGTTAAATTCAATAAGCATTTAAGTTCTTACTATGTGCCAAGGGCTGTGCTAAGTGTTAGAGAGAAAAATAAGAAAAAGAAAGAATCCCTAATTCTTACATCCTAATGGTGGAATGCAAACCCATGAAAAGAATCTGGAAAGGAGTGGAATAGGATGGGAGTGGTGCTAAATTATGTGCCTTATAAAAGGGGAAAATGCAGTTTTTGTAAATGTAGGGTTGGAGATGGTAACATTTTAAAATCTAGTAAATACTATGGCTCCATTTTCAGGCAAGCCAAGAGGCTGAAGGAATCACTGTGGAGTCTATGACATTATAAAAGGTCAATTTGGGCTTCTTCCATTGTAGTTCTTGGACATGTCCCAGGTTCTGCCCCAATTTCTTCTTTTAAGTTTTATACTCTTTGTCAATAGCCCTGTTAGGGACCAGAGAAATCCCAAAATGTCCAAGCTGTTGTTTCACCTCTAGCCAGAGAGATGGAGTAGCTTCAGGATCTGGGTGTGGGAGGGAAAGGAAGGGGAAGAAAGAAGGGTGTGGGAGGGAGCCAGAGTTTAGAAAGAGAATCAAAATAATCTCACATAATAAATGGCAAGCAACACTCCCTTCCCCTTATCTCTTGATATTTTTATCCCCATCTGAGGGGGAGCCCGGAAATAGCCTGATCACTGTTTGGTTAGGTCCCACTATGTATCTATTCAGAACAATCAACTTCCTTCTGAACCAGAAGGAGACCTTGAAGCCCACAGGTCCTGCAACCTGCCCTTTTGTTCAGTACCTTTCCCAAATGGGGGAGTAATGGCTGCCTGGCGAGAAATAGGATTCTGTGACATCATTATCTCTTGGAACAAAATGAACTGATATTGGAAAGAAGAAAAGCAGCTCATAACTTTGAGGCTATTGGGAGTGTCCCCACTACCTCAATCTCCCTGCTAAAGTATTTCTCAAATTGAAGTCTAATCACCAGCTCTACCAATGAGTGAAAGCCTTGGCTACAGAAATCTAATGTCATTGGAGACTAGAGTATATAGGGATATTTCCCTCTTTGGTTTTTATTTCCAAATGGAAATAAAATACCCTAACAGATTGATAAAACTTCTTTTTCCCAAAAAAGTATTGGCTCTAATATAGAAGAAAGAAATTTCATTTTTTTAAAAGTTAACAAATAAGAAAGAACACTAGGTTGAGAGTGATGAGATCTGTGAAAACTAGCTGTATGACCTTGTGTAAGCTATTTTACCTCTTAGTTGTTTTCTTTCTCTATAAAATAAAGGAATAACTCTAGGTCACTTCTAAGATTCTATGCAGTGCTATTTCCATTATGTTTATTCTAAATCAAAGTATCATTCTATAGGCAAATTACAGTAGGTACAAAGGATATAGAGTTTCATGGAGAAGCTGGCGAAGGCTTTAAAAGGAACCAGATCATACTAATAGACAGAAATGACTATGGAATGCATCCCTGACTGTTGGCAAAGGCAAAGACTTGAAGATGGAAAAGGCCAATTTGAATAGAAGGTAGAATTTGTCAAGAGGAATAGTCCCATACTCCAGAGACAAAGATGCCCTTCCTCTGACATTCCCTCTATTGTTCTGAGTATGATCACTGCTCTAACTCTTTAATTCGAATAATGATCATATTTGCTGGCATGTGCATAGTGCTTTAATGTCTGCAAACCATTTTTATACACCATATTATTTGTTACTCAACATCTCTGGAGGGTTGGTATAGTGGATATTGCTATCTTGAGTCTATAGATAAAGAAAATGAGTCTTAGACGTGATGGCATAGACAATCACCCAACTAGTTAATATTGTAGTTAGGATTTGAACCCATGTGTTACTGATCAGTTCAGCTGTACCGTGTAGCTATTCTGGGACTATACCCTATTTGCTTTTAAATTGATTACACATTCTAATTATCCCTCTAATTCAGTCAGTAGGTAGATCAGAATCCATCCACTGAAATATGATTATAAACCCTGGATCACATGTAATCTCTTCTAATCTGTTTATTCTAAACACATTTCCTCAGAATATATTCCCTGAAAGCCCTGCTTTTAGTTTTCTTACAAGCTAGAATATAACTTGTCCCTGTCTGTTTTCTTATGATTTCATAGCATTTGTATATTTTACAATTTCCAATTAACTTATATCTGTGATCTGCTGTCCTCGGAGCAACTCTAGCAGGTTGGCAAGGGAAGTCTTGTTACTCTCACTTTATAGATGTAGAGATAAGTGATTTGTCCAGACATCCACCTAATAAATGGCAGAGCTAATTAACAGCTGCATCATTTCACTATTCATTCTTTCACTAAAGTCTTCACTATAAGGAAGATTCAAGCCATCCATTTAACTGGCAATTCAATTACAGAGCAACTTAATTTATTCATTCACTCATTATTCAACAAGCATATACTAGGCATCTACTGTGTGCCAGGCATTCTGTCAGGTGCTAGGTATACAAAAAGAAAAACACAAAATAGCCCTTTCCTCAAGGAGATTATAGTCTACTAGAGCCCAGTATGTGGTTTTGTTCTACTCTATTTTCTCTCTCCTCTTATCAACAATCACCTGGCTAGGAATTCCCAAAGAGGAAACTCCATGTGCCAATGCCATTTGGTAACTGTCTTACAATTTATACTCAAAAGAACTGCCTATGGTTATATATATTGCTTGACTTAGACACATGTCCACATGCGGGAATTGTCAGTCTGTCTCTTGTCTATCTCTATCTCTATTTCTCAGTATCTCTGTCTCTTTCTGTGTCTCCGTCTTTCTCCATCTGTTTTAGTCTCTCTTTGTAACTCTTTCTCTCCCTCCCTCAGTCTGTCTGTCTTTATCACACCCTCTTTATCTCCCTCGGTCCCTTCTTCCTTTTCCTTCTTCAGGAGATAGTATATTTATTTCTCTTCAAATGTAAATTTAATGTAAATGGGACTTTTCACATGAATGTGATTATCATGCTACAGTGGAGAATTGCCAGCCCATCAGTGAGGAAGTGCATCAATTAAATGGTAGCAATAAAATTGTAAGAGTCACTTTAATGAGCCTTTGTCAAGAATTCAAGCAGGAAAAATTCATTCAATTCTGTAACTGACAAATAAAATTTAACTCTGGGATCTGGAGACAATCAAGTCCAGTGATTCTCAATGGGGGTGCTAATGTAGAGTTTCTGCTGGGGTGCCAAGACTCCTTGGGACTTTGCCTTGTAATCCCCAGTATATGGAAGAATTTCAGAACTCTCCAGGAATCTCCCATTACAGTACCCCAGTTCCCATTCCTCCTGACCAAGGATTATATTATCCTGTGAGATCTCATTTTTCCAGTTAGGAAAATATAGATTGGCTGTAGGACTTGCCCAACCTCCCACAGCTATTAAGTTGCAAAGATAAGCTTTGAAGTTGTTAGCTTATTACAACTCCTCCCTTGTCTCCTCCCAGACAAGCTGCTTCTTTTCTATCAGAATCTGACCCATTTGATTATTTTTCTTCTCTAGCTATTTTGTATGTTCAGGGCTTCAGATCACTTACCTGCTACAAACTGACTATAGGGACCAGACTCACTGGCTAATCATTCTGTGAGAACAGAAAAGATTCAATACTTGGAGTCAGTATTAAAAACAGTACATGGCAGCAAAATAACTGTTTGGACATATATACATATATTGTATTTAACTTATACTTTAACATATCTAACATGTATTGGTCAACCTGCCATCTGGGGGAAGGGGTGGGGGGAAGAAGGGTAAAAGTTGAAGCAAAAGGTTTTGCAGTTGTCAATGCTGAAAATTACCTATGCATAAAATTTTTGTAAAAATTAATTAATTTTAAAAAAACAGTACATGGGGCACTGTGGCTGCCCTCCCAAAAGCTAATTCAGTACTAGGCTACACCATTAGAACTGAAGATTTAGAATAAGGGAGGGCATTAACCTGCTGAGCTTGGAGTACTACATTCCTTTCTAGGCATCAGTTTAGAAAGGGCATTGACATTCTAGGACATTTGAGGTTACAGGGTGCAGTCATTCTCTACCCATACTAAGTCACCAGGGTGATGGGGTTAGCCACCAAAATCATGGGGTATTGAGTGAGATCCCCAAAATACATTGGGATTTCAGGCCAGTGTCATATCATCTTAAAAGAATTTGTAGGCATAAACTTCCAGATCAAGGGGAGAGGATTTTACTATGATGCTAAGAGCAAGCTAAATTCCAAAAGGAATTAGCAAGGAAAGAGATTTTAGCAATTAGAAAGATGAAAGACAAGTTCCCTAATAAAACTCAGTTAATCCAGAAGAGATCACCATTAAAGGGCAGCCCCAAGAACTGTGACTATAGCATGGTCTAAATATTCATAGAGAAATTAGAAGTCTAGAGTATGAGTAGATCTTTTATAGAGAAAATATAACCTGACATCATAGCGTGGCTTTCTGATTGGATATAGTAAGGTGGAGTTATTAGAGACCTCCCCTGGGGTGGGATTGTGATCAAAAGTCCACTTGAACAAAAGGTCTACTTAAGAACAAAAAGCCTAAACAAAATCAAAGAAATCCACTTTTTGTAATCCTATCAGAGTTCCTCCCTGGCTTGACTCCTGGAATAATCAGGCTTCTACATTGTTTACAGAGATTCAGGCTTTCTTTGCCAATACCCCTACTGAGGACCTCATCCAAGGCACCCCCATGCCATAGGAAGATGAGTAAAAGAAAATGAAAAGGTTCTGGCTTGGAGAAGAAAAGGCTTCAGGAATGTCCTGGTCAAATATTTGAAGACTTATCATCTAAAAGCATTAGACTTATTTCATGTGACTCCCAAGGAGGTTACCAAGGCAAATAGAGTCAAATTTTAGCTCAATACATTCTTCTCTCACCTTACCAGGGTCATTGTTAAAAAATGCATCCTCCTAAAAAAAAAAAAAAAAAAAAAAAAATTGCAACTCATTTAAATAGGACCAGATTTTATGCATTCATGGGTCTTGAAATTCATAATCTTTTAATACTCATTTATGATGTCTGTGTAGTTAAACTTTATTTATTTATTTTTTTTTCCTGAGGCTGGGGTTAAGTGATTTGCCCAGGGTCACACAGCTAGGAAGTGTTAATGTCTGAGATCAGATTTGAACTGGGGTCCTCCTGAATTTAAGGCTGGTGCTCTATCCACTGTGCCACCTAGCTGCCCCTTGTAGTTAAACTTTAAATAAAAAAAAAAAAAAGAATAGCAAACATGAATAGTTAGCATTAGTTAGCTCTTTAGAGTTTATAAAAAATTTTACATACATTTAATTCTCATAATAATCCTACAGAATTAGTACTATTATTGATGATAATAATAGAAATAAACCAATGAAGATATTTTATGGAAAATTGAGGCAAATTAAAGTTAAGTGACTTGTCCAAGATCACACAGCTCATAAGTGTCTTAAATCACATTTGCAGTCTGGTTGTTCTGACTCCAACTCATACTAGCTATCTTTTGGTTGGGTAGTTAAAACAGAACTGTGGTTTTAAATGAAAGGCTTTTTCTTCATTTCCAAAAAAATGGTCACAGAATATTTGTGCATGCAGATGTAGATCACAGGCTCCTCCATTCTATGACATTATGGACTTTTGGAATCAGATTTGTCAAATATCCATGTGAATTCCTTGTATGTGTTCCTAGGACTGTGCCTTCATTGATCAATCTACCATAACATTTAAATTTTTATTACGACAATATGTCAAAGAAGAGTATTATCAAATAGCATGTGACTTTAGACTCTACTTCAGCCTCTTCCCCTAGAAGTAGAATGCAGGCAAAACCCTTCCAATTTCCAAAGATTTACACTAAAGTCCAGTTGGATGTGACTAGTGGTTTAAAAAGTTCACTGAGAACTTTTTTTTACTTACAAAATTCTCTGCAGTATAGCAATTTCACAGAGAAGCTTAAAAAATCTCTACTGGTCTCTGCCAAAGTCTATGTCTCACTCTGGCCTTGTAACCAAGGTTCTGTCTTTCCACTTTCTGATCTCCAGTTCTCCTTTGTCATCTAACTCTCATACATAGATCTGATTTTGTGTCTCTTTTAATACTAGGAGGTTTCAACCCATTTGTATCTATAAACTTCTCCTAAATCAATATCCTTCCTAAATAATTGGAGAAAAGATCTGATCTCCAGTTCTCCTTTGTCATCTAACTCTCATACATAGATCTGATTTTGTGTCTCTTTTAATACTAGGAGGTTTCAACCCATTTGTATCTATAAACTTCTCCTAAATCAATATCCTTCCTAAATAATTGGAGAAAAGAAAGTCACTGGTTCCTCTCATCTGAGGCATTTTCCCTTCAGTTATTCTTTCTACATTCAAAGTCAGTCTAGCTAATTTAAATTTCAGATATTCAGATCAATTTTGTATACATTCTTATTTTAGTTTTATTTTGATGAGAAACTATTTGTTTTGAAAAAATGGCCCCTTTCCTTTACATATTTTCCTTTCACTCTTTTTCTCCTCCCAATTGGTACCTTTTCTTACCTAAATACAGTCTATTCTTCTATCCTACACTAAATCCAATCTATTCTTCTATCCTACATTAACACCAAGTCTCAGGATAGAGCCTGCATTCCTGAAAGTCTCATACAGAGCTAAGTATACGTCTGTACTCAGCATACAGTAATTTATAATAATAATCATTATAAACTCATGCAGTACCTGTTCTAACATATTCATTTGCTGACATAAAATGGCCCACTATCTGCCTAGGAGTTCTCTGTAAAATCAGTTCTAGAATATTTGAACTGGACACAACCATTTCTTGACTGTGGCCTCTTCTGGTCCTCTTGTCCTCTGAATTTGTGATTTAACTTGGAAGATGTATATGTACAATTCACATGTGTATATTTACTGCCTCTATTGATATATATATAAAATATCCCTATCAAAGATCACATTGTTCCTGTACCTTAATTCATGGTCCTGAAATTGAAATTCAATAATTAAACACCATCTTCTTTCTTCAAATAGATTTTTATTGATAGTATTTATTTTTATTATTTAAATATCCCCTTCTATAATTTTTATAAGTCTCTTTAGAAAGCCATATTTCATAATAGAGACTTTTCAAAAAGACGAAGAAGAGAAAAAAATTAGCAAATAATTAGAACATTGAAAAAATTTGATATTTTGTGTAATGTCTCACTCCCATCATGGATCCTGACTTCTGCGAACAAACAAACAAAAAAAAAAAAAAAAAAAAAGGGATAAGGAGTAAGGGAAAGAAACTTTTCTTAACACTTCTTTGGGACCAGGTTTGTTCATTATCATTTCATAATTGTTTCAATTGTTTTACTGTTGAGTCCTTCCCTTTTGTTCTCTTATTCTGAAATCCCCCTCCCCAACTACTAGGCTGCTTGACTAGACACAGGGTTCAGATGAAATGGGAGTTAAACACTCCATTCCTTTATATAAAAGGGAGGACCACTAGGATTTGCCATTTACCCTGCCACTGGCTCCCAAAGACCTCCAGGGGTTAAGACCCTGCTTCTGGTCTCTGCAGTCCCCTAGTCCTGATATCTGGCTTTTGGACCTTGCCATCTGCCCTACTATAGAATTCTTAGGACTTCTGGGCTTTACACCTACACTGCAATTGACCTTCTTAAAATCTTTATTTATTTAGTTATTTTTATTATCTGTTTATTTGATTATTTATTTATTTATTAGCCTTTTTAATTATGGTATGTGTTCCTAGAGAATATGTACTCCTAGAGAACAGAGGCTGTCTTTTTGTATCCCCAGTATTTAGTACATTGCTGAAATTATAAGTGCTTAATAAATTCATTTACATTCATTCATTCATTCTTCCCATTTACATGATAATCAAATATATTGGGGGTTTTTTAGCTCTAGTTCACTCATCAATTCATGTAATTCTTTCCATAATTTTCTGTATTCATCATTTTGGCAATTTCTTTTTTTTTTTTTTTCTTTCAATTTTTTTTTTATTATATATATATATATATATATTTTATAATATTATCCCTTGTATTCATTTTTCCAAATTACCCCCCCTCCCTCTATTCCCTCCCCCCGACGACAGGCAACACCATACATTTTACATGTGTTACAATATAGTCTAGGTACAATACATGTGTGCGAATATCATTTTCTTGTTGCACAATAAACATTAGAATCCGAAGGTACATGCAACCTGGGCAGACAGATATTAGTGCTAACAATTTTCATTCCCCTCCCAGTGTTTCTTCTCTGGGTGTATCTACCTCTGTCCATCATTGATCAACTGGAAGTGAGTTGGATCTTCTTTATGTTGAAGATTTCCACTTCCATCAGAATACATCCCCATACAGTATTGTTGTTGAAGTGTACAGTGATCTTCTGGTTCTGCTCATTTCACTCAGCATCAGTTGATTTAAGTCTCTCCAGGCCTCTCTATATTCCTCCTGCTGGTCATTTCTTACCGAGCAATAATATTCCATAACCTTCATATACCACAATTTACCCAACCATTCTCCAACTGATGGACATCCATTCATCTTCCAGTTTCTAGCTACAACAAAAAGAGCTGCCACAAACATTTTGGCACATATATGTCTCTTTCCGCTCTTTAGTATTTCTTTGGGATATAATCCCAGTAGTAGCGCTGCTGGGTCAAAGGGTATGCACAGTTTGATAACTTTTTGGGCATAATTCCAGATTGCTCTCCAGAATGGCTGGATTCTTTCACAACTCCACCAGCAATGTATTAGTGTCCCAATTTCCCCACATCCCCTCCAACATTTGTCATTATTTGTTCCTGTCATCTTAGCCAATCTGACAGGTGTGTAGTGGTTATCTCAGAGTGGTCTTAATTTGCATTTCTCTGATCAGTAGTGATTTGGAACACTTTCATATGAGTGGATATAGTTTCAATTTCATCATCTGAGAATTGTCTGTTCATATCCTTTGACCATTTATCAATTGGAGAATGGTTCGGTTTCTTATAAATTATGGTCAGTTCTCTATATATTTTGGAAATGAGACCTTTGTCAGAACCTTTGTTTTTAAAAATATTTTCCCAATTTGTTACTTCCCTTCTAATCTTGTTTGCATTAGTATTATTTGTACAGAAACTTTTTAGTTTGATGTAATCAAAATCTTCTATTTTGTGATCAATAATGATCTCTAGTTCTCCTCTGGTCATAAATTCCTTCCTCCTCCACAAGTCTGAGAGGTAGATTATCCTCTGTTCCTCTAATCTATTTATTATCTCCCTCTTTATGCCTAAATCATGGACCCATTTTGATCTTATCTTGGTATATGGTGTTAAGTGTGGATCCATATCTAATTTCTGCATTTTGGCAATTTCTTAAAGGACAATTATATTTTGTTACTTCCTTGTACTACAATTTGTCTAGCCATTTCACAGTTGATGGGCATCTTTTTTCCAAGTTTTGTTATCACAAAAAGTTCTAGTGTTTATTTTTGTATTTTGGTGTTCATAGAATCATTTTCTTTCTTTTTCAATCAATGATCTCCTTGTTAGATATGCCTAACAGTAGACCCTGTTGGCCAGCATTATTTATATACTTCTAAATTGCTTTCCAGAATGTTTGTACACTGCAGTATTCCACCAATAATGCTTTATGTCTTTGTACAACATCTTCCAACATTAACTATTACTGTCTTTTGTAATCATTATCAATTTGTTGATTATTTTAATTTGCATTTATTTATGATATTTAACTTATTTATTTATTATTTATTATTTCATTTGTATTTCTCTTATCATTAGTGACTTTGACCTTTTTTCATATGTTTGTTAATAGTGTACAATATATCTTTTGATGATTGACTATTTCTTCCTGGGGAATGGCTTTTTAAATATAGTACTGTATACTTGTATACCAAACCCTCCCACCATTGATCATTTCCCTACTTATATTAGCATAGTAATTTTTGTTAAGTACTAAATGGTTTACAAATGTCTTAATATATTCCAGTTCTGAACTGGAACCACTGGACTGTTCTGAGTTGCGTCTGGAATTGAAAAATGAAGATATACATTTATTCTGTCTGTCTCACAGGTGTTGTCAGAAAAGCACTTTGTAATATTTAATAGGTCAGATGAATGTTGAAGATTGTTTTTATATTTGATTGGGAGGAAATGCAATACTAAATAAATTGGGGGGAAAAAAAAGACTAGCAAGATGCTTTCAGAAATCCTGGAAAGACTTAAATAAACTGATTCAGAATGAACAGAGCCAGGAGAACATTGTACAAAGTAACAGAAAAATTGTATTATGATCTATTATGAATAATTTAGCTATTCTTGGCAATACAATTATCCAAGATAATTCTGAAGAACTTATTATGAAAGGTGCTGTCAATTTCCAGAAAAAAAACAGATGGAGCCTGAATGCATATTGAAAATACTTTTTTTTAAATTTCATTTTTCTTGGGCTTTTCTGACTGTGTTCTCTTTATGATTTGTGTTTTATACGACTATACCTGTATAACCTATGTCAAACTGTTTGCCTTCAAATTGAGGGGGGAGAGAGAATTTGGAACTCAAAATTAGAAAAATAATATTAAAATTACTTTGACATGTAACTGAGGAAAAATAAAATAAAATTTTAAAAGAGAAAACACTTAAAAGGTCAGATAAATATGATATATTACTAATTATAATGAACTAGGATAATCAAAACAATAAATGATTATTATATTTTCCCTAAAACCCAAATAGTTGTCCAGTTAGGAGAGGTAGACAACAGCAGAACAATCCAATGACCCATTCATTAGTTCCAGGAATCCAGAAGCTTAAAACTACAATGAAATACCGATGTCATTGTCTCATTTAGGAATGTCTTCTCCTCATAGAGGAACTGTCCCCTAAGCAGCTTATGTTTGTATCTCCCCCCTCCTCCATAACTATTTCCCAGTCATTGCAGATCCTGGAGCAAGTACTAATGACTAGTTGTTGAGAATTGCTAGAGAACTAAGATATATCCAAGACTAATAAGATGGAACAGTTTGATCTATTATAAGTGGAGGAAATGTTACAAATAGGGTAGAAGTGTCCTTTTAGATCATTATACACACAGGAAAGGAGCTGGAATGTAATGTGCTATTATTTCAAAACTACTTAATTAAAAATGGACATAACATCAACCAATAGACCAACAATGCACTTGCATTTGCTTACTAAGTGTCTTAAGGAAAACCAGACTGGGGTCTCTATTTTGTATTCTTAATTGATTGGTACCAATCAATAGATAATATATCCTTATTGAATAGTAGCTATAGTACTGATTGAAACTTCATGAAAGAGAGAATTAGGAGAGCAAAGTAATTTAAGATCTCTAATCCAGCATGGCATACCTTATAGCATCCTGACTGGCTTCCTTATGCCCTCCCCTTTTGGTGACTTTCTCCATAATTTTGCTTATACCAGTTTCCTGTTTCTGTTTTCATAAACCCTTTTCAAATCCAATTCCAGGGTAGATTTTCTCAGACTTGAGAAGTTCTGGGTAAAATTCACTCCACTAAGAGGACAGGTATTTAAGACCCAAGTTTCTCAAGCTAAGACTGGACTATATATATAATAAGTATATAATAAATGTTTTTTAAAATTTATTCAACAAATTCTTTTGGGGTTAGACTAGCTTGGGCCAGACTGGATTAAATTAGATTGAGAGATTCATGACTTCTAACTTGATTATGAAGACAGAAAACCAAGGCAAGTGAAAACCATAGAAAACCACTTAGCCTTCTCTACCATCACAGATGTAATGAATTAAGGCATCTCCCCAACATTCCCAGCCAGAATGACTTGACTGACATAACTCCTTGGTAAGAACCTGACTCAGAACATAGGAAATTATTTGTAGTCCAGTGAGGATTCAGAATTATTTTAGAGGTACCATATACTTGTTCCTCTATCTCCTCCCAAGGGAACCAGGAAAAGAGTACCTTGCCTCATTCTTTACTACAGACATCCTGCTGCCTCGGTCCAACCCAATATCGCCTTCCTCACCGGATAAGAAGCATAATAATATGACAATCATGACCCTGGTGGAGGCTCAAAGGAAGTAGCTGAGTGCCAGGATACTGCTTACAGCCTCCACAATTTCTTGCTTTTTCAAATGAATTAAAGACTTCCTTTTCTTGAGTGGTTATTCCCACTGTGGAAATTCACTTCATGTAATGTTGCTGCTGCAACAGGTTCATTTCCTTTAGACAACAAGTCAATTCACCAGCCTTCTCACCCCCCCCCCAAGTTTCTTAATCTAGAATGTGTGAATTTGTTTTATTTCTTATATTGTGAAAACTGTATTTCAATGTATTTTGTTTCTGCTTTAATCATGTGCTTTTTTTAGGGCAAACAATACAAAAAATTGTTAAGAACTTCTGTGCTAGGTCTCCTCAATTTGGATCAGCTCTTCTCCTTTGGGAGGGTTTATATTTGTAGTTGTTAGAGACCATTGGAAATGCAACATTGACTTTTGACCTAAAAGTGCTAAATGTGACAAAGGCAGAAGGATAAAGGAGATATTCACTTGAAATCTATTCTAGCTTTGATTGATTCAGGAGATCATAAATTTAGAACTAGAAGTAATTTTAGAGATAATCTAGTACAACTTTTTCATTTCATAGATGAAAATAAAACAGATGAAATGACCTGGCCATAGCAAATGATGGGCATCATTTGAACCTAGAATATATGATCTGATGTTGGAAAGACATTTTTCTGAGTTCAAATTTGGCCTCACATAATATCTATGTGACTCTGGGCAAGCCATTTGACCCTGTTTGCCTCAAAACCTTTGCCAAGAAAACCCCAAATAGGGTCATGAAGAATTGGACATGACAGAAATCACTGAACAATTGTCCATGTTTTCCCCATTCTTCAGTTTTCCATCATTAGGTCACTATGGAAATGTGATCCTCTTCAGAGATCATGGTGAGATCCTAACAGTGATGAGATGCTAAACAAAGGCAATGTGGTATAGAAGAAAGAATACTGGTCTTGGAAACAGAAAATTCATTGTGAAACACTAGTTGTTGACCACGGAAAAACCCTTCACCCCTTCCTCTTCTGTAAAATATAGATAATAAAAGTTGTATTAGATATCTCACAATATTGTGAGAAAAATGTTTTGTATACTTTAGAACATTATATTAATTTGGTTCAACAAATTTACCATATTTATTTACAATATATCTTGTCATCATCCTTGGAGACAAAAAGACAAAAACAAAGAATGCATAGACTTAGGAACATGTGTGGACCCCAACTGTGATGCGTGGTGAATCTGCTTCTCGAAATCAAGGATTATATGGTATGAAATGGCCCCACTAGGCACTTCAGCATAGTCACAAATATTCTGTGACTATTTCCAGTCTGATTACTGTGCCATAAAGAAAAGAACATTTTGTTGGTGTTTATTCTCATTACCAAAAGACCCTTTTTTCACCCCCTAGTAACTGAATCAGAAATAGTCACAGTAAACTTGTGTTTCCTCTGAACTGAAGCTCAGCATCCCTATCCCCCCCATCTTTTATATGCTTTCAATATTTGATTCTTATTTGTAGTCAAAAAAATTACAAAACTTACATTACAAAAATATTATACAATGTATCTTATCAGTAACCTTAAATGAAACATTTGTAGTCAAAAAATTAACAAAACTTACACTATAAAAGTATTATTCAATATGTCTTGTCAGTGATCTTGAATGAAACATAACAGTTATAGGGAGAAAAAGAGTCCCAAAAGAGTGGAGATAAAGAGGCAAATGGCAGCTAAGTGCTCTAAGACTAAGATAGAGAGCTTAATCTAGGAGTAACAGGATGGTGTGCTTGAGTGACAGTTGTGTGTTCAGGGTTATGATTTCTGATAAGGATCAGACTCTAGTCACATAACTCCTTTCCCAGTAAATATAGGTCATTGCTAGTGCTCAGAGGTAAAGAGTTCAAAGAGTTTATCAATTCTCCTTTCTCCATAAGAAATGCATTGTCTTCTGAAACACCTGAAAACAATACAAACTCTTTTGTTTTCTTACTGATCAAGCAAAGAAACTTCTACTGAGGATGATCTCTAGTAATGCTGGAGAAACTGAAGCAAGATAGAGATTAGAGAGTTTTTAATAATTTATTTAAAAGGGAGAGATTTACTAGGACCAAATGGATCCATGGTTTGGTCCCAGAGCTGAATGAGACAATCATTTCCAAGAATCCAGCAGTCAATGTGACTTTTCCATGACATCTTTATACACAGTAGCTAAACATAGGCAGGGGGCTGGAGTCCAAACTCTGATGAACAGGAATCTCCAGGCAGAAACCATTAATTCAGTTCTGACAGATTGGGGAGTAGGACCATAAATTCTAACAAACTGGAAGTTAAGAAAGTATCTGGCTACAGATGGAAAGTCTAGATTCCCCCTTTTTGAGTTTACACATTTACAATTTATAATCTTAGAGCAAGTAGCCCTGAGTTATATCAGTCTTAATAAATCAGAGGTGGGAGTTTGCAACTAAGGGGAGTGAGACAGAACAATTTAGGGAAACTGAGGCAGAACAATTAGGGAAACTGAGTCAGGACAATAAGGGAAACTGAGTCAGGACAATCAGAGAGAACTGTGGCACATCACTCTTAACCTCGCTTCTCCTTTGTTCTCAAAAGAAATATTTCCAACTCATAACTTGTAGTTAGGCTCTTTGACCCTCAGTGATCTTCTTGATAGGGAAACACAAATAATAAATTATGTTGACATAATAATTCTGAAAAGAATATTGTGAGTAGAGCACAAGCTGTGGACTTAAAGTAAGCAAAAAGAGGGGGAAAAAAGATGTATATATATATATATATATATATATATATATACCCTCTCCAAATTCATGGCCTGAGTAGAGGTGTATATGGGAGTTGGCTAGGGGAACCTCCTGTTCAGGGAAAGATGCAGGAATTAGATTTGGGATCAGAGATCAGGAATGTGCTGGAATTAAATTTCCTGAACTAGGAAAGAGCTATGAGAGAATACTGATATCATAAAGCTGACTCACCCAACCTAGACCCAGTGTCTGAATGTTTTGGATACTGTTCTGATTCTCCTTACCTAGCTCTGCTTGACTGATCCAAAGATCTTGAAACCATCTTTTCTCCAAATTCATCCTTTGTACCTTCCTCCCATTGCCCTATGAGAACAAAGAGGAAAAAAAAATTTAGTTCTTCTGAATAATTTTCTTTTCAAATAGTTGAATATTGTTAGCATCTCTCATCCTCCTCCCTACCACCAAATTAAACATCTAATTCCTATATCAGATGTTAAATAATGAATTCAATACCTTTTACTGTCTTGGTTTCTCTCTTCTAGAAATTCTCATCCTTCCTAAATGATGGTGTTCAAAACATTACTCCAGATAAAGTCTGATTAGGGGAGAACACAGTGGAACTAGAACTGTTTTAGTCATACAAGCTCTACCTTTCAAAGAGACCCCATGATACATCAGTATTTTTGACTGCTATGTTATATTGTTGACTTATTTAGCTTTCACACTATGAAAGTGCCCAAACCTTTTCAGACAAACTGTTTTCTAAACTTGTTTTCCTGATCTTATATTTTGTAGAGCTAATTATTTGAATTCCAATTCAAGATTTTACATTTTTCCACTTCAAAGTTCATATTGTTAGATTTTTCTGCTGTGTTCTAGCATATCAAGATCTTTCTGGATGCAGACTCTATCATATTGAGTGCTAGCTATTTGGATTAACTAAAAATTTGATAAGGATATTAGTAGGTCTTAATCTAAGTCATAGAAAAGAATGTTAAATAGCACAATCTTCAAATGAGGGAGGGCTGTTCATTGATTTGCCAACAATAGGTCTCAAGCCAATCCCCACTAAGTCATTGTTTTTGGGCTGATTTCCTTCAGAGAAAATACAAATAGCAAAATTTTCTGTCTTGGACAAAAATCCTAAGGATCTTCCCCTCCCGTATTTATTTATTTATTTATTTATTTGTTTGTTTGTTTGTTTGTTTATTTGTTTATTTACTTATTTATTTATTTTAGAGAATTGTACATATTTAACCTAAATCAGATTGCTTGCTGTCTTGGAGAGGGAAGAAAATTTTGAACACATAATCTTTCAAAAATGAATGTTGAAAACTATTTTTCATGTAATTAGAAAAAAATACTAAAATACTAAAAATACTAAAAAAAAATTAAAAAAAAAATTTTTTTTGACTAGGTAAAAGAAGCCATTCAGCCTCATTTCTTATCTAGTTTTAATCACTCATTGGGCATGTCCTGAGACCTGTTAAAAACCTTAGCTTAAAAGAATCCAAGGTCCTCCACTGCTTCTAGGGCCATCT
This sequence comes from Sminthopsis crassicaudata, assembly GCF_048593235.1. NCBI lineage: Eukaryota > Metazoa > Chordata > Mammalia > Dasyuromorphia > Dasyuridae > Sminthopsis > Sminthopsis crassicaudata. The sequence goes on along the minus strand of NC_133618.1, from coordinate 208,154,113 downwards.
CCAATTATCTTGATCTACATCTTGCCACTGGACCCAGATGACTCTGGAGGAGAAAATAAAATAAGTGACTTTGCACAACTCTCCTTCATTTAAATCCAATTCCCTTGCATGTCATGGTATCATCTCCCAGGAGTCATGGCCCTCAGCCAGAAAAACTGAAAAGCAATTTGGTAGAAATTAGGTATAGATCAATGTCTTACATCATTACAAAAATAAAGGTCAAAATGGGTGATGATTTAGTGTTGGGATCCTGGATCTCCCAGAATCAGCCAGAGTCAGGAAAATCAAAAGTCTTTATTCTTGGTCTTTTGCAGTCAAGGTCAGGGGATTAGATCTAGCAATCTTCACACCTCCTTCCTCTCTCTCCACCTCCAGTAGAATGCCTCAATTTCCTCCTTCTACTCCACCCACTCATGTCACTTCCCCTTCTTTGTCCACACCCACCGATCCAGCCAGCACAGAATAGTTGGGGAGGGTCATTCTTCAAACATGTTAATAGAGAATTGTCCAATTGGCAATTAGTCTTACATGCTCCATTATCCAAGTGCATTTGCTCAGTTCTAGCCCTTTACATCTTAGACATAAAGCATGATATCATAAGTAAATTAAAAGAATGTAGACGATTTTACATTTCAGATCTATGAATAAGGGAAGAACTTGTGACCAAACAAGGGTCAAAGAGGATATCAGTAAGTAAAACTAATATTTTTTATTTCATTAAATTAAAAAAAAAAGTTTAACACAAAACAAAACTAATGCAACCAAGATTAGAAGGAAAATAGGAAAATGTGGGGGGGGGGGAAATTTATAGCAAGTTTTTTTGATAAAGGTTTCATTTCCTAAATATCTTGAAAACTGAACCAAATTTATAAAAATATAAGTTCATTCAGTCAATTGGTAAATGGTCAAATGATATGAGAAGGCAGTTTTCAGAAGAAGACACTAAAGCTACTTATAGTCATATAAAAACATGTTTTAAATCAATACTTATTAGAGACATATAAATTAAAGTAATTGTGAGGCACTACTTCATACCTATCAAATAAACTAACATGACAGAAAAGGAAAATGACAATGTTGATGGGATGTGAAAAAAATCAGGATACTGATGCACTATTGATGGAGTTGTGAGTTGATCCAACCATTTTGGAGAATAATTTGGAATAATTGTCCAAAAGGTGATAAAGTTGTATATATCCTTTGATCCAGTAATTACTGTTACTTGGTCTGTTTCCAAAGATATTAAAGAAAAGGGAATAGAACTTTTCTGTATGAAAATTATTTATAGTAACATCTCTCTCTCTCTCTCTCTCTCTCCCTCTCTCTCTCTCTCCCCCTCCCTCTCTCTCCCTCCCTCTCTCTCTCTCCCTCCCTCCCTCTCTCTCTCTCTCTCTCTCTCTCTCTCTCTCTCTCTCTCTCTCTCTCTCTCTCTCTCTGTGTAGTAGCAAAAAATCAGAAATTGAGAGGAATGTCCATCAGCTTGGGAGTGACTGCACATCTAGTGAATTGATTGTGATGGAAATAATATTGTGCTAATAGAAAAGATGAGCAGAATGATTTCTGAAAGTCCTGAGAAGACTTGTATGAACTGATGCAAAGTGACATGAGCAGAAACAGAACATTGTAAACAATATCAATAATACTGTATGATTATTAACTGTGAATGACTTATTTCTTCTGAAAAATACAAACAACCAAAACAAACAAAACCCAAAACAATTCCAAAAGACTTATGATGAAAAGTGCTACCCACTTTTAGCACAAGAACTGATGGAGTCTGTATGAAAATTGAATCATATTTTTTTTATTTTATTTTATTTTTCATCTCACAAAGTTTATTCTGAAGCCTTATCTCTTTGATAAGATTTATCCTTTATTCATGGCATGGAAGGAACTTCAAAATTACATTACTGGAAGTCTCTCTCACAATAATAAATAATAAAGTCAGCTTTAATATGAAACAGAATATTAACCACACCTATTTTCCTAGGTGAAAAGTTCCAAGATTATGCATTTCCCCAAATCTGAGAATGTTGACTTCTATATTTTATCTTAGCTAATGCTGTTAAATTTCTAAAAGCAGTAAATTGATCTTGAAGCATATTTTTTAAACTTTATTTTTCTTGCTTTTTTGGGGGCAACATAGCCAATATGGAAATATGTTTTGCAAAATTTCACATTTACAATTGCTATCACATTTCTTGCCCTCTCAAATGAATGAGTGAGGGAGAGGAGTTAGGGAGATTTGGGAACTCAACTTTTTTTAAATGTCAAAAATAAATTTATTTTATTTTTATCCATTTATCCATTTTATCCAATTTCATTTTATCCACTGCCTATCCTTTCTAGGATGATTTCTTCTATAGAATTTTAATCCATAGGAAAGGGAAGGAAAGGGAGTAAACATTTATATATGCCTTAACATGTGCCAGACACCATGTTAAATTTCTTCTTGGTCTATTGTAAATCCCAGCTTCTTCATAAATACTTCCTTGATCTTCCTTAAACACTACCTATAGTGTGATCACTCTCCAACTTGGTCTCCCATAGAATCTTCTTCCCAACATTTTGGCACAAGACAATCTTCTGTCTTGAATTTTTTTTCTGATTCATTCTACTGTATATAGTAGGTCTCCTAATCTCACAATAAGGTCCTTGAGGAGAAAGATCCTGTGTTATGCTCATTTTATGTCTCTTACAGTCATAGTTAATAATGGTTAATAATGGTTATAATGGTAGTGGTGATATACCATTATGCATAGCTTTAAGATTTGCAAAATTATACATGCATACATATACATACACAGAGCCACATACACACATCTATCTATCTATCTATCTATCTATCTATCTATCTACCCATCCATATGGTCTTAACAAATATTATTTTCCCATTCTACAGATGTGGAAAGTGAGGCTGAGAGTGGGATGTCTAATACAGTGTTAGGCCCACAAAGGTAGAATGGTGACAAGAGAAAACATGCTGAATTTAGGTTAGGGGAGCTGGGTTCAAATTCTAACATGTTGTATGATCTTGGTTTACCATTCTGGATTTGTTTTCTCACCTATAAAAAGTTGGACTAGATGGCATCTCAGGCCCTTCCAGCTATGATTCTATGAGCCCTGTTGCATATTCACATTCTTTCATTTTGTAATAGGATGTCTATGCACATCTAATCTCCTTCAATGTTCTGCCCATCAATTCCCACATACTATAAGCCCCTTGAGGACAGAGATGTATCTTCTTCAATTTTATACATCCCTTAGCATTTAGCCCAAACTATTGTACATAAATAACTCAACATATTGTACATAAATATTTAGTGAGTCTGTTGCTTAGAAGAAACTAAATAAATATTTGTTGGATTAAAATTAAATAAAATAAACTAACTAAATAAATAAATAAAAACCAAATAAATAATTGTTGGATTAAAGTCAAATTGAACTTGATTTTCATTTGACAAAAGGACAAAAGGAATCATGGCCATGATTTCCTAAATCTAATGGAAATTTAAACTGGAAGAACCTGAATCCTCTGAAGAAATATTAGTTGCTAACCTGAAGAACCTGTATTGAGCTAGAATCATGGCATTGTAACATTGGAAAAAATCTTGGATCATGGGATGATAGAATGTTAGAGCTGGAAGAGATATTAGAGTTCACCTATCCATTTCCCTAATTTCCAGATTTAAAAACAAAAAACAAACAAACAAACAAAATCTAACTGAAATGCAGAGAGGGGAAATGATTTGCCTAAGATCACATAGATTTTTAAACAGCACAGCTAGGATTTGAACCCAGAACTTCTAAATACAAATCCAGGGCTCTTGTCACATGCCTAATCAAATAGCCTAACCAATGCAAGAATCCTTTCTACATATCCCTGACAGAGGTTCATCCAGAACATAATGAACAGTATGCATGAATAATGCAATATAATGAAAAAGTAAAATCATACTGGCTAGCTCTTGGCACCTAGCCTGAAAACGACTCATGTCCCACAGGATTAGGAACTATTCCCTCTAGGAGAGAATCACCATTCTTTGAATGTCTGGGATTCTTCCTAACAATCCTGCTATTGACTAATCAGTGCTAAAGGTACAAGACCATAAAACAGACACCATATCATGCTGCTTTCAATAGTTGCTTTGAAGTCCTTGCCTTGATCTGGAAGGCCCATGATGATAGGACTGTAAACAAAGAATACCTGTGTATCAAAGAGAAAGCACTGATGTACTTTAAATGGCAGCTTGTCAGGTCAAATCCAACATTAGCTCATCACTCTTAATATAGTCATTATGGCTTTTTTCTCCCCTTACAATTTAGGTTTCTCTCCTGGTTTTCTTCTCTTTATCTAGATGCACCTTCTCAATCTTTGTTGCATCAATGGTGCCTCCTCTGCATGTGTGTACCCAAGGATTGGTCCTAGACCTTTTCTTTTGACACTTCTTGCTGATTTCATATGTTCCTTTTCCCACCACCATAGGTTCTCATTCAGATGACTTTTTTTTTTTTAATAATAATAGCTTTTTTATTTTTCAAAATACATGCAAACATAGTTTTCAACATTCACCCTTGCAAAACCTTGTGTTCTAAGTTTTTCTCCCTCTTTTCCCACCTCCCCCTCCTTTAAAGAGCAAATAATCCAATATAGGTTAAAAATGTGCAATTCTTCTAAACATATTTCCACATTTGTCATACTGCAGAAGAAAAATCAGATTAAAAGGAGAGAAAATGAGAGAAAAATAAACAAGCAAATGACAATAACAACAACAAAAGTGAAAATATTATGTTGTGCTTCACATTCAGTTCTCATAATCCTCTCTTTGGATGCAGTCTTTCTCACAAATCTATTAGAATTGAACTGAATCACCTCATTGTTGAAAACAGCCAAGTCCAATATAGTTGATCAGATGACTTTTTAATCTAAATATCCAGCTCTAGTGTTGCTCTTGGCTACTGGTCCCTCCTAACCAACTGTCTGTTGGACATTTCTGGCTGAATGATCCTTATAAACTGAGCACATCCACAACAACTCATTATCATTTCCTTCAAATGTCTTTATTTTCATTTTCAAACTCTTTTCCTCCAAGTTTCCCTTTTTTTTTTTTTTTTTTTTTTTTTTGAGGGAATAACAATTATTCTAAACACTATGATTCAGAAACTCAAAGAGTTAGAGCTAGAAAAGACCACAGAAGTAATTTTCTCTATCTTCCTCATTTTGTGGAAGAGGAAATAGATCTAAAGAAATTGAGCAGCTTTCCTAAGATCATTTAAGTAGCATATACCATAGTTAAAATTTGAATTCAGGTCTTCTGACCAAATCTCACAGATTCCTTCAAACTACACTTTTCAACTTATCCATTTTCTGCACTCTTTATATCCTATCAGTTGCTAAGTCTTGTTAAAGACCTCCATGGCTTCTCTTACATTCGTTCATTTCTCTCTACTCCAATGGCAACCACACAACTCCATAACACCGCTCACCAGAATGTCATTAATAGCCTCCTAATCAGTCTCCTTACCTTAATCTTCTCTTTCTGAACAAACTATCATAGTCCTAGCTTCCAAACTGACATTCTTTAAAAGTGCAAATTTGATCATGTCACTCATCTATTCACTAAGCTTTAGCAGCTCCCTATTGCCACTTCTGTTTGGCATTTAAAGCTTTTCAAAATCAGGTTCTCTCCCATGATTCCAGGGTTACTGAACATACATTGTACTTGACCCAAACTGGGCAACTTACTTTTTTTCTAACGTGACATCTCATTTTCCATCTCTGTGCCTTTGTCCAAGTTATTGTCCATGCCTACCATGCACTTTTCCCTCACCTACAGCTTTTAAATTCAGCTGATTGCTACCTTCTACTGGGATTATTCTGATAATAATCTCCACCAAAAATTATTGATTGTTATTGTTCTTACTTTATTTTTTTCTTTTAGATTTATTTATGTATATTCATGATAATGTGGGTGATGTAGACACCAGATGATGGTAGGCATCAAAAGTTGGAGTTTGATCATTTGAAGAATTCATAACGGACATTTATTTTCTTTGGCAAAAGATGATTTATTTTTATTATATTTTTTTTTTAGTGAAAGGGATTACAATTTCTCTCTGTTCAACATACCATTCAGTTCTTCAACAATGGTATAAATAAGTGATACCATGAATAGAGCAGAAGATTTGAGTTCAAATCCCAGATTATCCAACCTTTCTCTTCTTTTTCTTCCCTCCCCTCCCAATTCATATGAATAGAAACTTGTGGAAATAAGTTTCATGCTCCATTAATGGGCCGTTAAGCCTAAACTGGATGAATGGGAGACTAGATGGTATAGAGAGAAGAATACTGGACCTGGACTAAGAAGAGCACTGAGTTCAAATTCAATTCCTGTTGTGAAGACCGAGTTAGCCCCCTGGATACCTTAGAATCAGCCAGAGTCAGGATAAGCAAAAGTCCTTGGTCTTTATTCTTGGTCTTTAGGGATAGGAGTGAATTGGATGGATGTAGAATCTCAGTGACCTCTCCGATTCGTCTCCTGCCCAGAAGTGACCCTGGCAAGTCTTACTCCACCCCCTAATCCCTCCTACAATTCTCCGTATACACCAAAAGATTGGGCCAGCACAGAATAGTGGGAAGGGCCATTTTCTAAGCATATTCTAATAGAGTATTGTCCAATCTGTAATTAGCCTTAAGTGCTTGGTTGTCCGATCTCAGTGCATCAACTCAATTTCAGCCCTTTACATCCTGTAACCTGCTATTTGTATGAACATGGGCAAGATACATCATCTTTCAGCATCTATAAATGTTGTATAGAGACCTCTGTTCTGCTCCTAGCATTTTTCTTGTAATTGTTAGATAGCAAACATTATATTGACTGTTCCTCAGCCCCTTCTGAAGCCACACTGGCTCTCAGGTAGATGATCTTATTCCAGATATAGGATTAGCCTACTAAGGAAGACCATTTTACAATTGATTTCTAAGGTTCTTACTCTATATTCTGTGCCTTTGAATTTGGAACAAATTTCTTAGTCAGGGAACTTAGCTATCCAGGGTGCAGGATTTCCTTTTCCTGATGCTCTCTTTGAGATAGTGAACCACAGTCCATATCTGTGGTGGTCTTCTTCTTATTATGGACTGACCTTCTAACTATAATTACTTAGTACTAACTGCTCTTTTGCCATATGTGCTGCTTGATTACACAGCTTTATTACTTAATCATTCCTCTGACTTGAAGTTGAGGATCAATTATACTGGATGCCTTTGTTTAGGTTCTCCTCAGCTCCCATATGTTCCTGTATGCATCCCAGGACAATGGCTCCATCTCCACTCAGATTCTTAATAGATATTTGCATTTGAGAAATAAAGTAAAGAACTTACCTTCAAGAGTAGAAATCAATTCCTTTTTTATGTAAATGACAATAGAAAGGTACTCTAGGGGAATAGAAAGAACTATATTTAGTTCTCTTTCTCTGGAAAAAAAATCTACTAATATCACTTATGCCAGGAATAAGAAGTGAGGCAGATTAATCTAAAAATAATAATAATAATGTTAGAAGTGTTTATTTCTCTAGCTTCAAGACAATTTTTTTTTTTCCTGAGGCAATTGGGGTTAAGTGACTTGCCCAGGGTTGCACAGGTAGGAAGTGTTAAGTGAGACCAGATTTGAATTCAGATACTCCTGGCTTCAGGGCTGGGGCTCTATCCACTTAACTATCTAGCTGCTGCCTTCAAGACAATTTGTGATAAACATTTACTCAAAACAAAACAGTTTATGAGTACCCACTGATATTTTTCTTTTACCAGAATAACCAAAGGACAAATTATCCAAAGAAAATCACAATCATTTGTCTCTCAGAATTCTAAACTCTCAGAATATCAAAATGTTGTAATTTAAATCATATAGGTATTCTCTCCATTGATTTAAATCTTTAAACCATCTAAGCTTGCCTCTCTTAGGAGTTTTTTGGTCTTTGATATTTCTCCAGAGGCATTTCCCTCACTTTTTTTGATATCATGAGTATACTAATAGAATACATGGGTTGTCCATCAATTATACTTTGCTTTCACCATTTCTTTTTGGCTCAAGTAGCTCTATGATGACATACTTGTTTGTACTTATCATGCAAGTCTGTTGTCCTCCAGATGGTACTTTTGCAGTTTTTTGAGGACCACAGTATTTCTATTTCATAGCCATAGGACACTGGTTGAATACTAGTATTCAAACCAATTCAATTGGAAGATTGGGATTATGAAAGTCACTATGCAATTTCCTAAAGGTAACCCAGCCTTTTTCAATTCTTGGTCCAATTCATTGTCCATATACACTGTCTGTCAAGGTATGAATATAGTTATAGCTATAGATAGAGAGGTAGACATGGGGTGGTCACAGGTACAATTATAGGTAAAGATATAAATACTGAATATAAATAGATAAGAGATAGGGATGCAAATATAGATAAAGATAAAGATATAGATATAAAGATATAGATGGATGAACCCTATTATATCCATTCAACTGCCCTGATGACAAATAGCCATCTGTGTACTTTATCACTTCCTCAGTATGGATTAAATACTGGATCTCCCCTATTACAGTGGCAAGCATATTTGACAGGCATATCTCCTTTTTTAAATATCTTGTCTGGTATTATTAATTAGATTATTAATGGACAAGTTTATTTTTGTTGCTATGACTTTTGTTAAAATATGTAATAAAATATAACTAAATCAGTTAACTAAATAAATGACAAGGGAAATATACAGAATCTGTACACATAAGAGGCTTCTTCTCCCACATGTTGGTATATCATAAGTGAGAAAACACATAAGAAATACAAAAGACCAGAGAATATTTGTGATGGATCCTTATGTGTAAAGGACATTTATGAAGAAATTGCAAGAGTAGAGAATATGTGTGGATAAGGCAAGTTTCTGCTCTGGAACTCTGATGTCCTGAGTAGTGAATTAGTCTCTCACAATCTCTCATTTATTTGGGAAAGAACAAGTTATGATTTATTTTACTACCTACCCTCTCTGGTCATTTCCTCCATAGCCTGCCAGCATTCTTGCATGCCCTTTCCTCCTTCTTTCCTTCTCCATTCACAAGGCAGGAACCATGATCAAATTGACTCTGCTACTATTGCTGGATGGAGTATATGAATCAACTCCCATAAGACCCTGCCCACTATCCTAGTAATCTTTTGAACAAAATGTCCCTCTCTGGCCACCACTCTCCTTGTGAATTTTCTTTCCCTATTAGAAAGTAAGCTTCTTGAGGGCAGAGACTATCTTTGCTTTTGTATTTGAGTTCTTAGACATAGTACCTTACATTTGATTCTCTAACCTCTTCACCTTAGAAGCTCCTTCATTCCTGGAGTGTCCGTATTAGAAATATCCTATTATTCCTGCAGTCTCTCATTCTGATTAGATGGCTCCTCCTAAAACTTTCATTTTAGGGTGGATGTCCAGGCCAATCATATCTTTATTCTTCTCTAGGCTGTACTCTTGACTCTCATATAGCTGAACTCAGTACTTCTACCTTGACTCTTTTCTTTTATAACATTTCCCCTCATTAGAATATAAACTTTTTGAGGACAGGAACTGTCTTTTTACTTGTATTTATATTCACAGAGCTTAGCACAGTGTCTGGTATATGCTACGTGCTTAATAAAAGCTTTTTGACTTGTTGATTAAATGTTCCATAAATTTTTTTTTCATTCATTCCAGGAACAGATCAAAAGTTGTCACAGAAACATCAATGAAGTAATGATGACATTCTTTGAATATATAAATATTTGCAAGAGTTCTCTTTTAGTTAAAAGTGGAACAACTGTTTCCTTGAATGCCTACATACAAATTTCATTCTTTAAAAGATTTCTTTGAAAAGACCTTTGCTGTACTTTTTTTTCTGATCAATAAGCAGTAAGGGGTTGCTACAGTACTGTGGAAATGATGATATGATAATATCATCTTACTGCTTTTCACAAAAAAAAAAGAGAAAAAGTGAGCCTTCACCTGATGTACTTCCTGGATTGTAGGGTTTGAGTTTTAAAAGGCCCAGGGATATTGAATCCAAAACAGACTCTTCAGTCTGGCATTTAAGTTTTCCTCCATAATCTAATTCTAGCCTTTTTACAGATGAATAAACAAAATTTTAAAAACTACATAACTTTCTAAGGGTCTCACTACTAATAAATATCTGAAGCTGTATTTGAACTTGAGCCTCCTATCTTCACATTTATTTTTCTATATATTGAACTATGCAGCAACTCCTAATAGTAACAGAATTCACTATTTGGCATTGGTTATTGACTTAAATAAAAGAAGTTTCATGACATAATGAATAGAGAGCTGGTCTCAAATTGGCTTTGATAAATGGCAAAATTCCAAAATGCATTTTGAGGTAATGATTTGTAAGTATATAGAAAGGCAAGTGATGAGAAGTATAAGTCAGCACAGCTTCATCAAGCACAAATCACATCAGCCTAAACTCATTTCCTATCTTCAAAGAGTAACTAGACTGGAAGGTCAGAGGAATACTGTGGACATAGTATCCACTGGACTTCAGTAAGATGCTTTGTAGAGTCTTTCATGATATCCTTGTGTTGAAGGTGAAGAGATGTGGTGTGTAAGATAAGATTGTTGGGTAGATATGGAACTGGATGAATGAGCATGTACACAGAGCCACAGAGAGTGGCTCTTAATTAATAGATTAATATCAAACCAGAGAGCAGTCTTTCTAAGTTCTTCACAGGATATTGTCCTTGTCCATAGTCTATTCAACATTTTTATCAGTGACTTGGGTGAAGGTACAGGTCACATAATTATCAAATTTTTAGGTTACATGAAGTTGAGATCTGAGTCTTAGTGACTCCATATGGAATTTTCTTGGCAAGAATACTGGAGGTATTCTTTCTCCAAAATGCAAACAGAGGTTAAATAATTTGCTCAGGGTCATACAGCTAGTTAAACAAAAATTCAAACTCTGGTCGTCTTGACTCCCAAAATTCATTACTGTATTCACCATACTCCCTAAATACAGTGAAGGCAATGGGTTAAAAGGAAATGACATTTAAAAAAAAAAAAAACTTTTCACACAGACTTCTGTTCCTCTTAGCTTCTACTTTGATATCACCATTCATTACTTCAGTACAAAAAAAGTTTTCTGGAAGATAGTAGGAGGCTGACATTCTCTCTGATGTTGATGAATAGGAAAAATAACCCCAAAGTTGGGAGAAGTAGTTTTGATCTGCAAAAAATAATCTCAGTTTGATATTAATTTAATTGAAGGCAGTAGCCTCTAAGACTTATGAAAAATAATAACATCACTGTCCTACAATAATTAAAAATGAATTTAGAACTGTTTTTTCTTTAGTGGAAATAGATTATATCAAGCAGTACACACTCTGATACTCTTACTTTTTTTTTGACCAATAACATGAGGTGGCTGGATTAAGGATATAGATTATATATGTATCAGGAAAAAATACAAAAGGGAATAACTGAAATAATAGCTCTCTAAGAACCTCTTGATAAGGTATTTGACAAATCAACAAACACCAACTATTATGCCTATAATTAAGTAGCTATTATATGCCAGATACTGTGGTAACAGAAACATAGATTTAATCAGAGCCAAAACCAGAACAGAATAAAGCTAACCTATCCTCTAGCTAATCCAATATAGAGTCCATATTTTGCATAACTAAAGGCTATTCGAGTTCTAGCAGGTTGTGTCCAAAAGAATGAAAAAAAAAATGCATCAAGCAGCTAAATATATCCCAGACCCAGAGAAACAAGTAGCAAAGAGATTTTCTAGAACTTGTCAAGGACATAAATGTGTTCAGGAAATTATTAATCATATTATGGGATTCTTTTGAGCACAACTTATCTTATTTTTAAAAAATAAGTAAATATGGGCTAAGTTCCACCATAGCTCTTCCTTTCTACTGCCATCCTTCTTGGAACCTTTCAGTAACTTTCCCCCACCCCATTGCTTGTATACCCCCAATAGACATTGGACTTTGGGGGAAAAACAGGAATTTCTTATCAGCTCAACAGGAAATTCTAATTTTACTCGATGTTCAAATTAAAAATACCAAAGGGAAAGAGGCGCATATGCATACACACAAGCCATATACTAAATTTATTCCAGGATGCACTCCCATATTGTTAGTTCCCATACTTCATCATTTAGGAGCTGGCCCAGGAGCAGAGGAAGAAAGGAAGGCTGCCTTTTATTGAAGAATGACAGCATTAATTTAAAGTTGCTGCCCTGTTGATAGGAAACTGATGGCATGATTGAATAATAGTCCAGACTAGAAAATGCCTCCAGAAATACTAAAATAATCAAATAGGGTCTTAGTGATCCTTTGGCCTAATTCCCTTATTTTACAGATAATGAAATTGAGATTAGGTTGCCCAAGACAACCTAACTAGTAAACAGTAGCAGAGCCTGATTCTTAAAACAAGTGTTCTTATTCCAAATCCAGGAATATTTCTTCTTCCATTTTATCACCCCACGTACAGCAGGAAATCCCAGTAAGTGATCCTGGCCATGTAACTGGAACTTAGAAATACCTGTTCTGTTAAGAAAGAGAATGCAAAAAATGGGGCAGCTGAATAGTGAAGTGGATAGAGCACCAACCCAGAAGTCAGAAGGACCTGAGTTCAGCTTCACTACTTAGTAGTTCCTGGGCAAATCACTTGCCCTGTCTGCCTCAGTTTCCTCATCTGTAAAATAACTGGAAAAGGAAATGACAAAAACATCCTAGTATTTTTGCCAAGAAAGCCTCAAATAGGGATATGAAGAATCAGACATGTCTGAAATGACTGAATAACAAAATGAAGTAGCCTATAAGAAAAAGCCTAAGTCTTCCGATCATAGATTCAGGTAGAGCTGAAATGACTATGGAACTAGCACTGGATACCTGTGATTATGTCCTAGAAAGTGAGATGGAGCAGGGTGCTATTTTCTAGCATTTGCTTTTCAGTGGGCTCCACCATATGCTCAGTCCAGACTGGTCCATTCCCTCACCTCCTAATCCAGGGTCTTGTGGTCTTCTGGCCTCTTTCCCAGAGCTGCTTCAGAAATACTATTGTTCTCTCTGACTTGAGTGCCCAAGTGTCTTTCCATAGTAACTCCTCACTTACTCACTCACTCATTCTCTCTCTTAATAGTCTTTACAGATGTGATAAATATGGAATCCACAGCTTGGTGACTAATATGATGACAACTGAATTTATCCAAACTCTGAATTTATCTGTTCCTCACATAACAACAGATACACAGATCACTGGGTTGTTGCAATTAAGTCTTATTCTGACACTTCACTGTAGTGTATGATTGGCTTTGCTTTCTTGCATCTTTACTTTCTCCTCTTCAGCAGCCTCTCAGTAATTTTGGTCCTAAGATCAAAAAGTCTGATTTAGTCCAACTTTTTTATGTTACAAATGAAGAATCAAAGGACTGAAGATGTAAAGATAAAGGTTCAAGGTTACACAGATAACATATCAGCTTTCCCAGGCCATTGCACTGGTAACACCCCCTTTCTTTCTCATCTGGATCCCTTGGTTAACCAGTTCTGTACTATACTGTACTCTTCTCTTGAGTCACTTGCCCCATTACCCTATTATCCTGCCAAGCCTCAGTCTTGGATAATTCCCATCAGCAAAACTACTTTCCCTCCTACTCATGTACTGCTTAATGAAGCTGGAGAAAAATCATGAAACCATGTTACATAAACTCAATGAGACCCATGACAAAGCAATAGTTTTATACTTCCCTAAATGACTCAGTGTCCCATTCACCATGGCAGCTTTTAAAAATCTTTTCATCCCTCCTCAAACCTCCCATGGCACCCCCCTCTTTTCTATCCTTTCAGTTGAAAATCTCTCTTTATATTTCTTTTTTTTTTTTCTGAGACAATTGGAGTTGTGACTTACCCAGGGTCACACAGCTAAGAAGTGTTAAGTGTCTGAGACCAGATTTTGAACTCAGGTCCTCCTGACTTCAGGGGTAGTGCTTTATCCACTGCACCACTTAGCTGCCCCCTCCTTATATTTCAATGAAAGAAAAAAGATCACCAAGATCTTCTCCCTTCTTTCTTATCACTCAGATCCCTCCTCCCCTTATTTCTGCCTTAATTCTGGTGTCACATGAAGAACTGGTCCTTGTCTTTGTCAAGGCAAACTCTTCTACCTGAACAGGTGGTCCTGTTCTGTACCTACTTCTTTAACATATTGTTCCCTCTATCATCTCCACTCTTTAATTTATCTTCCATTTCCCTCTATGCCCTGGCTCCTTCTCTACTGCTTACAAACATGCCTATATCCCCTCCATTTGATCCATCCATCATGACTAGCAATGATCTCATGTCTCTTTCTTCTATGATTAAACCCCTTTTATTCCGTTACAATAGACTGTGACTATTCTAAAAGGCAGAGAAGACATTTGAAAAGCCATTTGCTTGGGGTCTCTATTTCCTGAGAATTGGCTCCTCTATTTTGCGGGAAGGGGAGAAGCTAAACAACAAGTAGAATAGAATCCTTTTAATGGAAATATAATACTAAAGAATTGGTGAAAGGCCAGCTTAGCATACTAGTGGCAATGCCCCTGGAATGAGGCATTAGGGTGTGTTTGAAAAATATTCCTTATTTTAGCTTCTTTTATCTTTCCACTTTGCTGGAGGTAGGAGATGTCTTCAGAGTATTCTATGTGAATTAATGTGTTTTTGAAGATTAACTGTTAACCACTGAACTGTAGACCTGGCGACTGCCTGGCTGAAGCTAAACAATAAGCTTGAACTCCCGGGTTTCTGAAAGGAAGAGAGGAAGAAGAAAAATTGGGCATGGAGACAGGAAGGGTGAGAAACAATTGTCAGAATGAGTCAGTGAACTAGGGACTGACAGGAGGAGAATTCTAGTGGGGTTTACCCGGAGAGGAGACTTAGAAAGCGTGGGAGATGAGAATCTTGGTACTCTTGATGACCTGACCTCAAAGATACGACCGGACATTTAAGCAGAAGATACTTTGCTTAGATGTTATAGAGCTCTATATTTGGTTTTAGATGAAGACAAGTGGAAATAGAGGGGGGTAAAAGTAAAATAAAATAAAAAGATTTCTCTGAGTACCAGGACTTAGAGCAAAAAGTATGATTTAGGGATGAGGAAATTCTAAAGTTCACCTGATCCTCTAAGCTGGATAAAGCTGACAATGGCAAGATACTCTATACCTGCCTTTTGACATTTGTATTTTACATCAAGAGAAGTCTTTAGGAAAAAAAAAGTTTTATTGCATATTAATGACTGACCTGAATGTGAGTTGATACCAAAGTAGCCAGGGACTTGGAAGTGTTGACTGATTAAATGTCAAAAAGCAAATGTTTCAGTTGTAAGCCAAGAGGCTCCTCTAAATCCTTGAGTGTAAGTATGGCCAGGAAGATGACTAGACCTTATTCTTTTTTTTTTTACTCACTTTACTCTGGATGGTGGTCACTCTTTAGCTGTGTGACCCTAGGTAAGTCACTTAACTCTGTTAAAATAAACCTCTCTGTATCTCAATTTTCTGATTTGTAAAATGAGAAGTCTAGAATAGATGAGCATGAAAATTCCTTCTAGCTCTGACAATCTAGTATTCTAAGGATAGTGTGACGGAGCAATCTTACTGGGATCTAGGTCAGGAGTCAGCAAGTAGTTCTTCAGTCATTCAGTTTTGTCCAACTTTTCATAACCCAGTAGATCATATTGTGCATGGGTTTTCTTGGAAAAGATACTAAAGTGATTTGCCATTTCCTTTTCAAGTGGATTAAGGAAAACAGAAATGACTTGCTCTGAACTACAGAGCTAATGAGTATTTGAAGTTGGATTTGAACTCTGGGCATTTGGCATAGGTGGAGAAGTTGAACATAGTGGAACGCATAATGACTGACTGACATTTCTCCATCCCCTATCACTAATGGCTCTGCCTTACCTTTGCAATAGAGCCAAATTTTACAGTCTAGTATTTAAGAACGTCCACAATTTAGCTCCAATCTAGTATTCTAATTTTATTTCATACTATTTTTTATTCTATATTCTCCCAAACTCTTCCATTAATTATACCGTCTCCCTACTTCTCTCTACACATATTTGCAGAAGTTATTTGCACCTGAAACGTAATTCCCACCTCACTTTTATCAACCAGAATCCTTATCTTTGTTTAAGGCTCAGTTCAGAGGTTACCTCCTCCTAAGCAACTTTCCCTGGACTCAAGTCCCTTTGTTGCTTGTCCTTTGTTCTAGAAGAGAACCATGACCTCAGGGAGGTGATACCATGACATGCAAATGAATTGAATTTAAATGAGAAAGAGCTGTGCAAAGTCACCTGCCTCACTTTTCCCTCCAGAGCCATCTGGATCCAGTGACCAAACATAGATCAAGAAGACTGGAGATGGCCTGGATGCATGGGAGACCTTGGACTTTTAAAGCCAAGGTCTTCAACAGGTCTCAGTTTGACTGAGTCTGCACATATTCAGTGGTGAAGGCTGGGTAGCAATTGAGGCAAAGAACCTCCTCTTTCACTTATTCCTTCCCCCCCCCAAAAAAAAAAAATCTAAATAAATGAATTTGGGAGGGGAAGGCCCTCAGGGTTTCTGGCCAAAGCATTAACCAAACTTCATGTTATTAACATTCAATCCCAGTCAATCACCAAATAAGGCTTGGCCTTGGATCTATGGGTTACCAATGAGAATCATATTGATTTTGGTTTAAGGCATGGTGTACCTCTAAAACTGACAAAGGATTTTTCCTTTCTCAAATTTCCTTGCATATTCAAGTTGTATTCCCCCATAGAATGTAAGCTTCTAATTGTAAACTCTTTCTGTCTTTGTTCTCTAGAGCCTATGTCAGGACCTTGTTTAATAGTTGTTTGAATTGTTGAATTTCATTCAACAGACAGTTATTGAGTACTTACTATATACATGGAGGATATAAAGAGATTAAAAAATATGGCCTTAGTACAGTGCTTTTCAGGCAAAGGGAAGAGACTGGGAAAAGAATATGAGCCAAGAACTGGATTCACCTTCTTATAATTATTATTTCTGTGACCCTCTTAATCCCATTTCATTATCTCAGTTTTACTGGTGAGGAAATTAAAGCAGAAGTTCATACAAGGTTAAGCCCAAGTCTCACAACCAAGTAAATGTCCTAGGCCCAATTTGATTTTGGGTCTTTTTGACTCGAGGTTCCACTGTGCCTCTCAGTTTCTTGCAAAAGGATCTTACTCAATATTTATTTAGTGAAAGAGTGGCTATAAGTCAGAGAGGAGCATTTATGGAGTATCTCAAAGAGGAGGTAGCATTTGAATTGAACCTTCTAAGTGGAGAGAATGAGCAAAGATGGGGGCCTCAGAAAAGTGCAGGATTATTTGGGGATAATGCCTAGTTTGGCTGGAGCATGGGGTTAGTGTTAGGTCAGACTGGGAGGTATAGCTAAAAAGGAAGTTTGGACCAGAATGTGGAGAATCTTGAATGCTAGTCCAGGAATTAAAATTGGGGAGGCCATAGATAGCCATCAAAGACTTTTCACTAGGAGAGTGACAAAATCAAAAAGGAGCTTTAGGAAAATTAATCAGGCAACGTTGGAGGCAGGGGAACTGATTAGGAGAATCAAAGATGGCTACTGTTTTAAGTTTGTTTGCCTGGGAGAGAGGATTGGCAATGAAGTTCCATTTTGGATGGAAGTCCTAGGAATCAATCCATCAATTTGGAAGCATTTGCCAAGTACTTACTATGTGTCTTGCCTGTGCTAAGTGCTGAGGATGTAAAAACAAAAAACGATACAATCCATAATTTCAGCGAGTTGCCATTCTAGTGAGGAAGACAAGTACAAGTATAATTATGTACAGATGCTTCCAGTATTTGCTTAGACCCAAATATCCCTCTGGGTAGAGAAGTCATTGAGCTAATTTGCTTAATACTCTCTGGAAGAATTTGCTTCCAAAAACAACAACAATAACAACTCCCCTAAAAAAACAAAATTTTCTATTCACAGATTTTTGCTTTCTGATGAAGTGGGACATCAGCTAGATGGCTGTATGCTGTCAGGAAGACTTGAGTTAAAATTCTTCCTTAGACACACTAGCTGTGTGATCCTAGACTGGCCACTTAGTTTCTGTTTGGTTCAGTTTCTCTATTTGTAAAATGTGAATAATAATAGCATCTACCTCTAGGAGTTGTTATGAAGAACACATAAAGTAATAATTGTAAAGCTCTTAGCACAATACCTGGAGCAGAGTAGGTTCTATATACATGTTAGGTAATGGGGAATCATAGATTTAGGGTAGGAAGGATTAGTGGCCATTAAATGTAGCCCATTTTTAAGAATTCCAAGGGAATTAATGGAAAAAAAATTAGAAAAAAGAAGCACTAGGAGTACCAGATCTCAAACTATACTATAAAGCAATAATCGTCAAAACAATTTGGTATTGTATAAGAAATAGAGGGGTTGATCAATGGAACAAATTAGGTACACAATATTTAGAAGCAAGAGAGCATAGTAGCCTAATGTTTGAGAAACCCTAACATCCTAATTATTACGACAAGAAGCTATAGTTCAACAAAAACCATTGGAAAAACTGGAAAGTAGTCTGGAAGAAAATGGATATATAGACCAACATCTCAGAAAACATAGCAAGACAAGTTCCAAATGTGTACATTGCTGCTGTTGTTTGGCCTTCATTCTCGAAGAGGACCTTGACATCAGGGAGGTGATACTATGATAGGCAAATGAATTAGATTTAAGTGAGGCCCCTCCAGAGCCATCTGGATCCAGTAGTAAGATATAGATGAAGATGACTGGAGATGACTCTGGATTAGGATAAGAATACACAATTCAACAAAAACTGTTGGGAAAATTGGAAAGCAATCTGGAAGAAAATGAGTATAGACCAATATCTCACAATATATACCAAGACAAGTTCCAAATGTGTACATACTTTAGACATAAAGGGTAATATTCTAGATAATTTAGAGAAGCATGGAAAAATTACCTATAAGATTTCTGAACAGGGGAAGAGTTCAGAACCAAATAAGAGATACAGTTCAGGTAAAGTAAGACAATTCTGCTTACATAATTCCACTGATTCCATTCAAAGAGATAAAAGAAAGAGGAGAAGGTCTCCTATGTATTAGAGAGAAAGAGAGAGATGTTTGTAACTGCTCTTTTCATGAGGGTAAAGAATTGAATATTAAGGAGTTTTTTTATCAAATGAAGAATGATTAAACATGTAAACCTATATTAAGGTGATGAAATCCTTTTCTATTATTAGAAATGATAAAAGGGATGGTTTCAGAGAAACCTGAGAAGAGTTGTATGAAATGATACAAAATAAAGTGAGCAAAACCAGGAGGACAATTTATACAATAACAAGAATAGTGCAAAGACAAACAACTCTGACACACTTAGGAACTCTTATCAGCATAATGCCCACTCATAATTCAAAGAATCTTTATGATGAAACATTTTATTCTCCTGCATGAAGAGAAGTGATGCATTCAAAGAACAGATTGAAGATAGATATAAAGATATGTGCATATCTATATATGTATATACTATGTACAGATATGCCCATAGTTAGAAATATAGATTTGAAAATATATCTATCTATCTTCATAGATAGATATTGATAATGTGGAAATTTTTTATCGCTTGGCCACACATACTTGTAAGGAATCTTGGTTTTTTGTTCTCTCAATGGGTGAGGGAGGGGAAAATGGGAGGGAAAGTATTCAGAACAAAATAAATTAAATGAAAATAACCCCTTCATTTTACAGATGATGAAAATGAAGAAAAAATCTAAGTGACTTGCTCAAGGTCATGCAGTTACTAAGAGTCTGAGGTATGCTATATGAACCAGCAAGTTATTTAACTTCTCTCAGACTTAGTTTTCCCATCTATAAAATGGGATGGTTATAGCACCTATTATCCACATCTGTTAAAATTGTCAAATAAGATAATTTATGCAAAACATGCTGCAAATGTTTTTTTAAAAATTAATTTTAAAGTATCAACACAAATCTCTATTTCTTATCTTTCACTCCCCATACTATTAAAAAAGAAAGAAAAACAAAGCACTTGTAACATGCCTAGAAAAGCAAAAAAATTCTGTAATTGCTTCTGTCCCTACCTATACTATTTGCCACATCTAAAAGATTTTCCCACTATATTAGAGATTCTGAGTATGGAAGGGGGGGGGGGGGGGAGTTGTTTTCTGTGCTCAAGGACCAGATGAGCAAAGGCCTAGGTCCCTTTGGAGTTCAAGAGGAATAATCAGAGTAGGAGAGATGCAGGAAACTATTTTAATCCTGGCTTTAAAATCATACTTTATTAATTTATCAGTATCCTCCTTTTCCCCAAAAGAGGAAAACTAGGTAACTTAAAAAGAACAACTTAAATGGTTTTTAACTGAAAAGTTCCTTGTTCATGCTCAAGGGATGGAGGTTCCTGAGAAAAGAGATCATGTAATCTTGAAAGGATGATTTCCAGACTGAGAAACTACAATGGGCTGCTCAGGGGGTTAAAGAACTCCAAAAAAAAAAAAAAAAAAAAAAAAAAAGCAATTATATATCAATAGATAGCTATTCATATGGAACAAGGGCTAGACTTGTTCCTTTTAGCTCTAGAGAGATGAAATGGGAGCAGTTGGTATAAGAAGTAAATTGAAGTTTGTTGGAAGAATCATATCTCATGTACTTTTCCAGAAATGAAATAGATAACTTCCCCACAGAATGGGCTTCCTATTCACAGATGCATCTGAGTAAAGGCTGGATGCCATTTGACTGTTGTTGTATTGTTGTGGGGATTCTTTTTCAGCTAATTGATTGGATTGAAAGGCATCTCTGGTCCCTTCCAGTTCTGGAATTCCAAGATTCTTTGATTCTATAATATCTTGCCTTGACTCCGAGAAGTTGATAAAACTGGACCTAAGAAAGAGTTAAAAGGATTTCTGGATAAATCAAAAAGCTACAGTCGCCCTTTTCAGCCTTCTGATTAAATCATGACTTGATGCACCATCACTTCAGTAAATAACATTCCAAAATGTTCTACTTCTGACATCTACTGTGTGATTCTGGTGTAAATCACTTAATTTCCCAGTGGCCCTGGGCAGCTCTGTAAGACTTAACCCTATAACATCTGAGCAGACGCCAATCTTCATCGATGGAAAAAGTTTCCTCATTGGGAGTCCCTAAATTGATGAAACTCTAAGTTTGATCCAAAACAAAACAAAGGAAAAAAAACTGCAAAAAATGGCACTACCTACATATGACAGATTCTTGTATCCTTCCTGAGGATTTTGCATATGACTATAAAAAATAATAATAATGATAATGAAAAGCAAAACAGGAAATTCTTATCAGCTTGGCAGGAAATGCTTTAACTGCATGGAAGGTGTTGCTTTAGTATTTTGCTCCTTCCAGGAACTGTTTGGAAATAATTTATGGTCTAAGACAGGAGCCAGTTTTCCTCAGCTTCCAGTGGGAGGACAGAGTGTAAGACTAAGGAGGCAGGGTACAAGACTGATACCAAGGAGCAGGATCTGCATTTATCTGAAAATGTGCATGTCCAAGGATAACAGATTCATTGTGTTCCATTATAAATTATGATCCTGCTTTTGTTCTGCAGATCCAGGGAAAATAAGGAGGCGCCATTGGCAGCCTCTAAAAGTTTCATTAGTCAGCAAATATCAGTTACATGAAGTCTTTTGGAACAGAGAAGCAAATGGAACTAAATAATTCTTAGAGACATAATGGAAATATATGTATATATATATTGCAGCGCATATACAGGAGTTATGTTACATAGACATTTAGATAAAATATGGCCCCAGCCTAATGTGAGGTTAAACTCTAGTACAGATATAAGTCTTAAAGGCAGATTAATTGTACTACATACTATTAAATGGAAAATGCATTCAAAAATTACAAATCCATGGGTGATAAAGAAAGAGTGGTGGCAGTTACCCCTCCTGTGATCAGGAATGACTTTGTATATGAAATAGCATTTGAGGTGGGATTTAAAAGAATGGATACATATCCAAAAATAAATGGGGGTTCCAAATAGAGGGAACAATAAACAAAGGCAAGGACATGAAAATGAAATTACTATTTTTCACTCAAGACAATACAAACTCTTTGAGGGAGGGGGGGAAGGAAGGAAACAAGCATTTATTAAGTGCCAGGCACTAAGCTAAGTGCTTTACAATTATTATCTTACTTGATTCTCATAACAACTCTGGAGTGGGGGTGCTATTATTATCCCCATACTACAGATGAGGAACTGAGACAAATAGATTAAGTGACTTGTTTGGGGTAGGTTGCATTTTTCTCAATCCCCATTAATTTGTTAGAAAAAAATCCCAAAGGAGATTTTTTTTTTCTTTTTTTTTTTTAATGAACTCAGTATACAATGTGTCTCAAGCAGATCCAGTGTGGAAAGCATAGTTTGAATGAAATTTGGAGGTTGTTTCTATGATCTTATCTTTCCAATCACCTACTATGTTTTGTTCATTGTCTTCTTCATCTTTACATTTTTGAGTACTTTTTAACCTTGGGCATTAAGACTAGGACTACAGTAAAATAATACACTGGTATTAGTGTCTTTTTAAAGCTGTATGTGATCAATGAGGATATTTTTTGAACTCTGACTCTTCTTTAGTCAGGTGACTTGTCAATCAATTGTGATTCCCTTGATCTTATTTGACAGTTCTAGTCATGCCCTAGGAGTCAGCTCTTATCTTATTTCAGTTGTGAACATACAAAGGACTTCTCATTTGAAGTAGAAATTAGCTTTATGGTCTTCATATCTTCTGTTTACTGATGTGACTACTTGTCTAGATTCCAACCCATAACTTTGCTTTGATATCTGATACTTACATGATCACTGACTCATAATTGATCAAATTGGCTTCTGATTACTAGGTGAATATTGACATTACTTCCATTGCTCCCTAGATATCTGATACATTCCTATTCCTGGATGTTTCCTTTCCTCCCAAGACTTTGATTTTTCCTGCAATGCCTTATTCTCGAAGAGCCCAGCATGCTAAGGTGGAAGACTTCAGTTAGAAATCTGGAGAAAAGCTTGTTGAAAAGATAATATGCCAAGCTGTCCAATCTTTTGACTATGATTTGGTAGAGGACCCCAGAAAGACTAGGGTAAGTGCAATAGAGGCTAAATGTGACTTTTCCAGAATTTTAATATTGTGTAGGTGAGCACAATACTGACATAGGATGCTTAGATGCAATGAGGATTTTCCCCAAGCTAATGTATATCTGATACACACATGCTTCTTGCTTTCCAAGGGATCTGATGATACTTGAGCTAAATAGCAAATGAACTTGGGGATTTCAGTGAGGGGTGGTAAAAAGAGCTGATGGAGAACTTCAAAAAACCCATTGAGATTGAGGTAATAAAAATAAATGGAGGGGGCAGCTAGGTGGTGCAGTGGATAGAGCACCAGCCCTGAATTCAGGAGGATCAGAGTTCAATGTGGTCTCAGACACTTAACACTTCCTAGCTGTGTGACCCTGGGCAAGTCACTTAACCTTAGCCTCAGGAAAAAAATAAATAAATAAATAAAATAAATAAATGGAGTATTTGAAGCACCTATAAGGGACTTTAGAAACTGAAGGAGCTAAGACTCAGAGAGTTTAAGTGACTTTCACCAAATACATGGAAATAATATGTGACTTTTGAACCTCATTGTGATCTTTTCCTTCGCTCTATTTCTCTGTTATCATTCTAGGACACAAATATTATTTATTGATAATCCCTTTAACAACAAGATCACACAGCTCCTCAACCTCCATTCTGTCTTCTCGATAATCTCATTCTCTGCCACTTCAGTCACACAATGACCAAGTCACACCCACTGTTTCTTGGAATTGCACTATCTCCAATACATGTTTCTCTGAAATTCCATTCTCTAAGCCAAAACTTCCAGATCTTCTATCTCTCCTACTCTTTTACTTACCTAGTCATACTTTTTACTCTTCTATTATACTTTTTAAGTTTTTAATTTAGTATTTTATTTTTTCCTATTTACATGTAAAAACAATTTTCAATATTCTTTTTCAAAATTGAGTTACAAATTCCCTCCCTCTGTAACCCGCTCATTGAAGAGACAAGCAATTTGATACAGGTTATATATGTATAATCATGTAAAGCATATTTCCATATTAGTCAGGTTGTAAAAGAAAACATAGATCCAGCTACAGACCCAGGAAAAATAAAGAAATTTTTAAAAGTGTGCTTTGATCTGTACTCTATCAACTAACTTGCTCAGGATTACATAGCTATGTGAGAGATAATTAATTGGGTTCCTATTTTATCCTGATCAGTATTAATTAGTTTGATATGATTACAATGGGTAATGATTATAAGTTCTCATATTAAATCTCAGAGATGTGAATTGAAGATTGAAAGCTCGCTTGCTTAATCATAGGAAGTGAACTAGAGGACCTCCACCCTTGTTTTTCCCTATTATGAGGACCAAACCCTGCATAGCAAAGATTATTCAATTACAAGGAAAGTCCCCCAGCTATTTTTGTCACCCCACTATTCTTTGCCATCTCTCTATTTTCCAACATGAGGAGATAATCATGAGCATGAAGCCTATGAGTGACTCTCATTGTTGGCCCTTGGACTGCATTTCTACATGCAGTGTGCTCATCAGCTTGGTAAGTCTACTAAAAGGTTAAGACAGCTCTGATAAACTCTGCTCACTAGTCCATTTGTCAAGCAATAAGATTTTGTGTGTGTGTGTGTGAAGACCTTTGTATAGAGTCAAGGGCAAGGTCTATCAATCAGTGAGATTCTCTATTTTTAGTCTGTTTCACCTATATTGTTAGGTATTGAGCACTATTAAACTAAGGCCCTGGAGGAAGGGAGCATCCTTAGATCATGAGAAAGATCTGAGAGGCCATCAACCTTTCAATAACGTGCTAATAGCTCAGAGTTCTTCCTCAGTGCTTTCTTTTTTTCTTGTACATTGGGCAATTTTGAAATTTTCCACAGCTATTGTGTCTGTGGCTGAATTTGAACTCAGTTCTAGAGCTCTTTCCACTCTGTCATTAGTGCAAAGCCATGCATAGATTCCTAGTGTATTCCACTGCAGTCTCTTCTCATATTGATACTGAATCATTGATGACTGTTTGAGAGTTTATCTAAATCTTTGTTAAAATCTGGATAATCTATCTCCTCACCTTCTTTCTTAAAGGGAATGAGATTATTCTATGTGATCTGGTCTTGATGAATCTGCCGCATTATAATCTTTACTTTGCTCCTTCAGCTCATTTTATAAAGGCACACAGAGTTAAATGATTTGACTAGGATTATACAGCTAGTAACTGTCTGAGACCAGATTTTAATTTACAAAAATGAGTCTTCCTGACTCCATTCAAAGTGCTCTATCCACTGTGCCACCTATCCTATATTCCCTTTATTCTCAAGTCAAGTCAACACACAATTATTAAGCATGTCCTATGTGACAGACACTGTGCTAAAACCTGGAGCTAGAAAGAAAGGCAAAAATAATCTTTGCCTTTAAGGAGCTTATATATTATTGAACATAACTATATATGTATATATACATATATGTGTGTGTGTGCTTATACATTATGATATGCTTATATACACATTTACAAATATATATGCATATATCTACAACCACAATATATTCATAGATAGGTGCGAGTGTGTATATATGTAAATATATAAATGTGCATATATGTACAAATAATTCACATTGATAAGTACAATTTGTATATATGTGTGTACATATACATATATACATTTTATATACATACATGCATACATATCACATGTATATAATCTCAGAGGGAAAGGAAAAACATGAAAATATGATAGAGTATGCCTGGGAAATTTTTCTTTCAGAAAACAGGCTTTGTGCCAAGACTTGGAGTCTGGCTTTGTTGATCCATCCCTGTCTGTCTTCAGTCCTGTTTGTCATTGTTGTTTGGAGCCAAGCTTCTGATCAAGCCATTCCTTCCAGGAATAAGAAGGAATACTATTCCAGAAACTTGGGCCAGCCCTGCTCTGTGATAGAGGAGCTTTTGCCTCAGCTTCCCCAGAGCCAGGCTTCCCAGCCATATCTAAGCTATACTTGGGGCATATTCTATTCCCCTTTCTTAGTTCCCCTTTATGAAATGCCTTCCTCCATTAGATTCCAAGTTCCTTGAGGACAAGGATTATCTTGCTTTCATATGTTTTTATTTCCAGAAATTAACAGTGTCTGGCACATAGTAATTACTTAGTAAATATTCTCTGTGTGTCTGTCTCTCTGTTTCTCTTCTTGTCTTTGTCTTTGTTGCTCTTCCCTGTCTCTACCTCCCTATCACATATATGTCTATTGGGGGCATATACTTACACAGACACATGTGTGGAACACATAGCTTGGGGGCACACTGATTGGAACACTAGGCTCAGAATCATAAAGACTCATTTGGTCTCAGATCCTTACTAGCTGTGTAACTTTGGGCAAGCCACTTAATCCTGTTTGCCCCCGTTTCTCATTTGTAAAATGGGCTGGAGAAGGAAATGGCAAACTCCTCCAGTATCTATGCCCAAGAAAAACCCCTTGGGGTTGTGAAGAGCTGAACATGACTGTAAAACAACAATATAAGGTATGTCTTATGTATATAAATACACAATATATTTAAACATATGTACACAATGCACATATAAACACAAGCTGATGTCTCCTGCTCTCTTACCTATGTTGGCTAGATCTTGACCTCTCTATTTCTTCTCTTTGATCTGTCCATACTTTTTTTTTTTCCTTGAACTAACTTTGGTGCTTCTGACATAGACGTTTTGGATTGTTACTATGGGTTGAAGCTCTCCTCTAGGATGTTTGTTTTACCTTGACTTGGTATTTGAAACTCTTTTGTCTCCATTCCCAGTTCATCCCATGAATAACTGTCAATCTAGAGCAAAGGCCTGCCCAGTTCAACCCCCATTCCATACTGCCTGCCATTAATCTTTGACTTCTAGATCCCTAGGGGGATGGAAGTTGACAATTTCATTCACACCAGTGATTTCTTTGGGACTGGACTTTGTTCAAGATGTCTTTAATCCTTAAACTATGTTATTTTCTCAGTTTTAATGCTATGTCTAGAATGTTTAGATGACTGGAAGATCCTTAAAGGAGTACATGCAGATATTCCCTAAACCTCTAGAGACCCATTCCTGGAACAAGATGCTTCTTTATCTTGGGATAATTCCTTAATAAACAGGGTGGGCTTTAGACCTCTGATAGGCACAAAAGCAAACCATGATTATAGAAGACTGAAGATAAAGTACAACATTCACCTCCTGTCCAAATGGTGTTGGACACAGGATGCAGAGTGAGACCAACATTGTTCAAACAAGACCAATGAAGGAATTTACTTAGCTTAACTATGCATATTGGTTTTTCTTTTTTTCCTTTCCTTTCTTTCTTTCTTTTTTTTTTCTGTTGTTGTTATATAAATGTGAGGAGGAAAACATGGAAGAGAAATAATAAATGTTTGTTGATGGGAAGGAAATATATAAAATGAAGAAACAATACAAATCAAAATAATAATTACAAATAATCCCAATTCCATAGGTTGGTAGTAGAGTAGTGAAAGAGCCATGGAAGCACAAAATTAAAAGTGTGGAAAGAACTTCAATGATCCTTTAGAACAGTGATCATCAAACTTTTTAAATAGGGGGCAAGTTCACTGTTCCTCAGACTGTTGGAAAGCTGGACTATAGTAAATACAAAAACTCACACTCTGTCTCAGCCCTCAGCCCATTTGCTGTAACCCTCGGGGAGCCATAAATGTCCTCGGGCCGCATCTGGCCCATAGGCCATAGTTTGAGAACCCCTGCTCTAGAACCCTCTGGATGAAATTGGCAAATCTAGTCTAAAACAGTGTGGCAAGCATCAAAGCAACTTAGTGTCCAAATGACTTTTAGTTGATAAAAAGGATATAGTTCTAATGTGACTCACTCAATATACTAAACTGTGCTAAAAAAAAAAAAAAAAACCTAATGAAAATTCTCTATTCATCCCATTTCTTTTACATAATAACCTAGAAATAAACAGAAGTATCAGGAAGAAGACAATAAATAACAATAATAAGGAATCATCTTTTGATAGTGCATTAAGACGTGTAAACTATGTTTCTGACAGAAGCAGGCAGTGCGAAATTATTATTCCCACTTTACAGAGAAAATAGGAGCTCAGACAAGTACTATCAGCTGCCCATGGTCCTAAAATTAGTAAGCATTGCAGTCATGATCATCACTCAACAACCTCTGTTCCTTTGAAGTTCCTAGTACCAAAATTTTCTACCCAATCTAAACAAGATTGTATTGATTTGTATTGTGGTTCTTATAGATAGCATCACTGGCTCTCTGTCTTCCTCTTTTTCCCAAGTCCTGTCCTTACACTGGAAATTTCAACATTCATATTAATGCTTCTTCAAACTCTCTAACTTTTCAATTCCATTAGTTTTAATGTTCTTTCCACATTACTACCCTTTCTTGTAGTGAAGCTACTCTGAGTTTTCCTGGACCAAAACCGGAGTTTTTAGGTCTTGTGACTGAGATCTGAGATCTGTTTTTTTTCCCCCCTCTAGGCTTGCTCCATTCAAACATAAGCATTATTGAACTTAGCAATGCAGTATATTTATATTGTAAAGGAACTAAAAAAAATAGCTCCCTACCCTTGAGGAATTTTAACATATAATTGGGGAGAAAAGACAAACACAAAAGAAAGGACTAGCTGATCTAGATTCAACATATTACTCACCTTCTCCTAATTTTACTTCTCTTTTTTTCCAAAGTAAAAGTGAAACATTCATTTTCATTATCATTATCAATGATACTTGTTTATCTCTTGTAATAGATCTAATTATAAGATATAAACAAGTATCATTGGTAATAAATTAATATCAACACCAAAGATAAATGAGCCAATTAGCATAGAATAAAGATTCTCTTTTTTCTTTATTTCTTATTACAGCTTCTTATTTTCAAAATATATGATGGATAATTTTTCAACATTGTTCCTTACAAAACCTTGTGTTACAAATTTTTTCCTCCTTTCCCCCAACCCCTTCCCTAGATGGCAAGTAATCTATGTTAAACATGTTTAAAAAATATAACTAAATCCAATATATGTATACATATTTATGAAATTATAATTCTGTACAAGAAAAATCAGATCAAAAAGGGGGAAAAATGAGAAAGAAAGCAAAATGCAAGCAAATAACAAAAAGAGTGGAAAATACCATATTGTGATCCACACTCAGTTCCCACAGTCCTCTCTAGGTGTCGATGGCTCTCTTCATCACTAGATCATTAGAACTGGCCTCAATCATCTTATTCTAACCCTACTTCTCAATAGGAGAAGCTGGTGAGAGTTATCAAAGCCTTCCTCTCCAGGCTCTTGATCATCAACAGCACTGCTTAGAGAATGAGTATTATTTTTCATTTACTACTTACTACTTCCCCTATGGCTAATAATTTATGACCATCTATTTCTCTCTCTCTCCCTTTATTTTTTTTTAATTATAGCTTTTTATTTACAAGATATATGCATGGGTAATTTTTCAGCATTGACAAGTTGTTCCAACTTTCCCTTCCTTCCCCCCACCCCCTCCCCCAGATGGCAGGTTGACCACTACATATTAAATATGTTAAAGTTTAAGTTAAATATAATGTATGTATACATGTCCATACAGTTATTTTGTTGTACAAAAAGAAGCAGACTTTGAAATAGTGTACAATTAGCCTATGAAGGAAATAAAAACTGCAGGCAAACAAAAATAGAGGGATTGGGAATTCTATATAGTGGTTCATAGTCATCTCCCAGAGTTCTTTCGCTGGGTGTATGTAGCTAGTTCAGTTCTTTACTGTTCTATTGGAACTAATTTGGTTCATCTCATTGTTGAAGATGGCCACA
Source organism: Sminthopsis crassicaudata (assembly GCF_048593235.1). Classification (NCBI taxonomy): domain Eukaryota; kingdom Metazoa; phylum Chordata; class Mammalia; order Dasyuromorphia; family Dasyuridae; genus Sminthopsis; species Sminthopsis crassicaudata. Next base: position 208,124,118 of record NC_133618.1, on the reverse strand, counting down.
TCCATCAGAATTGATCATCATATAGTATTGTTGTTGAAGTATATAATGATCTCCTGGTCCTGCTTGTTTCACTCAGCATCAGTTCATGTAAGTCTCTCCAGGCCTTTCTGAAATCATCCTGTTGGTCATTTCTTACAGAACTATAACATTCCATAACATTTATATACCACAATATATTCAGACATTCTCCAGTTGATGGGCATCCACATAGTTCCCAGTTTCTGGCCTCTACAAAGAGGTCTGCCACAAACATTCTTGCACATACAGGTCCCTTTCCTTTTTTAAAGATCTCTTTGGGATATAAACCCAGTAGTAGCACTGCTGGATCAAAGGGTATGCACAGTTTAATAACTTTTTGTCTCCCTTTATTAATCAGTCACTACACATACAAGAAAAATAATAAGTGCAACAATAATCTTCAACCCCACTTCTGTTCTCTCATTTCCCATTTTCCTGAACAATATTTCACTTGAATCCTGACCTACCTATTTCACTGTGCCCTCCGATATTTTTGTTTCATAATAAACATACTTTTCTTTATTCTGGCTTTCTTTTTCTTAGACTCTTCCCGTGTCCTAGCCCCCAATGAGATTTGCCTCCACCTGAATCTTACAAATCCATGGCTTCCTCTCCACTTATGGGTATACTCCAACCCTTATATACTGATCCTATAGATATTGACAGAATGCTCCTTGCTCCTCACTGCAACTACTTGGTTTCCTCTTACCACTTTTCCTCCTTTGAAGTTCCCAGTATCAAAATTTTCTACACAGTCTAGATTATGGTAATTCTAACATGTGATCCCATCAGCTCATTGTCTTCATCTACTCCCTAACTCTTGCACTTATACTAGGGATTTCAACACTCATGTTGATGCTCCCTCAATCTCTCTAACCTTCTAGTTCCTCTTGTTGTTGATCAGTCATTTCAACCATGTCTTACTCTTTATGGTCCCATTTAGGGTTTTCTTGGTTAAAAAAAAAAAAAAAAACAACCAACTTACTACTGGAATAGTTCTTACGTAGCTCATTTTTATAGATGAGGAAACTGAAACAAACAGAGTTAAATGGCTTGCCCAGAGTCACAGAACTAGTAAGTGTCTGAGACCAGATCTGAACTTTTTGATTCTAGGCATGATGATACTTTATTCACTGCACCATTTATCTGCCCCCTGGTACCTCAACCCTCTTTAAATATTTCCTTGAATCCTCCTCAGGCATACATAATTATGACATGTTGTATCTCACTATTTCCCTAATGAAAAACTTTTGACATTCTTTATATGACCATAATTTCCAATCTTCAAAGGGATCCTTGATATAAAAGCCAAAAAAACAAACAAACAAACAAACAAAAAACCCCACTAAAGATTAAGAAACTGGGTTCTAAGGATTGACATTTAAAAGAATCTAAGCAACAACTTAACCTTCCTGGCCTCCATTCCTTTCTTTTTCTGGAAAATTTGAGAGACGACAAACTTCTGAGGACTTTGGTCTCCCTATATCTATGAAATCAAGAATCATAATACCAGCACCAACTGTTTCACAAGGCTGTTGTGAGGAAAGGACTTTAGAAACACCAAAGCATTCCAGAAATATGAGTTAGCCTCTTTTGGGTTACGATGGAAACACAAAACAGAACCTGGTTTCCAGTAACATAGTTTCAATTAAAATCCTTCTATTATTATTCATCAGAGTCTTTGAACCTTCATGGTTCCTAGTAATGCAATATTTCAGTGGACCTCATCAATGTCACTTCTTCATAGATACCAGTACAGCATTTGCGTCATGCTTCTGTTATGTCTCACTTTAACTATATTTCATGACTGTAGTAATTACTGGACAAATTTCATATAAGTGTCTATTCATGTACCTAATAGTATATCTTAGCATAACGCCATATTTTTAGTATTTAAAAAAATAATACTAAAAATTATGTCCTTTCCCCAACACACACACACACACACACACACACACACACACACACACACACACACACACTTTTTGATGTCCCCTAAATAGCTATCAGCATTTATACACTTCAGGCATTGATACATACATACAAATTTTCTGTTTCAGCCATGTTGTGTCTCATTTGTGGGATTCTTAACTCTAGTTAAGTATAACAGTATAAGGGCAAATGTGTTGCAAACTAAATGTAAAGGTAGTAGGAAGGGACTAGCAGAGAATAGAGGAAAATGAGAGCAACTCAACCCTTGTTTAATTAATGCTAAAATAATCATTTTAATTATTAATTAAATAAATAAATAATTAAAGTTTTATATTTTTCCTTATCTAGGTAGTCAATTGCATTTTCCGAACTGTAAGAAAAATATAATTTTCTACATTTGTGACTTATCTCCATTCCTTCAAAATTGAGTTGTGTTGGTTTATTTATTTTTCAAGTTACTGACAATTTCAGAACAGCTCCAAAGGAAATCTGGAAGAATGTGATGATTCAGAAGATGTGGTTTGATTAGAAGCACGCATGATAGGTAAAAAGGCCGTCTAGAATGAGTGAATCTTACACATCCATCTCTTTATACTGGGGAAAATAGTATCTAAGCATTCGAAAGGCACAGAAATGAGACCGAAGATTAATAGTGGAGAAAAGATAGATACTTTAAATAAACAAACCACTATCTATATATCTTTACCTCAAAAAGCTCCTCCCTGAAACAATTTTTGTTCCTCTCCCCAAACACCCATTACAAAACATTCATCAATGCCCTTTTTCATCCACCTCCCTTAACATAATCTAACAAAATGAGCATTTTACTGAGAGCAACCAAGATATTTTTGAAAGGAGATTAGGTGTCAGGAGAGGAAGTTGGCTTTGATCTCAGCTTTGGAAGTTATTTCTCCAAACTAAGCCTCAGTTCCATTATTCATAAAAGTTAAGAAGTGCTATACTCAGTGTCTTCTGCACTAAAAATTGATGAATTTTAAGACTAGTGAAGTAAGAAATAGAATTTTGACACTGATATGATTTAGGATGAGTTTTATTGTTTTTGTTCCAGAAGTGAAGACAAATTCAAGTTAAATTATCTGAATAAATAATTCTCTGTAGGTAGAGTTCCAGGAAAATGGTAAGATTAGAGAAATTACCTCCAAATATCATCATTAAAAAAAAAAGAAAAGAATTTTCCAAATGAATCAAAATCAAGAGAAATCTTCATAGTAATAAAATTTTAAATAACTCAAAGGAAGGAGCAAAAGCCTGTATCTTCCAAACACAATGAATAATATGAATATAATTCTTATAATGTGATAATATATAACATCATAATAATTATAATATAAATATAAGCATATATTTATAATATAATTAGTAAACCATGAGTATAATATTTATAATACAATATGCAAAATATGAGTATATATAATTACTATATTATATACAATATAACAATTTAACAAGAGGTAAAAATAACAGAAGAAAAATGTACTGAAATCACACTAAATTATCATCAGAAACAAAACTAGATTTGTCTTAGAACACAAAATGAAGCTAATGAGAAAATTTGCAAAAGAAATGGAAATTTTTTTTAAATTATAGGCTAAAATAAAGAAGGAATGAGATTTCTCAGTACATGATGGTGAAACTAAATAGTTAATATCTATGGAGAATATAAATATAATAATGGAATTAAAATACAAAATAGATTTTTTAAAAACTGATTCCAAACTATCTTTCTAGCCTGATTACTCCTTACTAATCCAAAAGATAGTCTATTATGCTTTAGCCAAATTGGCCATTTTTTCTTCCACATAAAAATCATTCTATCTTGTTATGGGCCAGAACTTGAAACAAGGTACTAAGTGGAATTGAGGAGACAATGGTTAAATCTAGTTTAGCATTGATTTAATCCTACAACAAATAATGGTTTCCTAATGATATAATGATTGGTATGTACTAAGTGTATAGCATATAAGCAAGAAGCTCTCAGGGTCAAAAATGACAAGAGCACTAGAAACTGGAGGCTGAAACAGATTCGTTCCATCTTCCACCTTTGTTGTGGCTGGAGGCTGACACACAAACCCTTGTAGTCAAGCAGAACAAAGGAAGACAGAGAAGTGGTGGCAGGCTATCATGTGGAAAACACTGAAACCAAGATGGGGAAGGCCTCCAGAAAACTAACTGAGCCCCAAATGAAGGAGATAAGACTTTGAAGAAGACAATAAAGGATTTGGACTTTAATCCCTGGCTGCATTTGGGATGATTACTGAATTGAAATGAAGGCTGCTCCCAGAAGCCCCCCAAGAAATCTTCTCCCAGAGAATACTACATTTTAGAGAAGAATATTACACTATCTCCTGTCTTTGTACCTATGTCTAGAAAGCACTCTCATTTTATCTTACTCCTTGGAACTTCCAGATTCCTTCATGACCAAATTCAAGTGTCACTTCTTTCATGTAACCTTTCATATTCTCCCCTTCAATTGACCCTTTCCCAAATTATTTTATTTACTTTTGGATACCTCATTTTTACTATATGTGAGCACATTATATCTCTGTCTCTCAGCAGAATGTAAATTTCTTGAGAACACAATTGTCTTGCTATTGTATATGTGATCTCAGACCCTAGTATAGTATGTTGAAAATAATAAATGCTTAAAATACTTTTTGATTGATTAGAATATAGAATACTAGATGAAACAGTAGAAACAGGGTCCAATGACTTCATCCAAGAATATGTTGTTGTTGTTGAGTCATTTAATGTTTTCAACTCTTCATGACCCCATTTGGGATTTTCTTGGTCAAGGCTCAGGAGTGGTTTGCTATTTCCTTTTCTAGCTTGTTTTACAGATGAGGAAACTGAAGTAAACAGGATTAAGTGATTTGCTCAGGGTAAGACAGTGAATAAGTGTTGGAGGCCAAATTTGAACTCAGGTCTTCTTGACTATAAGTCACCTAGCTACCCCTAAACTGCCCAAGAATTTAGGAAGACACGAAATTTGGCCCTGGCACAAAGTACTAAATTGGGAAACTAAGCTGGAGATATGAAGGAGACTCCAAACACTATGAAGAAAATTTATGGATCAGGGGATGCCCAATAGGTATATAACTATAAGCAGAGCTTCTCAGAGGGGGAAATTGGATCAAACACAAGAACCACAAAAGTAGTTGGAGTAAATGCAATAAGAAATAAAAATGAAGTTATAAGTGAAAAAGATTTCTGAAGGAAAGATGTGAAAGGAGAATAAATAATTTCAAATAACAGGTAGAAAATACCACATACTCCATAAAAATTAGAACAAAGAATGTAAAAACATTTTTGTGGTGGCAAAAAAAAGCTGGAGACTAAGGGAATGCCCATCAGTTAGGGAATGGCTCAACAAATTATACTGTGTGATTATAACAGATTATTATAGAACAAGGAGATGGTTTCAGAAAAACCTAGGAAGACTTGTATGGACTGATGCAAAGCAAAGTGAATAAAGTTAGAACAATTTATAAAATTACTATATTGTAAAGATGAACAACTTTGAAAGTCTTGTGAACTCTGATCAAAGCAATTACTAACCAAGATTACAGAGAACTAATTATGGAACATATTTCCCATTTCTTAATTACAGAGAAGTGATAGGCTAGAGTCTCAGATTGGGGCATATAATTTTAAATATAACTAATGTTGGATTTTTTTTTTTTTGCTTAGCTATGCTTATTTATTACAAGGGAGGGTTACAAAAAAACTTTTTTTGTTTTTTGATGGGCAGGTAGAGTTGAGAATCAGAATCAGAGATGTGGCTGGTGATTGTGATGCCAAAAACTCCCAGGCAAAGAAAAAAGCATTAATGATAAAATTAGTGCACAGAAGACAACAGAAAGATGTGTGAAGGAACAATGTTGAAATTTACATGTTGAATTGAATATATAATTAACAAAAATCAGAGTTCTATAATAAATATTTGTGGTTACATCTACAATATCCTTTTTCTGTTGTTCTTTGTATATGGAAATGGTAATTTTTTTTCTGTGTTTATAAAATTTCTCAAAGTAGCAAGAAATAAAAATTAGAAAAAAATTAAATCTACTAAAAATTCATTGGAGGGGGAAAAAAAATTATTTCAATGGATCTGAGATACAAACGATATAGGCACTCCCTCCGGTATCATAGAGCATGACTTATCCTTATCTTTTTTTTTTCTTTTTGAGTCTTCTCTGTGACCTCCCATCAATCTACCATAGCTCATCTATTCAATATCTTAAAGGCCTTCATCTGAGTCTTTTAACACTTTATTATCCCTTCTTTTTACTACTTTTCCAGAAGACCTCCTTTCCTGATTATATATGTTTTCCAGATAACATAATTCTTGCACTTTTTGTATGCAAACCATTGTTGGGAATATGCTGCAATCTACTATCACCCAATGTATGTCTTTCAACTGCCTATTCAATGACACAGAATTTTGATTCTTCTGAGATTGTGATGTTCCATAATTTGCAACTAAAAAGCACTAACCAAAGAATAATAATGATTTAAAAGACAAGTTTTGGTGTCAGAAGCTTGGGATAACTAAAAGCACTGTACCTTTAACCAAATGCTATATAACATTCATTTCCTCATACTTAATTGTGTCTTTTATATCTTTCATCAGCTGTTCCTGTCCAAGATAAATATACTAATAGACTGATTCAATGTACTGTGAATCCATTTGCATGGGCCATAAGTATTCTCCGTGTGTAAGGGTGGAGATTGATTGAATCTATCAATCAATCAATCATCTTCATCCCAATTGAAGTAATTAATCAGATGCTATACTCTCATTACTTTATCAGATAAAAATACCTCTATTAAATCAACTCAAGCAAGGATTTAAGACTAGATGTCAGAAACTTTTGGTTACTTTGGAGACAGCAAAAAGCAAAGAGTGAAATAGAATAATACTGCCCTGGATTGTGTTGGGATTAGAAGGGATTCAGTCATATTCTGTGAGTCTTCCATAAACTAGTTTTCTTAAAAAAAAAGTTCAGCATTTGGGTATCTGGGATCCTAGAGGAGCAAGCAACTCCAGATAAGCTCCTGAGAAATTTTTTGGTAGAGAGTGAGGGAAAGAAGAGCCTCTATCTCTGCCATTGTCCCTCTTTGACAGAGGAGGACCTTGTAAACTTTGAAAAGTTGGAGAATTTGGAATTCTCCTCAGCTTCCAAGCGGTGTGACTGCTTAGACCAGAACAATTGACAGCAGTGTCTGCATCAAAATCTGAGGACAAACAAGACACATCAAGGAAAAATCAATATAAGAAGCCCAATAGAAAACTACAACATGCCTAAAGGAAATTCATGAGTTTCCCATAAAGGACATAAAAGGATATATAGCAAAAGGACTTCCAAGAGCTATGAATTACCATTTTTTGTCACATGTGCTCTAAGATTGGGCCCATTTTTCTTTGGACTTTGTGTATTCTTGTGGCAGAATGTGTACATAGTTTGGGAAAATATTTGCACCAGTTGTCCTTATTATGTCACTTTATTTAATATCCCTTTTTAAAGACTAATTTTGGCTGACTAGCTAGCTAAGTGATATATTGATATTCAATGGGAAAAGCACATTTTTGTTACATTGATATTTATTAAAGATCCATTTTAAATGGTCACAAAACAAAAAAATCCATAGGAAACATCAATATTTTTAATAATCATAAAATATCATTTGAGTTTAAAAATGTTAAAATATGTAGAACTTGAAAGGTTATTTAAAATAATAAGTAAAATAAGAGGTATATGTGTAATGCAGAAACACAAAAGATTTTCACACTAAGAACAAGAGTCAAACACCGCTTTCTGATCTCACTAAGCTAATTTTTTAGCAATAAGGAAAAAAAGAAAGAAAAGAGATTTGGCAAAGAAGAGGTTAAAATATTATTATCTAAAGATAACACAATGGCATATTTAACAAGCCTAGGCAACTCAATAAGTCGTCAGTGTTTCAATACATTGGTAATAAAAAATGATAAAGAGATATTATTTATGAAAAATGTTTAGAATAAGGCTAATGGGGATATGTGTTTTGCATTATTTCATACATTCAATGGACATTATTCTTATTATTTTTATTACCTTCTCAGTGAGTGTAGGAGGGAAGGAGAAAATTTGAAACTTAAAAATAAAAATTAAAAAAATAAATCATATATAAGTTAAAAATAAATTTCAAAAAATTTGATATTACAAATAATTTTTGCATCATTTGTTTTTTTCAATATATATGTTTACCAATTTCAACTAAATTTAAGATGGACCTCCCCAAAGGTCACATTTATGTTTGAGTGCCCAGTACAAGAATCCCAGGCATTTTTAACTGTTTGGCAAAAAACAATAGACAGTGGGTCCAGAAAGAGAAAATGAAATTTGAATAGGGCAAAACTATTAACCTTATTTGTCTAGTTTATAGGATTTAGAGCTGGAAGATATTTAAAGATTACTTTTATTTTACATATGAGGAAACTGAGTCCCAGAAAAAGGAAGTGACTTTTTCATAGGACACATAGATTCAAACACAGATCTTCTCCCTCCACAGCCAGAACTTATACCCACTTCTCTTTCAGAAGAAGCTCTATGCTGTGATGTGAAACTGCATGGGCCTTATCCAGAAGAACAATGGACAATCCCTGATATGAGAACCAAAGCCTCTTGATTTATTTCTTGGTGCACTAACAAGCCCCTGATGTGAGGATGAAAGTGTCTTGGTTTAATTCTCTAGGTCACAGAGTGGAGTCCCTGATGTGAGGACCAAAGAGCACAAGTGGTCTTCAAATGGATAAGCTATCAAGATTACAAGGCTGGCTGTAAAATCTCTCATAGAATAAACCAGAGGGTTTGGTTAGTGATCTAGCTTAACTCTATGTTTTAGTTCAGAGCCAAAGCTTTTTGTTTTCTCTTCATCTCAAGGAGTTCCAGGAAATGTCACTGACCTGTTCAGGGATGTCCTTTATCTGGGGTTCTTGTTGAAGCTTGCAACACAGCAGGGCATGAAGAGGACATGCTATAACTGTTTGGCAGCTGACACATTTATTCTGTCTTGGGAGAAGAATAACCAGCTGCCTTCCCCACTATTCAATATGTCTGTTGGTTACAAATAAATATTCCTGTGGCTCAGGATTCTCTGAAATGAGGAGAATTCCTTTGAACCTCAAGACAAACTGTGGAGGCTTGCAGAGAGCACATGCAACTCTAAGGGTGAACCTACACTTTGGAAGAATAGGTATCTACTCACATGATATGATTTTTTTTTTCCCCAGTTGTCCAATTGCTTCGATCATGTCTGATACTTTGTGACCACATTTGAGGTTTTCTTGGCAAAGATAATGGAGTATCCTTTTCCAGTTTATTTTACAGATGAGAAAACTGAAGCAAAATGGGTTAAGTGATTTGCCCCAGTGTCTGGGGTCAGACTTGAACTCAGGAAGATGAATCTTTCTGACTCCAGGCTAGGCACTCTATCCACTGAACCACATAGTTGTCTGTGATGTCTTAAGTGATATCAAAATATAAACATGGACAAAAGAACTTTCCTACTGGTCCGCCATGAGGACAGAAATTTCCACCATTATTTTTGTTCTTTTACATGGAAGGATTGTTTCAAGGGAGCCTGTTGAAATGTATCCAGCTAAACCTGGCAGAAATAACATTGGTATACTTTGAATCATTACCTTAGCTGCCTAGCATATGAAAGAGACCTGGAGATGAGAGATTAGGGCTCTTTGATATTCTGAAGGAACCATGATCTCAATGTTTGTACTCTTTCCATTAATTATGATTGCAACTCTATACATGAAGCATAGTAATAACAATAATAATAAATAATAGTTAACTTTTATATAACACTTTAAGGTGTAGAAACCTCTTTACAAATATTATCTTGTTTGATCTCCACAACAATTCTAGTAGATAGATTCTGCTATTATCTCTATTTTAAAAATAAAGAAACTGAGGCACAGGGAGATTAAATGATTTGCCCAGAAAACACAGCTAGTAAATATCTAAGGCTCAGGAGTTGACAAACTATAGTTTTGAATGCCAAATGTGATTGTGCTTTTTTTAAAGCTTGAAAGTTCTGAATATTTTTTTAAAAAACATTTTAAAATAAAGTATTCTTGTATTTAAAAGTGTAAAAAAAATGCCTTAGTTTGGCCACAAAAATACAGTAGGATTAGGATTTGGCAGTAGTTTGCTCCTCCAGTAAAGTCTGATTTAAACTAATATTTTCTTAACTTCATATTTAGTGCTCTATTCACTGCATACTTAAGTTAAGAGGAGCTGTGTGTACAATCAGTACCTGGTTTCAAATTCTGGCTTAATTGCACATTAACTATATGACTGTGGACAAATTATGTCTCTAGATCTCAGTTCCCTCAACTATAAAATGAAGAGATTGGATTAGATGATTTCTGAGATCCCTAAATTTGTTATGCTATTTCTCTCTCTCTCTCTCTCTCTCTCTCTCTCTCTCTCTCTCTCTCTCTCTCTCTCTCTCTCTCTCTCTCTCTCTCTCTTCTGACTTCAGGGCTGGTAATCTATTTACTGCACCACCTACCTTCTCCAAATTCCTTCTCATTTTATGACTTTTCTTTTTTTATGGTTTTCTGTAAATCTTCTACAAATTGACCAAAACTGTTGGCAACATTCTTCTGGTCTTTGTAATACTTTGTTGGTATTTATATTAACCAAAATATTTATAGCATTATTTTTTTTTTTTTGGTAGCAAGGAATTAGAAACAAAGTGGGTGCCCATTGACTAAGAAATGGCTATATAAGCTGTGACACATGTATTAAATAGACCTATTACTTACTGAAAAAGAAATGAAAACAATGGTGTGGTTCAGAAATGGTGAGGGGTCACCATTTAATAAAAAAAAGAGAACTCTAGAAGCACAGCAAAGTTTATTATACAATCAGGTGATCAAAGGGAGGAAACGTCTTCTGGGGCAGGGTTAACACTTTTAATCCCTAACGCAAATACCTCTCCCATCACTGACCTCATCCTCATTGACTGAGGCTCTTACATTCTAAACTTGGGAACTACCCAAGAAATTGAACTTGACCAATAAATTCATAGTTGCCCATATTTGACTGAAATAGGGAGAAAATGATGTCATGGCAGTATAACAGGAAGGGGACTTAAGTATGCCTTTGACTCAATCTTCAATGTCCTTCAGGCCTACTCAAATTCTGAAGTAAATGAAGCCTTACTCAATTTTCACAACTGTCTTGAAAGATCTCACATCATCTCATTCACAATGATGAACAGTCACAAGGATGGAAACTATTACAAGAACTGATAGAAAGTAAAATATGATCTCTAGTCTTGATCTCCAACTGTCTATTATATAACTCAAACTGGATTTGAGTAGACCTCTTAAAAACATGTTGAAAACTGAACTCGTTCTCTTCTCCCCGGCCCTAAACACTGAACTCTTCCTAAATTTCTCTATTACTGTTGTGGTTGTCACAGGTCCAATGTGAAAAGAATTCCCGAACCCGAGAAGTTTGAATGGCAAAAGAAAAGCTTATTCTGTTGGCACTGAGAAGACAACTTTGCTAGGAAGTCAGACTTCTTAGTGATAACATCCTGGCAGAGAAATAACAAAAAGTTATCATTGAGAAGAAGAGCCTCTTCACAGCAGGCAGGAGTCCTGATAGACAGCTCTGCAAAGAGGAGAGGTCCCTTGGCAAAGCATACTACTTCAGACTTCTGCAAAAATATGAATTAAAAAAATTTTTTTATCAGAAGTCTGAGACTGGGGTTTCAATTGAATGAGATTCCTTCAATGTTGTCACTGCCCCCAAGCCTAGATTTCCAATTGAATGAGATCATTTAAGTTATATCAGGTCCAGATCTACAGCTGAATGAGACCACTTAAGTTTGAACTCAATAGAGGGTATAGCTAGTCACCACCAAGATAACAGAATGAAGCCAGTTCTCTTGATTCCTTGAGGTGAGCCTCTCCCACAGGAGAGTTTCTCAGAGTTCACCCCCCATGGCTTCCCCACCAAAGTCTAGGAGAACAGTTTCAGGGATTTCCCCTCCACCATCACCACTATCCTTCCCTCTATCCAGTCTCACAACTTAAATGTCATGTTTAACTCCTCAGTCTCTCTCACCTCCTCTGTCCAATCTACTGCCAAGACTTATTAATTCTGCCTTTGTAAAATCTCTCACATAACCCCCCTTCTTTTCTCTGACAATTCCATTACCTTATTGCAGGCCATCATTACCTCATGACTAGATTCTTTCAGTGGTCTGATGGTTAATTTTTCTATTTCAGGAGTCTTCCTACTCCAGTTTGTCCTCCATTCAGTTGTCAAATTGATGCCCCTAAAACACAAGTATGACCATGTCCTATTTAATCCATTCCAGTGACTCCCTTTTGCTCCTAGGGTCAACTCTAACATTCTTTGTTTGTCTTATAAAGCCTTCCATAAACTTTCCCTTCCTATCTTTCTAATCTTCTTACATCTTTATACCTCATCAAGTACTCTATGGTTCAGTGATATTGATTTTCTTACTATTCATCAATCATGCTTGTGAGATTTCATCTCCCAGTGCTGAGCATTTTTACCGGCTATCCCCATGGCTGGAATTCTTTCTCTTTTTATTTTACCCTATTAGCTTCCCTGACTTCCTTCTAATTTCATGTAAACTCCTAATTAAATTTTAAATTTATTTTATTTTTAAATATTCTATGGTTTTTGGTACAACACTAGGATTGTCCATCTGTTACCCTGAACTTTTACTACATGACTAGCCCATTTCCCTTTTCAGTCATCTATCTCCATGACAATGCTTTTCACAGTATGTTATAATTGGCCATATGCTTCAACCCACTTACTCCCAAAATGAACTGCTTCTATCACTTCAGAAATCTATATTTTTGCTTCTTCTATGACAGAGACATGACATGATTTATACATGTAACATTATCAGGAGAATATCAATATCTATGTATGTATCTATGTATCTATCTATTTCAAGTTGGACATTCACAGCAATGAGCAGGATTTTAAGGCACAGAACAAATAAATTTTGAAAAGGGAGAATGAAGCAGGAAAGATCTGAAACATAAAATCCTGTTCTGAGGCAGGTGATGGGGCAGGTAAAGTAACAAAATGGGGACTTGGATATATCCAAAGGAAAGAAAGAAAATTGCAAAAGCAATCAAGAAAAGGTAAGATTAGAGGGAAGAAGGGAAGAATCCTATCTCATTGACTTCATAATTTTGCCCAGAGGTATGATATTTTCTGCCTAAACAAATATTTTTTCCATTATGAAATGGCTATCAGATTAATGGATGACCTTCTATTAACTAATAGTGACATTTATTTAAACCACCAAGGTTGAGCTAACAAATAGAGTTCCATTATTTTGATTCTAGAATCATAGAATGTCCATCTAGAACCAGGATTCTTTATTTTTTTGTGTGTGTCAAGGACATTTTTGGTAGCCATATGTTGAAAAAAGTCCATGAATCTCAAGTTAAGAGCCCCTGAAAATATAAGCATTATTTTTGGGAGGGTCCATTGTTTTTAATCCCCATGTCCTGGCACATAATAGATTTTTTAATTAACACTTGTTGATTGATCTTTAAAACTGAATGCATATTTTGAGTTTTCTTGAGCAAAAAGACTAATGGGGAATATTTTACATGATTGCCTATGGGCAATCTATATCTGATTGCTTACAGAAAGAGGGGAAAATAGAATTTGGAACTCAAAACTTTAAAAATGTTCTAATAATTGTTTTAACATTTAACTGGGAAAAATAAAATAGTATATATGTATACATATAAATTGAATACATGTATATATATGCATATATAAATTTCTATAATTTGAATCACATTTCAAATCATTAAGATTATTCAATAAAATATTCAACTGTTTCAGTAGTTTCCTCAGTGTAAATACTCCCTCCAGGAATGGAGATCATAACCTTTATGTGCCTGTTTATTCCTTTTGACTCTTGTCCATTATCTTCTCTAAATTTCACATAGAAAATCCATCCAAAGTGCCAATGTGGGAGCCAGCCTTACTTACTTCTCATATCATGAGCATGTGGGCTGTCCATCAATAATTTCCCAGTCTTCATATGAATAGTTTATTTGTTTTTTGCAAAACATTTCTTTAATGATATTCTTTATGCCTCTTCTCCTTATTCCTTGTTTTCCTTGGTTGGAAATCTCAAATTTAATACTTTGGATACTTCACTGCTCCAAATTTGACAAAACTCTTTTCAAGCCCCACATCTGCATACAGTTCATGATGTCTTTTCTAATCCCCTAAGCTGCTAGTCCTCTCCTTGCCAAAAATAATTTTGTATTTGTTATATATTTTATATACATATATTTATTTGTTTGTTTATGTATTTAAGTGCATTTGTCTCTCCTGTTAAAATCCAAGTTCCTTGAAAGACAGGTTTATTTAATTTTTATCTTTGTATCTCTATCATCCCATTTAGCACCTAGCACCTAGTAACCAGCTAATAAATATTTGCCAATTGTTTGTATAACTACAACATGAGAATTATATTTATTATTTAGAGAAATATTAGTAACAATATTACTAGAGCATTTTATAGTTGCAATATATTTTGTAATATTATCTGATTTGATTCTTCCACAAACTCTTTGAGGTAGGCAGAGTAGATCTTACTATCTGTCCCAGTTTCACAGATGGGGAAACTAAAGTTCAGTTGAGTGATATGAACAAGCAGTGCCTTCATTTATTTACTTGTTTACTCCTTCAGTAAACATTTTTTTAAGGATTAACTATATGGAAGACAGAACATTAGTAGCTGTGGAGGGATTCAAGCAAAAATATGATGCCATTGGAGTATCCTGTTTAAACTTAGAAGCAAGCCACCTGCTACATATACTGTTGTCTTGGAAAGGGAATTTACTAGCAAGACTAATTGCCTCTTCAAGGTGAAAAGGATTTTAAGAGATCATCAATTCTCGCTCTTTATTTGAAGCAGCAATCTTTTCTGCAGAATTCCTGAAAGAGAATTTTCCTAGCTCTGCTTGAAGACTTCTAATCCTATGGTACTAACTACTTCAGAGGACTGTCAATTCCTTTTCTTTATATTGAGACAAAACCTGCCTCTCTGCAATTTCTATCCACTGGTCCTGAAATCATGGGATTTAAAAAAAAAAAATAGATAGACTTTAGGGTTTATTTGATCCAATATCCAACCTCTTGCCATGGGGAACCTTGCCATGTTGAAACAAAGCTAAAAGACTTTTAAAAAAATACTGAAGTGAAAGTTCTCTCGTATAAAAAGCAAATGACCTGGAAAACAGATCAAGAAGAAATAATTTAATAATATATGGAATATCTAAATGCTATGGACAAAATATTGACTAGGAATATTTACCAATCAATATGCATTTAAGCATTTATTATTAGAGATAGTCTTTATAGATAAGTATAGGGGATGCAAAGATAAAATAGTTCTTGTCCCTAGAATATTATTAGAGGATATGATACCTCCAAGAAATTACAGGTGAAAATAGAATATTTTTTCTATGATAACCAGACATCCTAAAGACATCCATTGAATCCCTTCCTAATAATATTCAATGATTTATAGAGTTTTTATTTTCATTTTTCATTTTAAAAAATTTAATTCAAAGTATTAAAGGACACTGCTGAGTTATTTTGTTGGCTCTGAGGACACATGTAACTTTCTGAAGAAAAAGAGAAAATTGAAAAATCTTTGACAGTTTTAATAGAAAAGTTTAAAGCAGTGGTGGCAGGCAATAGGAACTGTCATCACTCTGATTTCTTCTTTTATCTGTTGGATCTAGCTTCTGTCATCACAAGAAGAGATTTTTAAAAAGCAAACAAAAAACACTGTGTGATTCACTCTCCACTACCCTCCTTCACCCACACACATGCAAAATCCATCAAGGGCAAGGACACTGCCTTTGACATGGACTTTTGCCAAAGCCAATATTCTGTATTTGTGACCTCTACCTCACATGCTCACTAGCTATGTTTACATAGAATTTTAGTGAGTTTTAAGGGTTCATATTTGAAATGGTCTTCATGGTGTAACTATAGCTACTTACCTCTGGAAGAGAGAAAAGGGTATGGGTTCCATTCCTACCAATCAATGAGGCTATACTCTATGACAAGGCCTTTAACCCCAATCAGGTCATTGTTTATAAAGAGGATGGAGCAAGACATTGTGACTGGATCAGCACAGATTAAACCCTGCTCCTGGAAAAGACAACTCAAAAGTTCTTACTTGTTTTTTAGTGAGTCAATGAGGACCATTGTAAAGAATAATAGACCAGGAGATCAGCTAAGATGGTAAAGTAGAAAAAAAAATAGCATTCCTAAGTCAACTCACAAAATAGTATAGGCAAGCCATTTGGAAAGTAGTACAGCTAAGCAATTTCACAAATATCTAAAAAAAGCGGATCAGACTGAGTCCTGATTGCAAAATTAAAAAAAAAAAAAAAATCATATTTCCTACCGATATCAACATAGGAAGGTAGAGAGATCTGCAGAGAGGGGCTAGCTAAGAGCAAGTCAAACTACATGAAACCTTCCAGGGAGAAGACTGAAAGAAGGTACAAGTATGGCAGTGCATTAGGACAAGACATCCAGATATAGTACAGAGAGGACTGACCTTGTGCAAGGTACCAGAACAGTTGCCAGCAGATAACTCTCACTCAGCAGTAACTGCTGGGTCACAGATCTCTTTGGCATGTATTGAGGAAGGGACCTGTATATGAGAGGGTAGAGGTAAAGATTCAGAGCAAGGAGCAGTCATAGGTCCTATGCCATGTACTCTACAAGTATCAAGTACAGAAGCAAACAGCAACAATGTGACTCTCTCCGTAGGGAAAGGTCTCAGAGGATTCAGCTCTTAGCCCAGAATGAAACTTGAAGAAGTAAGGATAGGAAGCCTACAAGAAGGGAAAGATTGTAGTTCTGTCTCTCTGAACCTGAAGGGTGATAGTGGCTATATCCAGCAGCAATCTGCTAGTACTGTAACCAAGGCAAGCCTACAGCTGTGTTGGCTAGATCCAGAAATGTCACACACTTAAAGAGCTCAAATCAAAATGGAGACAGTCAGACTTAATTTTGAATCAAACAGTTTTGGGGGCAATGAAAACTTTAGTCTTCAGCCTTAGGTATTCCTGATATGTTGGAATAACACAACACACAATACTCCAAGAAAGCAGCAGCAGGGCCCAAGAAGACAACGAATAGGAGCAAGCATGGATTAGTATTTTCTCCAGAAGTACACAGAGATTAAAATCCAAAGTCAGGAAATAAAGTTGGAAGAATGAGTAAATTAAAATACCACCATAAAGAGTTATTATAGTAATAAGGATGCTTAAGAAATAAACTCAGAAGATGAAAATGACTCCAAAACATCTACAAGCAAAGCTTCAAAGGAAAGCATTGCTTGGGCAAAAGTTCAATGACAATTTTTAGGGAAAATGAAACAAGTGTTTTTCTTAAGAGGTAAAATTATTTTATAAATGAAATGAGAACATTAGATGAAATAATTTGAAAAGAAATTAGAGTGATAGAAGGAAAAATGGAAAACAAATTAGATCTATGAAAGAAAAAATTAAGAAGAGAATTAATAGCTTGGTTATAAGGGTACAAAAGCTTACCCCAAGCAAAAGGAACCTTAAAAAATAAAATATCCCCAAAAGAAGTTTGTGACTTCATGAGAAAATGAAAAGTGTTGAAACAAAGCCAAAAGACTTTTTAAAAAAAATCCTGAAGTGAAAGTTATCTTATATAAAAAGCAAATGACCTGGAAAACATATCAAGGAGAAATAATTTATTAATCTATGGAATATCTGAATGCTATGAACAAAATATTAACTTACAACTAAGAATATCTGAACCAGCAAAGCAGAGTATAATCTTAGAAGAATAAAATCTTGGAATCTTTTAATAAAATAGAGGATTTCTAAGAGTACTTTCTGATGAAAAGATGAGAACGGTGTAGAACCTTTGTTTTTTGGTTTTTTGTTGTTTTTCCCTGGAGGCTGGGGCTAAGTGACTTGCCCAGGGTCACACAGCTAGGAAGTGTTAAGTGTCTGAGACCAGATTTGAACTCGGGTCTTCCTGAATTCAAGGCTGGTGCTCTATCCACTGCGCCACCTAGTTGCCCCCTAGAACCTTTGTAAAATAAACACAGAAGCAGGAGAAACACAAACTTAAATTTGAGCAAGAAATCATAAGGGACTAAGCAAGGATGAATTGTTTACATTATAATATGTGAATGTGTATATGTGTGTGTGTGTGTGTGTGTGTGTGTGTACTCAAAGCCCTATTTTCAGACTTTATAGCAAGAAACTAATAAAGCAGAGGCCTAGAAAGGGTGGTTATGTTATAATTTGAGGAAGAGGGGAGCTAAGGGAATAGAAGGATAGGGGAAATATTCTTACATGACTGGGGTGTCTAAATTGAAGACTATACAAAGATGAAGAGGTGGAAGCAATGGTCATCACCTGAGTTTCAATTATCTGAAGTGATTAAAGGAGGGAAAAATACATACCCAATTGGTTACAGAAAGAAATTTTAGTCACAGGAGAAAAGGAGGATTAAAAAGGGAGAGAGAGTAATAAAAGGGTCAGTAGATTAAAAGGAAAGCTACTCCTAAACAAAATAACTTTTAACCATGAAGGGTATATCACAAAGAGAGTTTTAAAAGGAAAGAAAAAATAAGAATGTGTGATTTGGCTCTGAAGAAAAAAAAGTACTGTGTTTACAGAGGATGAGGAGAAAAGGCCTAAATTTGAGGGGAAAAAACAGGGACAAATTAAGGAAAACAGAGATTTAGATCTCATAATTTTGAATGTTATTGGATTAAATAGTCCAGTGACATGAAAAAGTGATAAGTTGGATAAGGAAAAAAAAAAACAAACATAATTTGTAGAGTACAAGAAATGCCTTTAAAAAAACCCCACACAGAATAAAAATGAACTGGAAAAAATGTACTATGCATCAGGTGAATTTAAAAAGCAAAAGTTGTAATCATGTTATCAGCAAACAAAAATAAACATTCATTATATTAAAATGGATAAATTAAGAAATTACATTATGCTGAATGAACTATAAGCAACAAACCAATATCAATATTAAATTTAAATGCTAATATACTCATGCATGAAAATTAGATCAACTATAAGAAGACATACATGATACTGTCCTATAAGAAATAATGAATTTGATGTATACAGAAAAAATAGGATAAACATAGCCAATAAAACAATATACGCAATGGTTTCAATGATATTAATGAAAAGAATAAACAAAAAAAAAAATCTTGAATCAGTGTCTCAAGGATATAAGATTATATTACAAGTATAACTTGAAGGAAGAGATAGGATAAATCACCTTCACACATGTATTTTCAAATTAAGAGATCTGCAAATGTAAATTTAAGGTTTTTTTTCATCTTTTCTTTCCATCTTTAAAAACAATCTTTTTCATTTGGGATGGCTTTCTGAGAGAAGAGGAAGGAATACGGTAGAAGTTAATGAGGTAAAGGACAGAAATAATAATTTTTTTAGAAATTTAGAGACCAAATAATTTAACCCTTAAGGATGGGTGGCTCAAAGAGCAAATACTAAGAACAATAGATAAAGGGGACAAGGGAACAAATATTTATTAAGCACTTATTGTGTATGAGACATTTTGCTAAATAATCTACAAATATTATCTTAAACATAATAACTACAATGAGACTACATTTTAGGATGTAAAATATCTCTATTACTTTCATTAATAAAAGAAAAGATAATCAATGAATTAGACATGAAGCAGCAGCAGCAACAACAGTTATGAAAAACCTTCCTGGTTTTGTTTTTTTTTTTGACATATTTTAAATATATTTTAAACAACATATTTTGAAGACTTAATTTAGCACCAAAATATGAATCCTGAAAATAAAATTTTAAAAATTGACATTAAAAGAAAAAAAGAAACATCCTCCAAAATTGAATTAATAAATAAAACTAGGAATTGTTAGGGGAAAAAAACAACAAAATAGATATCTTGTTAGCTAATTTGATTGAAAAAGAGAAAAAATCAGTTTATGAGTATCAAAAATGAAAAAAAAAGAATTTGGAGCAAATTAGGAAGAAATAGGGGAAAATTATAGAAACTACTTAATTACTTGACAGTAAAATGGACAATCTAAGTAAAATGAATATTTACACAAATGTTAAATGGTGAAATTAACAGAAAAAGTGATTGAAGACTTAAATAATCCATCCTCTTAGGAAAAAGAAATTAAAACAAATTTTAAATGAGTTCCCTAACGAGGAAGAAAAACAAAAATGGTATCAAATGCTATCAAACATTTAAAGAATATTTAATTCCAATACTACAAAGGTTATTTGAAAAAAAAAAATTAGAAAGTGAGGATTTCTTATTTAACCCTTTCTGTAATGAAACCATATTCTTGAGGTCTAAAGCAGGCAGAGTCAAAACAGAAAAAAAAAAAAAAAAATTAGCTATTATCCACAATTAAAATTGATGTTTTTAAAATAAAATAAAATAAAATAAAAAATTAGCAGGGAGACAACAGCAACAGATCATGAAGATATATCCTATAAGCAGGTTAGGTTTATACCAGAATTCCAGATTGGTTAAATATTGAAAAATTATAAGCAAAATTGACTATGAAAGTAACAAGAACAACAAAACTCATGATAATATCAATAAATGCAGAAAAGGTCTTTATCAAGATATAACTCATTCCTGTTTTTAAAATAACCAATCCAACAACTACAAAACATGGAAATAAACATATTTTTCACTAATATATGAGCAATGTTTAACTAAAATCAATAGCCAGCATTATAATTAAAGTAGTTAGACTTTAAACCTTTCTAATAAGTTCAAGGGTAAAGAAAGAGTATCTGTTTTCACCATTACTAACTGATATAGTGTTAGAATTGCTAGCTGTAGTGATAAGACAAGAAAAAGAAATTATGGGAATAAGGACAGGAAAAGAGGAAACGATATTCTCATACATGATAGTTTATTTCAAGAATTTTAGAGATTTGATTTAAAAAAATTTAACATCAGCAAAGTTATAGGACATATAATAAACCTACAAAAAACAGTAATATTTCTATATTTTGTCAACAAAACCCAAGAGGAAGACATAGATATAGAAAGTGAAATATACTGCCTACAAAGTAATGTTCTGTGAATGATCTTTCTATTCTCTGCAATAAAATTATCTATGACTACTCTGAAGGACTTATTATGAAAGAATTGATTGTGTCTGAATAGTGAATGAAACATATTCTCTTTCTCTTTTTTTTTTTCCTTTGAGGATTTTTTGGGGGGAGGGATGGGAGATCTATGTTTTCTTTTACAACATGAAATGTTGTAAATATTTTACAAAACTCCACATGTGCTTTCTTTGTGGGAGTTGGGGATGGGGATAAAGAAAAAAATTTGCAATTTGCAATTTACAAAGTTTTAAAACTAAATTTTAAAATTATTTTAAATGAAACTGGGGAAACATAAAAAAAAATTAAATAAATAAAAATAAAATAGTTGGATCAGTTCACAATTCCACCAACAACGAATTAGTGTCCTAATTTTTTCACATCCCCTCCAATATTTGCCACTTTCCTCTTCAATTATTTTAGTTAATCTGTTAGATATAAAATGATATCTCAGGGCAATTTTAATTTGCAATTCTCTAATCAATAATGATTTAGAACCTTTTTCACATGACTAAAAAATATTTTGATTTCTTCATTGGAAAATTGTGAGCATTGAATTTTGAACACTCAATAGGTAAGATGGGAATGGGAAGGGTTTAGGAATAAAGATAAGTTTTGCTTTGGACATTTTTAGTCTAAGATGTCTTCAGACATCCAATTTGTAATGCTTGAAAGGCAGTTGGAGATGAAAGATTGGAGGTAAGCAGAAAGGTTAGGGAAGGATAAGTAGATCAGTATAGAGATGTTTATTAAATCCTAGGGAGCTAATCAGATCACTAGTGATTGAGGGAAAAGATAAAAGGTCCTGAACTGAACCCTAAAGGCTATCTAGGGGTGTGATCTAAAAGAGTATTCAGAAAAAAGACAGGAGTGATCAAATAGATAGGAGGAGAATCAAGAGAGAATAGTGTCCTGAAAATGTTGAGGAAATATCAAGTAGAAGAAGGCTGATTAACAGTGTCAAAGACTTTAGAGAAGTCAAAGAAAATGGAGATTTTGGCAACTAAGAGATTCTCAGTGACTTTAGAGAGATGCTTCATTGGAATCAAACAGTTGGAAGCCAAGTAGGAAGGGATTAATGAGAAAGTGAGAGGAGAGTGGAGAACCTATTGTAAATAGCCTTGTTGATGAGTTTAACTGCAAAAGACAAATGAAACAGAACATAGTTAGCAGGATTGGAAGGATCAAGTGAGGTTTGTTTTTTTTTTTTTTTAGAATGTGGGAATATGAAGATATTTGTAGGCAGAAGAGAATGAATCAATAGACAGGAAGAAATTGAAAAAAAAAAAAAAGGAGTGGGGAGGACAACAGAGGAGGCAATGTGTAGATGGTATGGAATAAGATCACCTGAGCAAATAAAACAAGTTGATAGAAATATCTATCTATCCTTTATTTTTAATCAAAACTGAAAAAAAATTTATTGTAAACTTATCTGATTGTTGTGATAGGAGAGCCACCTGCCAATTGCTGCTGGAGATCTAACTCAGACCTATAGAATGTATTTCTTCCTGTGAGAAGAGGATGATAATACAAGGAGACTGAGAGGCAGTTGCTGTTCTCTGACCTCTCCACTGAGAGGTAGTTGCATTGTCTGACCTCTCTTCCTTTCCCTCTGCCTCCAATTTTTTTTTTCTTTTATTTAATTATAGCTTTTTATTGACAGAACATATGTATGGGTAATTTTTCAACACCGACCCTTGCAAACACTTCTATTCCAACTTTTTCTCTTCCTTCCTTCCACCCCCTTCCCTAGATGGCAGGTAGTCTCATACATGTTAAACATGTTAAAGTATATCTTAAATACAATATATGTGTACACATTTATATAGTTCTCTTGTTGCACAAGAAAAATCAGATTTAGAAAGGTAAAAATAACCTGGGAAGAAAAACAAAAATGCGAGCAGTCCACACGTTTCCCAGTGTTCTTTCACTGGGTGTAGCTGGTTCTGTTCATCACTGATCAATTAGAACTGAATTGAATCTTCTCATTGCCAAAGATATCCACTTCCATCAGAATTGATCCTCATATAGCATTATTGTTGAAGTGTATAATGATCTCCTACTTCTGCTCATTTCACTTAGCATCAGTTCATGTAAGCCTCTCCAAGCCTCTCTGTATTTATCTTGCTAATCATTTCTTACAGAACAATAATATTCCATCACATTCATATACCACAATTTACTTGACCATTCGACAATTGATGGGCATCCATTCAATTTTCAGTTTCTAGCCACTACGAAAGGGCTCTCACAAACATTTTTGCACATACAAGTCCCTTTCCTTCTTTAATATCTCTTTGGGATATAAGCCCAGTAGTAACACTGCTGGATCAAAGGATATGCACAATTTGATAACTTTTTGAGCATAGTTCCAAATTGCTCTCCAGAATGGTTGAATCTGTTCACAACTCCACCCAACAATGCATCAGTGTCCTGGTTTTTCTTCATCCCCTCCAACATTCACCATTATTTTTTGCTGTCATCTTAGCCAATCTGACAGGTGTATAGTGATATCTCAGACTTTTCTTAATTTGCATTTCTCTGATCAATAATGATTTGGAACACCTTTTCATATGAGTAGAAATAGTTTCATCTGAAAATTGTCTGTTCATATCCTTTGACCATTTATCAATTGGAGAATGACTTGATTTCTTATAGAGTCAATTCTCTATATATTTTGGAAATGAAACCTTTATCAGAACCTTTAACTGTATGTTTTCCCAGTTTATTGCTTCTCTTCTAATCTTGTCTGCATTAGTTTTGTTTGTACAAAAGCTTTTTAATTTGATATAATCAAACTTTTCTGTTTTGTGATCAATAATGATCTAGTTCTTCCTCTTCCACAAGTCTGAGAGGTAAACGATCCTATGTTTTTCTCATTTATTTGTAATCTCATTCTTTATGCCTAAATCATGAACCCATTTGGATCTTATCTTGATGTACAATGTTAGGTGTGGGTCCATGCCTAGTTTCGGCATATTAATTTCTAATTTTCCCAGATCTACCTATCCTTAATTCTCATATTACCAACTGCCTTTTGGGTATCTCCAACTGGATATTCTGTAGGCATCTTAAATCTATAGAACTCATGAATTTTTCCTTTCTACCTTCCATTTCCCATTGTTCTCTACCTGGAAAACACTACCATCTAGACCTACATCCTTGGTATTAACCTTTAGCTCCTCATTAATATCGACTGTCTGTATATAATATGTTATTAAATCTTTTTTTTTAAACTGTCCAATTATAAATTATACTACTGCCCTTATTCTCATTACTTCTTAGCTAGATTATTGCAATAGCCTTCTAATTGGTTTCTGCCTCAAGTTTTTCCCTAATCCCATCATCCACTCAGTTGTCAAAGGGATTTCCCTGAAATATAAGTCTAATTATGTATAATAATTAATAATTATGTATAATAAATAATCAATGATAAGTTTCAATGATTAATGATTCCCTTTAGGATCAAATATAAAATATTCTGTTTGGCCTTTATAACTTGAGCTCTTCCTGCCTTCCCAGATAGCTTATGCTTCAGGTTCTTCCTTTCAGTCCATGTCACAGATATACCAGTCTATTAGCTGTTCCATACAAAGGATATACTGTGAATTTGCACTGGCTGTTTCCCATGCTTGGAAAGGCCCTCTTCTTACCTGTGACTGTTAGCTTCCTTCAAGTGTCAGCTCCAATCCCACCTTCTATAGGAAGTCTTTGTAGACCCACTCTCTATTCCTCACTCTAGCTTGTACTTCTCTCTGACATTCCTTCTATTTATCCTATATATATTTTGCAAATGATTTTTTAATGCATTTTATCTTCTCCATTAGAATGAGGGTTCTTCAAGGTCAGGGACTCTTTTTACTTTTCTCTGATCCCCAGTATTTAACACAGTGCCTGGCACATAGTAAGCACTGATTGTCAAAAGACATTCACTTAAAAAATCTAATTCCAGGTGACTAACAAAGGATTAAATCTTGCAACAAACATGCTAACCATCCACTTTCTAAAGCCACCTCCTTCTGGGGAGCCCTGGACTATTCAAGGCTTGTCCTATTGCTTCCACAACACAACAGGAGCAACATGCCTGAAGTCATTCATGACAAGATATTTGATTAGCATCTGCATCAGCAGCTGTTCTGAAGGAGCTGGGTTTGGTTTCTTGTCACAGCCTATCCAGCTGAGAAGGCTCTGATATAATCTGGGACTGTGGTATAGAATACTGTTTCTCCTTGGAATGGGAACCAGATGAACCCTGAAATTGAGGCCCATGCTTATAGTGTTATTTTTCAGCACAACATCACTATGAAGCAATTAATTATATTTACAAATATTAAATTATCTCAATTTATCTTCACAACAACCTTGGGAGGTAGATGTTACTTTAATCCCTTCTGTATAGATGAGGAAACAGATTTAGAGCAATTCACTGATTTGTACAGGATGACACAATGGAAGACAAATTTGAACTTAGGACTTCTTGCCTACAAAGACAACGTTCTATCTGTTGGACCACCTAAATACCTATTCTGTATTACATGTATTCTATTTATTGCTTGATTCAGCCTAACATTCGTGCTATACCTTTATAATCTCAGTGTCATATGTCAGCTTCCCCTTAATAAAGGAACTGTTTTTAAAAATCATATTCTCAGATTTTAGGTTTAAAAAATGCTTTCTTATTTCTTTCCTATCTTTTAAAATGAGGAACTCTGCTCATATTTTATCCATTTTTATAGGCTTTAACTATAAGAGATTCTTTCTGATCTGGTTTCCTACTGTTTCACCTAAGAAATGGTGAAAGGAAAAGATATCTCTTTACAGAGTCCCAAATTGTATAAAGTTATAGATTTTAGCATCATTATAAGAATTTCCTTCTTTGCCATTTGGGACAGTCCTTTGGAATAGATGTATTTTTATAGGTGAAACCAAGGGAGTATTCTGGCTGAAGAATATTGAAGCAGTGATGATAGGCCAGAGAGAAGGTTAAAAAGGCAGGACATTGCATTAACTGATTCTATAGATTTTTTTTTTCAGTAGAATCCACTCTCCAATATCTAAATTAGTAGGATTATCGGACGTAGTTAAACAAGGCCTTCTGGATTCCAACAAATAAACCTCCCTGAATTTTTATATGGAATTGGAATATGTGAATATGGAAAATCAAGACTGAATAATGAATTTATAAATTATAAAAGGCAGAGAGCTGTGGGGGATATAAATATAGATATGGAATTGTAGTGCCTTATCCTTTCTAATTCTATACTTGTATTTTATGGGCTCCTGTATCATTGACTATCTTGTAATCTGATACCATGGCATTGATGAGAAGTAATTGTAGTTTGTTTGATATATATACTGTGCCCACCACAGCCAAAGTCATCATCTCTTGATGCTTGATTATTGTCATTGGCCTCCCAGCTGGTCTCCTTCTCTCCTCTAATCAACCCTGAACAGTAAGTGCTGCCAGATTAATTTAAAAACATGGCTTTCACCACATCACCTCCCAAATCAAGAACCTACCATAATTTCCTGTCAGCTGCTTTGGGGAAATTTTTTTTACTTTCTTTATCTTTTCATAATTATCCCATTTTATTTCCTACTACTACCCCAATGTACAAGATAAATAGATGGATAGAACACTGGACTTGGAATCAGCAAGATTCACATTCATGGATTCAAAGCTAGCCTCAAACATACACTACCTGTGTGATTCTGGGCCAGTCATTTAATCTACTTGCTTCAGTTTCTTTACTGTAAAATGAACTGGAGAAGGAAATGGCAAACCACTCCATACCGATGCCAAGAAAGCCCTGAACAGGGTCACAAATAGGGTTAGCTACCCCTGAAATAACTGAACAACACCATGCCTTAGGCTCAGATATTTTAATTTTATTTTTTTTTTTTTAATTCTCTTTTCTGTGTTGTCTTTCTCCATTTTAAATAACCTTCTTGAGGGCTATCAATCTTTTTGCTTGTATTTATATTCCCTGTACTTAGCAGAGTGCCTGGTTGCATAGTAAGTGCATATTTCCTTTATTCATTGCTTTCTTACGGAAAGGGTCCCCTACGAATCGTCACATACTCTTTCTTTCTCCATCCTCTTATTGCTAACTACTAGTTGGATATTTCCACTTAGAAATTCTTTCATCATTATGAACTTAACATGCCTAAAATAGAACTCACTATCTTCTCCCTTAAATCTACTCTTCTTCAAAATGTCCTTATTTCTGTAGAGGGCAATGCTCTCCTCCCAGACAGCCGCCCTCCCTTCAGTTTTAGAACCTTTCTCAACTTTTCCCCCTCTCCTGTTTTTCATATGCAACTACTTGCCAAGTCTTGAGTCAACCTCCATGGCGTCAAGGAATCAACAAGCATTTATTGAATATCTTGTAGAGATATTCTACAGAAGAATATAAAGCTGAAATAAAGTAATCCTTAAACTGCTGACATGTCTATTTCACTAGACAGGTCCTATTGTAATAGACTTCAAACTGTTTTTCCTGCCTCCTAATCAATCATTCAGCTGCCAAAATCATCTTGAAACACATTTGAAATATCATTTTTCTGTTCAAAAATCTTCAAATGATCTCCCATTATCTGAATTAAAACATAAACTCCTCTCTTTGGTATTTAACACCCTTCACAGTCTGGCTCCAGTCTATTTTTCTAGGTCTTGTTTCACATTGTTCGCTTTTACATAATTTGTGCTCCAGACAAATTGAATTATTTTCTTTTCTTCAAACTCCATGTTTCATTACCTGCCTTCTTGAATTCATACAAGCTGTCCTCTGAGAGACCAATTGTAGTCTCTCAGAATATTTCTCTTCTTTCATAGATAAGTTTCTTCATAGATTCTTGTGTTTCTCTCTTCATCTTTCTCACTCTCTATCCCTCTCCCTCTCTATTCCTCTCCTTTTCCATCTCTCTGTCTCCATCCCTCTGTCCCTCCCTCTCTGTCTCTTCTTCCCTCCCTTCCTCTCTCCTTCTGCCTGTTTCTGTCTCTGTGTCTTTGTCTCTGTCTTTGTGTCTCTGTCTGTATTTAACTATTTTATAGTATAATTTGAAGTCTGGAAGTGATAAATCTCTTTCATTCATGCTTTCTCTACCCCTCCTACTCTTCTACCCTTTTATCCCCATTCTTTCCCTTGAGATTTCCTTTGGTTTTCCAAATTAGTTATGATGTTATTTTCCCTTGTTCTTCAAAGCACTCCTTTGGTAATTTGACTGGCACACTGCTAAATCTATAAATTAATTTTTGTAGTATTGTTGTTTTTATTATATTTGCATGACTCTAGCCAAGCACACTGAATAGCCTTCCAATTACTTAGGTGTTTTTGGTAGAATAGCTAGAGGGAAAGAACAAGCATTTATTAATGGTCTACTACTTGCTAGCTTGTGTTAAGCACTTTACAAATATTATATCATTTGATTTTCACAAAACCTTATGAAATAGGTTCTATTATTATCTCCACTTAGTTGATTATCAATTGGATGGCCTTGGATTCAGGAAGACCTGAGTCCAAAACCAGCCTCTGATAAAAGTTTTGTCACCCTGGATAAAATACTGACTACTTTGTGTCTCATTTTCCTCATCTGTAAAACAGGGATAATAATGGCATCAGTCTC
The DNA here is from genome assembly GCF_048593235.1 of Sminthopsis crassicaudata. Lineage (NCBI taxonomy): Eukaryota > Metazoa > Chordata > Mammalia > Dasyuromorphia > Dasyuridae > Sminthopsis > Sminthopsis crassicaudata. Next base: position 208,095,269 of record NC_133618.1, on the reverse strand, counting down.
TCAGGATTACTGTGAGAATCAAATGAGATAATATTTGTAAAGTGCTTTGTAAACCTTAAAAGCACTGTACAAATGCTAACTTTCATTATTATTATTATCTATATATGTCTTAAATGTGACTTGGTATTGTAATTCTTATATCAGATGGTTATTTAAAATAGAACAATACACTTGTAAAACTTAGAGCCCGACAGAAACACGAGCTACTATTATTCTAGACTCATAGGGATTTCACAAGAAAAGGGAATTTCCTGGGGGGGAAACAATTCTATCTTTGTAAATTGGCACTTTCTCTTTCACTTGCCTTAAAGACTAGCCTTGGAGATTAAATGACTGGTCCAAATTCATATATCTAGGTTGTATTATAGGTCCAGGTCTTCACTAATCAAGTCTGGATTTTTCTAAATTTCTATACCACAATGCTTCTAATTTTATCTCCATTGTTCCCCACAGCACTTTTCACAAAACTAGGCATGGAAAGGGTGCTCAGTAAGTATTTTATTAATTACTAGATTGATAAAATGGTAGTGGGGTCTAACTTTTGCCTCTTTTCCCCTCTTCATTGCTTACTCTCTGCTGTGTTCTGATTGGGTCCAATTTAGTAACAGCTATACCTGGCCAAGTTGGATTAGTTCCTTGTCAGACATATTGTAGCCAATATCATTGTCACTCACATTCTCTGTTTCTACTGCCAGTATTTTAGGACCAAAATCTTCTGGGAGGTGGAGTGTTGTCCTTTGTTCTCAAAATGGATCAAAATGACTTTATTGTGTTGGAGTCGAATTAGTATGTACATCTGTGGCTGATTAGACCTACAGGAGCTCTGAATGCTCTGCCTTAGGTCAGACACATAGTCCCTGTGAATATTTGGGGTGGCTTTTCTAATTTTGTGCAAAAGTCTCTGAAGAATATGAGAAAAGGCTTAGGAAGGTGCAATGTAATTATCCTCTCTCCCCTGCTTCCTCCCACCCCCTTCTTTCATATTTATCTGTAGCAAGATCTAGAAGGAAGTATGGCAGTCAAGCATGTGGATCTGGGGAGGATCTTCCAGCAGGAAAGTGCAGAAGGGCACCACCAGTATGGTGGGGACTTAGGAGTAATGGCTCTGAATGTGGTCAACAGACTCTGATTTGGGTAATTATGAGCTGATGATGTGGTCTTTAAATTCTACTCATTGTGAAAACTTTGATTCAATTGGTTCTCCATTAATCAGTTACTTATATGGTGGGTGAAAGAACCCTGGGCTGGGAATCAAGGAGTCCTGGTCTCCATTCCAGCTCAGCCATAAACTAGGCCAGGGACAAGCTTCCTTACCTTTTGCTTATCCATAACCTGAAAGGGCTGTGCTAAAAACCTCTAAGAAATGGCATTTTGTAAAAGCTTCTCTACCTCCTTCTATCATTTCTTTCTTTAATCAGGTCATAAAAAGAGCTTAAGAATCAGCATGGGATAATAGATAGAGAATTAGCATCTGAATTTAAGCCCTATTCACTCACTAATTTCTTCTAAAATTAACTACAACTTATCCAGCCTCTAGCTTGTTTGTACGCAATTACCTGTCTTTCCCATTGAAAAATGAGTTCCTTTGAGAGCTTCTATTTGTTTTTATCTCTAGAACTTAACACAGTTCTTGGCATAGAGTATTTAACAAATACTCTATCAAAATAGGTATTTTATAAATTTGATAAATTTATAGGCATTTAATAAATGCTTCTTGACTTGATAAGGGCAAAACTTTAAAGTTTCTCACCCTCATTGTTCTCATCTGAAATGGGAGTAGTATTCTTTGCACAGAGGCAGCCGGATGCTCAGTAAATAACTGAGCCAGATTTGAAGGTTTCAAAGATTTCAAGCATGGCCTCTGACACCTATTAGCTGAAAGACCCTAGGTAAGTCATTTAACTCTTCAATTCTCCAGACTATTTTTTATGACTAATTTATAGAGCAGGAATTAGTTTGCATTGGAGTTTTTTCATCAGGAATTTTCTATACCAATGAAATCCTAGGGGCATGTACACTTTCTAGCTGCCCAATCCCATAGAAGCTTCTAGAATTTCTGGATGGGAACAAAGCAGAAAGCATGGTCTTATTCTTATTTTCAATTCTATTTATTTATTTATTTTGCAAGCCAAATGGGGTTAAGTGACTTGTTCAGGAACTCAGGTCTTCCTAACTCTAGGACTGGTGCTCTATCTACCTCACCCCCAGTTTCCCTTGTGGACTTGATTAATTCAAGGCTCATTGCTAGACTTTTACACATTTGGGCTGGTTACTTTTAGGCCTGCCCTGATTTCTTTGAGCAGGCAGCTAGTTGTCTCTTGAGAAGGTCCCATCCAGCCTTCATTCTATGATCCCATGATTTATGCATATTGAATACAACACTCTCTTTGAAAAATGGGCTGTAACTGTGCCTGGGTGAGTGGGAGAAAGGGAGACAGCAATGTTAAAGGAAGGAGGAAGGATGGGGGTGGTGTATTAGTGTAGATGAAATTAAGCTCTCTCATTAGCACTGAAATTTTTCCAGTCCTGGTTCTTGGGATAGCCTTGCCACAAATAGCTTGGCACACCCCATGATAAGACTTACTGGATGGCTCAGCATTTACATGAATGTGAGAAAGGAGAATGCCAGAAACAGCTGCTTGTAGGTGGGACTTCTCAAGCAGGCGAGAGAGATCAATTACTCATTCACTCAAGCTGGGTTTTAATCCAACTAGGTTGTTCATAATTTCTGCTAAAACCTAGTACTGTAAGTGTTCAGAAGCCCTAGTCTTCCTTAAAAAGGAAGAATAGATGGCATTTTATATATAGCACTTTAAGCTTTACAAAGCTCTTTATATGTTATCTCGATTGAGATAGGTGCTATTATTGTCCCCTTTTTGGAGATGAGAAAAGGTTGAATGATTTGCTCTGAAGCATCCTCTTGACCTCAAGGGCAGCACTTACCCCATTATGCTATGAATAGGGTCCAAATCTTAGATGATGTGACCTACTCTGATAAGGATGGAGAGAGCCTCAAACCTGCCTCTGGATTCTTGCTCGGATCTACAGGAGGTCAGTCCTACCTTCTTTAGACACAGGAAACTCATCCGCCCTAGGAGTATTACAAATGGCTAACTCCTGGAGCTAACAAGGGCAAGGTCTGCTCTGTGGAATGATTCCCATGTGGGTTGGTTCTACATGGAGGAAAAAAACAAAAACTCTTCATTGCCCCTAGCTCCATCTGAGGAATGCATGCTGCTAGAGGGGTGGAAAGGGAGGGAGATGGCTGGAGTAGAGGGCAGATGGCACAGAGTAAGGTAAAATACCTGGAAAAATAACTGAAAAACAGTTGGGCAAATAAAGTCATTCATCTATGAAAGAACACACTTTAACTTTTATTTAATCAGATTTTATTGAATTAGAATCTGTGCTCAAGATGAATTCTCAATGTGTGCGTAGTGAAGAGATACCAATGTCTGGCCATTTTGCAACTGAATGGGCTAGCAAGGCTTCAGAGGGCTCTCTTCTAGAAGGCTATTACATATCTAGGCTGTTTTTTTTTTTCAGGGTGAATTACTTTCTGCATTAAAAATAACTCACATGATGTAGCATCCTCCCAAAGGGAAATACTCCCATCCAGAGAATTATCTGATTCCTAACCCACCCTGAGGGGCCCCAGCTGCTCTTTCACCACAAGCATTTTAGAAATCTGATTTAATTCCAAAACAAAACAAACAAACAGAAAGAGTGGACTGAATAGAACTGTTTTGAATTTTTTTTCCTCTAAGTTAAATTTTTATACTTTTCCTCCAGCAAAGTTCTTTTGAAGGAAAGGGGAAAGGGAAAAACAATAAACAAAAAAACAACTCCACTAAGGGAGGAGCAGAGTAGATATCTTAAAGTTTCAAGTAGCTGAATATATAAGAACAAAGGTTACTGGGATATTCTCTTTACTCTTTGAAATGATGCTCTCTGCCTTCCCCTAACTCCCTTCTCTTTTCCATTCTTCCTTAAAGAATGAATACTGGTCCTCCTAGGAATCTACCCACCTTCATCTTAGATAGTAGTATTGAAGGGGTCCCTAAGGATGATCTATTTCTGCTCCCTTTATTTTATAGACAAGAAAACTGGAGGTCAGAAATTTGAAAATATTTGACCAAGATCATACAACTATTTAAGAGCAGAGTCAAGACTTGACCTCAGGTCTCCAGATCTCCAAAAGCTTTTGTTCAATTATATTGCATTCTACGATGGAACTTCTGGTGACCCTCTCCAGTTTTCCCAGAAGTATAGTTAGAGTGGGAATGCAACTCTGAAATGATCTAATCCAGTGGGTCAAAAGAGGGGCCATTAAAGCATCCCTGTAGGCTGCACAGTGACTTAGAACATCACATATTAACATTATCTGTGTTTTAATGTATTTTTGTGATTTCTCATGGACATTTCAATCTGTTATGGGCAGAGTATGGCAGAGTTGCTAGCCACAATGCATGTTTTTGACATTTCTGATTTAGTTTAATCTTTTCATTTTATATAAGGAAACTAAGGCTCACAGAGATTAAGCCACTTGCCTGATGTCACACACATGTGGCAGAGCCAGGATATGAATCCTCAGGTGACTAAGGTCTAGTACTGAGCCTTGCTGAATGCTACTTTCCTTGTTTATGAAATGAACCCCATGAAAAGGGCACCTCCTCCTTTGTTTTACCCTTAAAAATAAAAGGAATTGTATGATGCAGAAGGAAACCTCCAGTTTTGAGGACTTTCTCTGTCCTTCCTGTGTGGGAGCATATGAGAGTACTCTATATGTGCCTTTTATAACTTGATCTAGGATGAACCACTGAGACTTTCTGAAGGAGATATTCCAAAACCCTAATGGCTTCAATGTATTTTTTGGTGGACTTCGCAGCAGCACCAAGTAGAATGCCCTAAAAGAACTCCAGCCTTTCTATTTCACCATTCTCAGTCTCCAATCAATTGAATGATATTCTAGGATCAAGGGTTCCAAATGATTAATGTACGGTATTAATGTGTGAACACCTGATAAAATGTAATGCAAGAATAAACACATTATAGATACATGTAATATCTATCTATAGAATGTGAACAGAGATATAAAATAAATTAGCCTCATTTGGGGTTTGTCTCCTGTCACAGTACAAGCACATCATGTGAAGGAATGATATGATGCCAAAAAGCAAAAGGAAGACAGAGAGTTACCAAAAAGATAGGAACTCAGGATGGAGAGTTTTTTTGACAACAAATAGGTGGGCACACTGCAAAAGGGCTATCATCTGGATGTAGCTCAAAAAGCTACTGGAAGCAAGAAGTAAAAGATGAAAGAGTATTGGATGATAACCATTTTGCCCAACCTATTTTCTGCCAGTGGCTCTGTTGAGTTTCCATAATATGGACCCTCAAGAAGTCCCAGATTTTGAAGAGCAGTAAGATTCTTTAATTCCACTTGTCAGATGGGCATATTGACTGTCCACCCCTCTTCTTTAGGAGGCAGCTCCAGCAAGAAGCAGAATGTGAGTAGAGTAGAGCTTCCTTGAAAGGTGTCGTCCATGCTTTAAGATTGAAGAAAAGATAATAAATCTATATCTGGTCCTCTTCACCAAACTGAGTTCCAGAAACCCAAACTGCAGAGCTTCCATGGGTATATACCACATGTATATGTACTGTTACAACATCTGTTCGCTATAATCCCCTTGCTTTTGATGATCAGCAGGAAAATTCTAATATAAAGCTTTGGTTTTTCTCTCCATCTTTCATTCCTTTTTCCTCCCTTGAAATCTCTCTAAACAAATGATGGATTAAATGAGTCCAAATAGAACTAAATAGTTAGTTCTATTGATCGAATAGATCAATTAGAACAAGTCCTTTAGTAATTACCTTGGGAAGAGATACCTTTGAGGTTAATACATTGGCCTTTTCCTTCATCCTGGAAAACAGAGGCCTAAAGGATATAATCTACTCCCTTTTTTCTTGCATATTTCCTACTTTGCCAGGGAAAATTTCATATTAGGAAGCCAAATGAAAAATATACAGAAAAAAAGTTAATTGCCTATTATGAATAAAGCCTTTCTTGCCTACTCAGATTCTTGGCTGGGAATAATAGTATCAGCCAAGAATTGGAATACTACCTTTGGGTGACCACACCTTTAAATTAGGGTGACCACTTCTACAGAAGTATGAATTTAAGAGTTATTGTGGAGGCAAAAGGGACTTGGAGACAAAGAGGAAAAAAAAAAAGGGGAAGGATTACCTATTTTTGAGTTATAGGGTTAGAAGTCTTTGAATTACTTTATCTGGGTGCTTTGAATGAGTTCCCACCAATACTGGGAGCTCATTTACATGTCCAAACCAGTAAAATTCTAGCTGGCTTGGTAAAAGTGGCCACCCTTATCTAAAGGTGTAGTTCTTTAAATTTATGTGTATATGTGTATGTTTTTATTTTCTCACATTTTGTATCTTTCACTCCAGCTCATGCTTGCTCAGAAAAATCACCTTCATTCTGCCATTTTCCGCTTGGAGGGGGGCAGGAGATGGGAGGGCAGCTCATTGGGCAACTCATGCCCTTCCAACTTGACTTTGATGAGGTGGTTGGCCAGGGCAAACTCTTCATCATCCAGCATTCCATCCTTGTCAATGTCTGCCAGCTTCCAGATCTTGCCCAGTACGGTGTTGGGCAGCTTGGAACGTACCATCTCCTTTTTAGCATTGGCCCCTGTGATTTTGCCATCCACTGGGGACAGGGTATAGAAGATTTCGTCGTACATAGGCTTGTCCCTGGCCACCACCCATTCAGCATCATCGATGCCCTCACCAGCTCCTTCCCCATAGCCATGTCCAAAGGGGCCATGTAAGGTACCCTCAAAAGCTCCTCCCTTCACCATCTGGACTGGCCGCTGGGTCTCTTCCTGACGCACCAGCACCATAAGCTGCGCGATGTCATGAGCCAGCATGTCCTCCACTACCTCCAGCAACTTGTTCTTCAGGGGCTGGAATTTAGTAAAATCTTGGGCCTGTAGAAGGTCCTAAGAAGGGTAAGACAAGAAAGAGAAAGACAAAATGAATTCTGTTATTCCCTCTGATTAAGATAATCTTGGCCTCCCAAAGGCCACAGAGTGCTTACATATATATATCATGAATCTGCTTAATATCCCTTTGAAATAGTTAAATATCCTTTCCATTTTTAAAAATAGATTTTTATTTTCAATATATGCAAAGATAGTTTTCAACATTCACCCTTGCAAAACCTTGTGTTCCAATTTTTTCTCCCTCCCTTCCCCTCACCCCTTCCCCTAGACTGCAAGTAATTCAATCTATGTTAAAAACGTGCAGCTCTTCAATACATATTTCCACAATTGTCATGTTGTGCAAGAAAAAATAGATCAAAAAAGAAAAATAATGAGAAAGAAAACAAAAAGCAAGCAAACAACAATAACAAAAGTGAAAATACTATGTGGTGAAAGAGTTCCACAGAACTCTCTCTGGATGCAGATGGCTCTTTCCATTACAAGTCTATTGGAACTGGCCTGAATCACCTCATTGTTGAAAAGAGTCACATCCATCAGAATTGATCACATAATTTTGTTTTTGCTGTGTACAATGTTCTCTTGGTTCTACTTGCTTCACTTGGCATTAGCTCATGTAAATCTCTCCAGGCCCTCTTTGAAACCAGCCTGCTGATTGTTTCCTATAGAGTATTCCATAACATTCAAATACCATAACTTATTTAGCCATTCTCCAACTGATGGGCATCCACTAAGCTTCCAGTTCCTTAGCACTACAAAAAAGCATCCCCTCCGTTTTGTCACCATTACAGATGAGGAAACTGAGAAAGACTGAATTAGAGCAATTTATATAGTCACAGAATATAGTAAATAATGGTGATGGTAAATTTTTGTGACTTTTGGTAAGTGACATAATAGCTTTGGGTCTGAGTTTCCTTCTCTGTAAAATGGTAGAGGAATGGGTGGGCTGGATGATTTCTAAGGTCCCTTTCAAAACTAAATTTATGATCCTGTAGGAAAGGATATTTCTTAAATCTGGGAGCTCTAGTGTTCTGTGACATCAACTCTTGCCCCAAGATCACCATAAAAGTCAACAGGATCTAACTCAGGAGTTCAAAGATCCTTTTTTCCCTCCTCCACAATGACCTAAAAAGGTATGTTCAGGTTTTACATTTACCTGTCACCTTAAGAAGTCCTGAGTAAAGAGTAGTCTACTTGACTTTGTCCTCCCTGGCTTCAGCTGAGAGGCAGTGATAAAATGAAAACTTACAACTCCTGTTATGGCTGCTAGCCCAATACATATGTAAGTATGCATGGCATCTTAGGCCATTAGGAAGATATCACCATACAGAAAAATAGTCACAGTGTGATGAAAATCCAGGAAAATTTTAAGAAGTGCTGCCACATTTTGAGAGCAAGTGCTACCTTGGACATTCCTAACTTAGCTCTCCTGGGGTCTGGCTAACAAAATGTGATAGGAGCAGCTGATGTGATTTCATTTACCAAAAGGCAGAGGTTTAGCCCCAATGATAATTAAAATAACTGAGCTGAATTAGAGGGTTTCCTTTATCCCATCTAGCTGGAATAGTTCAATTCAATTCAATAAGCACTTCAACCTAACTTAGTCCAATGTTTGCCCCATTCAAATCAATCTTTCCATGAGTCTACTTTCCTCATGTTCTCTACTCAGTGAGTAAATAGAGGTTTACAGCAATATAAATGATACTTTCCATGTTAAGTCTTGTGGCAGCTGCTTTCACCAAAATCTCTTATTAAATCCTAACTAATTCTCAGAAATGAGTTCATAAACAGGTAAATATCTAGCCCTTCCATATCCTTTTCAGGAGAACCATTTTCTTTTTTGCCATGTATACAACAGTCCTGCATAATAGTGAACATGAAGAGCAGAACTCTGGAGGAGCTGTAAGTCCCAGGCTCAGTGATACACTGATGACCCAAAAGGCTTTTGTAATTCCACCCACTTCACAACAAGCAATGATTTCAACACTAAGATACTGAGAAACAAGTTGCCATCTGAAGAAAGTCTGGGAATATTAGGTTTCACAAATATATTAAAGTCCATGGATACTCACACCTACTTAAGTGTTAGAATTCTCAGAAATCCCCAAAATGGCACAGACTGTTGCCTTCAAGATAAAAAATTTCTGTATAGCTCTGTATATCCTTAATTTATATAGTTGGCTTTCTAATTCTATGTTCAGGCTCTTTCTGTGAAACCCTGCTAGCTTTTTTTTTTTTTTTTTTTTTTTTTTTTACATCTAATCTTCCCTCTATAATCTCAATAATACTTTCAATACTTTTTTTTTTTTTTTTTTGTCCTAGAGCCAGAATCCAGTTATGTTGGCTCTGCTGGATCCCTCACACTGGCTATTCACACAAGGCTTCAAAGGATATTCTCTGCTTACCTGCATCTTCTTCAGGTTGGGGAAGTCCCCAGGCGAGATCTGGTGCTCCCGCTCAATCCGTCCATAAATCTCTCCCAAATTGTTCACTAGCTCCTTCTTCTTGTTGTCTTTCCCAAACACAGATGGCATCTCTTTCTTTAGAGAGCTGATGATATAGGCGTGGACCTAAAAAGCAAGAGAGATTGAAGCCCATTGATTGAAGAGGATGAAAACCATTTCTCTCTCTCTCTCTCAATTTCTCTCTCAGTCATTCTTACCATCACTTTCTAAACATTCTCTTCTAACAACCAGTTGTTTTCTTCATCCCCTTACATTCTGCTTGCCCTGGTCTCATATCTTTTCACAATTCCAAATAGGACAAGAGATGGAGCCAGTGGGTCAATGCATTGTTTGCCTGATATGGCAACAAACTGGAGGCCAACACTCCAACAATATTCAATGGCTCTTGTGGTGAGGGCTCCCCAAACCAGGACTCTTTGACCCATTTGCCTACATAATTTTCTCAACCCATTCCCATCCCCACAATCCCCCAAGGGATGGGACATGCCTTGGCCAGACGGGCCCTCTTGATAAGGTCATTGAGCTTCCGAAGGGCTGCGTTCCTGGGTAGGCTCTGGATATCTCTAAAGAGGTCCTGCTCTTCAGCCTCGAAGAGCTTGCGGTTGTCTGGGATAAGCAGTGGGTGGGACCAAAAGGAGCCGATGTAGACCCGGATGACTTCGGGGGTATTGACGATCTTTCCTAGGGACCACATGAGGGCCCCGTACACTCTCATGAGCTGCTGTGTCTCAATCTGGTCAGCCTTGTTCAATACTACTCTCATTTTATCTTCATGGTTCTTCAAGGCCTTGATGACTTCAGAGAATTCATCAGAGATATCAAGTTTGTGGGCATCGAAGAGCAGGATGATGCGATCCACACGTTCTGCGAACCATTCCAAGACTGCAGCAAAGTCATAACCTGTGGGATTGGGACAGAGTTAAGAGAGAACAACAGAAAGGTTTGTCTGACATCGGGGAAAGGTCCAAAAATGGAACAATCCAAGCAAAAGTTTAGCCTGGTGGCCTGGAGTCAGGATAGCCGAAAGCATCAAACTCCTTTCCAATGGCCCTAGATTTGCATATCGATCTGAAAACCTTCCAAGAGAAGAACAAAGGATGAGGAGATGGAAGAGACCAACTAATCAAAACTTTTTATTTTACAGATGAGGAAGGGGAGTGACTAGGAGGGGATTTGAAGCCAGATCATCTGACCCTAGGCAATGTTTCTTCTCTTTCACCACTTACCCCCAATTCTATACTAGACTAACAAATTAGAGAGAGAGGACTAATTCTTACTGACTTAGAGACTGAATCTTAGAAATTATCTGGGAAAATATTTGTTCATCAAAAACATTCATTTATGATGATAGCTTAGGCTTTTGTTGTACTTTACAGTCACAAAGACCCTGCGGTATTAGGAGCATATGTATTTAGATGGACCTTGGCATTTAACTGATGAGTGAACTCTTTCAACCTCTAACTCTGCATCTTAAAAGTGACCAGGCCAGGGTACTGAAAAATCTGGTGACTTATTCAGCATGGTTCCACTGGGCCTCAAATTCATGTCTTTAGTCTCCGAGTACTAGGATTTTTTTTTTTTTTTTAATTGCATGAACCTATTCAGAGGAGAGGCAAGTAGATAACTCACTCGGCTTAGAGTCAAGAAAATCCGAGTTCAAATCCAGCCTCAGACACTCACTAGCTATGTGATTTGGGGCAAGTCATTTAACTCTTTGCCTCAGTTTCCTCATTTATAAAATGAGCTGGAGAAAGAAATGGCAACACACTCTATTCTATTTGCCAAGAAAACCCCAATTGGGGTCACAAATAATAGGATACAACTGAACAACAAGAGAAAAAAGAGGTGCTATTGTTACAGGATATAGAATCATAACATGGGGTCTGCAACTTTTTAAAAAAACATTTTGTTAACTGCATTTCAATATAAGTAGCTTCCTTTGGGATCCTATATATTTTATATGTTTAACAACATTATTCAGGAGTCTAGAATACCAAAGGAATTCATGATACCAAAAAATTAAGAATTCAATTACGGAAGATACTTAATTTCTTATGTCCATCAACTACAGTGAAACAGTGACATTTCCTAATGTACACCACAAAGAAACTTAGGCTAAACATTTGTTTATTGGAGCTTTTTGTTCTAATGTCAGATGCTACATGATATCAATCATTCCTATCTAGTGCTCTGATCATAGTGAGCTTGACTTAAAGAGACCCTAAGCAAGCAAGTGCTCTGCCAGCATCGAAAATCCCTTGGATCTGAGAAAAATCAAAACTGGAGAAAAGAAATTAAGGTCAATACCTTTGGGCAAGGTTTAGACCTGAGAAGGAATTGTGATTCTTTTAGCTATTACTGCATAGCACTAGCCTGATATTCTCACAAAGGTGGGAACTGTGTCTCTATATCTTCCCTAAAAGACAATAAATATCTTTTGATTGGTGTAGCGAGGGGCAGAGGAGATGACATACCCCAAAGAATCAAAACATGTTACCATCACTGGCTGAAACATTAAGTCAATAAGAGTCTGGCAGAGGCTGTTTCTGCCTGCAGACAGGCTAAAGGAGGCAAAGTGAGGGTTCAGATGGCTGCCTTGCAGCCTTGGAGGCTCACAGAGTCCTATCTCTCATTACAAAGCTTTCCTGGCTCATCCAGCCCAGATCATCCGTAATGGTTATTGTTCAGACAGAACCGACTCTGATAGCCCCACACAGACCTGCTTTGTCTCCAGATGTCATTCCCCAGACAGCAATATCAGGAGAGTCTTAGGAGCCCAGGAGCATTTTTTCCCCATGCTGGTTTGTATACAAAAACTCCTGGGGCTTTTCTGTATATACTTCAAGCAGGAGTCAAAATATTACCATCATTTAGGGAAGAGATGTTTCAGAAGCAAAATGAGAATGCTAGCTCTCTGAAGTCCCCCAGAGATCATTAATGATTTCAAAAAAGCTGTGAGAACTCCAAGTGGCACAAGAAAGAAATATCCTATCTGAGGATTAAAGAACTCCCAGAGGAAGAAACTCCTTCTCTCATGCAAATTGGCACCCTTTCTTCAATTTCTGGCAAGACAGTTATCTGGGGTATGGAAGAGTTAAATGACTTGCCTGGAGTCACAAAATTAAAAAGCAGAACTAGAAGCTGCACCTGGCAGGCCTCTTCTGAGACTATTTCTTTATCCACTATGGCTACTTGTCAAGAAGAATAAAATCAACATAAAATGAAAATAAGAGATGGGTTGGTCAATTATTTTTCTTTTTTGTTTTTCTGTAAGGCAATCTGGGGGTTCAATGAATTGCTTGGGGTCACACATTCAATTGCCTCCTGATTATTAGATTATATAATTATTATTTAATCAGCAATGATACAATTAAGGGCTTGATGTATTGTTTTGTTGATTTCCATATTTATGAGGATGAAAAATATTAAAACAGATTAAACATGAATTTTTTAGGGGAAGAATCAGTTACTATATGGCTGAATGAAATGTTTTCAGATGTTATCATCTTTGGTTTTTGATGGTATGGTATCTAGTTATGCATTTGTATGTATGCAAAAGTATGGATATATATGCACTTATTGAATGCTTTCCAGAACAGCAAAAATCACAGAATCTTAGAACTGGAAGAGTTAATTAAATTCAGTGAATTTTGGCAGGACTTTAGTTCTTCTCATTTATTTTTTGAGTCACAGTGGCTAAAGTATTTGACTTGGAGTAAGAAGGACCTAAATTGGAATCCTACCCCAAAAAGTGTTCTCATCTTTGAAACAAGGATAATAATAACTACTTCTGGGGGCTGCTATTGGGACCAAATGAGGTAGTATATGTATAAAATGCATTGTGAGTTTTAAAAACTTTCATAAATGTCAAGAATTATTATTATTTTGATTATTATTATTTTTCAGATGAGCACATTGAGGCCCAGAGACATAAGTGATTTAACTATACAGAGACTTTTGAGATGTCTTATAGTGTTTTTATTTTTGCAATGCACACATATATAATTGTACACATGTATGTATATATCCACACATGCATGTAAACATATATATGAACAATGCACGTAACATACATACACATGACTACATATACACACTGCCATGCAAAACACACAAGAATATGCACATATGTGCAGCACACAATGCACAAACACAGAGACATACATGTGATTGTACACATACATGACAGCAATGCACATAACATACAGGCACACATTATAAGCATATAGCATATGCATGCAATGCATGCACATGTATATACACACATGCATGAACACATTCATATAACACAATGTGCAAGAAGATGTATGTACACACATGGACAATGCATAGCAACATACATGCATATAGTGCATATACACATGTGTACATGCATACAAACATGCACATAGTACACAAGAATGCATACACATATGTGCAGCATACAGCACACACATGCACTGTGTATGCATAGTATGTGAACACATGCACAGCACATGAAGAATACACATTGTGTGGTGTGATGCATGCTTGTAAACATACGTGAGCATCTACACATGTATGTGAGCATGTGTGTATGACACACACAAGAATACACATTACATTGTATCACACATTTATATGCATACAATGTAGATACAAATGTACAAATGTATGCACACATATATGAATATATATCACAATACATATATTATATGTGCAGTATACAACTCATATACCTACATATAACATATCTATGCATATGTATGTATATATACATGCATGCATGAACATATATTTATCTATAGGTGCTATTATCTCCAGTTTACAGATGAGGAAACAGCTGTAGGACTTCTATGATTGGAATAGATTTCTTGTTATCCTGTCTCTAATCCCAGCTACTACCTGGGGTACTAATTCAGGGCAGCGAGGTAGTACAGTGAATAGAGCCCTGAAATCAAGAGGACCCAAGTTCAAATTTAACCTCAGACACCTAGCTGTGTGACCCTGGGCAAGTCACTTAACCCCAGTTGCCTCAGGGAAAAAAAGAAAAAACTAGTTACTACCAGGGATGTAGGTGCTACTGTTATTGCCATTCAACAGTCCAGGAAAATAAGATTGAACGAGGGTGAATGAGATGAAGTGAAATCTCTCTGGACAGTTGTAAAAATCGAGTAAGGCTTCATCTACTTCAGAGTTGGAGTAGGCCTGAAGGACTTTGAGCATTGATTCAAGGGCATAATTCCTGCTATCCTCCCATGACACAAAATCCTCCCTATTTCAGTCAAATATGGGCAATTATGTACTTTTTGGTCAAGTTCAATGTCGTGGATAGATCTCGCTTAGAATGTAAGACTCTCAGCCAATGAGGATGAAAGTCAGTGGTGGGAGGAGTGTCCTCCCTATTTCAGTCAAATATGGGCAACTATGAACTTTTTGGTCAAGTTCAATGTCATGGGTAGATCTCGAGTTTAGAATGTGAGACCCTCAGCCAATGAGGATGAGGGTCAGTGGTGAGAGGGGGTTTTAGGGATTAAAAGTGCTGTCCTGCCCACAGGAGGCGCTTCTTTTCTTCGATTGTCTGCTCGCAAGAATGTACAATAAACTTTGCTTTTCTCTAGAGTTCTCTCCAGCTTTTTTTTATTAAATGGTGTTCCCTCACCAATTCATACCACACAAGGTTAATGTCTGAGGAGGATTTAAACTCAAATATAACTCTCTCCAAGTACCCAAAGAGTTTCTTCCTTTACTTCAGTGAAAACCAACATAGTAGAAGGTAAGTCTGTAACTCTTACAGTTACAGTTACAAAACTGTCAGTCTTGTAACTATTACAAGGTAGATTTAAAATAGTTTGACCTTTGAGATCAAAGGTGGAGGTTGAGGGCGGGGTGCTCTTGGACAAAGCAGCTGGGATGAAACAGGTCATTTCAGAGGACACAAACCAACTTGGGCAAAAGCAGAATAGTCTTGGGCTTGGTGGAGGCTAGTAAATTGTAATGTATATTATCTAATCCTTTCAAGCCCACCAGTTCTGAATGGATCCAGATAGTAGTAAGAATTTTAATAGCAACTTAATGTCTAGGCTGCTTTTCTTCCAGAAATTGGGAGGGCGTTTTCACTAGGACAGGATCCACTGCAAGGGTTGAGAAAATCTACTTAGTTCTAATGGCTCTGAGGATAGGGAATGTTTGAGGTGTGTGTGTGTGTGTGTGTGTGTAACAACAAGCATACAATGCCAAAGGCTGAGCAGACTTTAAGTAAATGCTTGTTGAATTGAACTCCCTGATCCTATATTAGCTGTGTAATTTCTTTGGGCCTCAGTTTTTTTCATTTGAAAAATAAACAGGTTGGGCTTCTGAGGCCCAAAGCTATGATCCTCTGGTATTCATTCTGCTTCCTCCCAACTTTTACATGGATTTCTCAACCAGGGACCCAAGGAGTCTTTGAGAGGAGAAGGTACTTTTTTCCATAATATAGCCCATGGTGACCCAACTAACTCCTGTTGCAGCAAAGCTGATCATTGCCAAGCATATTTACTAGCTTCAAGTTGTCCATGCTCCAACCAGCTGGGGGCAGGAGATCTGCCACCCTGATCTGTTACAGGTCAGCTATATCCTATTTTTAAACTTCCCTCAGCAGAGATAAGGGGCCAAGGCTACTCTAAAGTTCTGGAAGCTGTCCAACAGAAATGCTGTCCCTCAGAAGGTGCTGAGGCAACCTGAAGTACTCAGAGGGAGCTTCTGCATCCTGGAAGGGACCTTTGTATTATTCAGTCATTTTTCAATTGTGTCCGACTCTTCATGATCCCACTTGGGCTTTTCTTGGCAGAAATACTAAAATCATTTGCCATTTCCTCTTCTAGCTCATTGTATGGATGAAGAAACTGAGGCAAAAAGAGTTAAGTGATTTGTTCAGGGTCAGCTAGTAAGAGTCAGAGGCCAGATCTGAACTTGGGAATGTGAGTCTTCCCAGCCTCAGGGATGGCCTTCTACCCACTGAGTGACTGAGCTGGAAATGACCTTAAAGGTCATCTAGATGGGGAAATGAGATCCAAAAAGATGCCTAATATCACCCAGGGAGTAGTCTAAATTCAGATCCTCTGACTCTCCAATGGTCTTCTGTGCTTCCCCCTTCACCAAATGCAATAAGTTATTGGCTTGGTGGGCTACGGTTCTGATGCCTCTGGATAGTTTCAGCATACAGCAGTGATTCTGAGATTTCAAAAACTCTGGCATTGGAATTTTTTGGAGATCTACTTGAAGGTGGCTGGTGAGGGTTAATTCTCTGCTTCAGGTGTTCCTACACTGGTCTGTGTCAAAGACAGAGAGAGGACTGGAAGGGAATGGAATGACAGTCCCCACCCCAACTCCTTTTAAACTTCACACAGAACTTTGTTCAGATATAGCCCCTATAATTCACTTATCTTTCTATCTATTATCTTGTGTTATAGGTATTTATTATTTACACTTATGTATTCAGTATTTGCTGAGCAGAAACTATGTACAAGACAGACACAGGGTAGAGTCATGGGTAAGGAAGGACCCCTGGAATCTAGAACACCTGGTTCCAAGCCCTATATCTAATACAAACTGGATTATGACCTGGGGCAATCCATTTAACCTCTTAGTATCCCAGGGAATGCTCTCATAGATACATTGCACATGGTTGAAGACGTGTTTTGAAGGAGAGAAATTCTTTACCAGGAGGTCATGCTTACACCAATGAAATCACAAATGAATTCAAAACAACACAAAAACATTGTTAGGTTCTATTTTAGAAGCTATGGACAGCAAGAAAAAAAAATCACCAGAGTTAACATTAACATCCTCTTATGAAAAAGGAATTTCCTAAATTGAAAAGGGAAAAACACCTCTGGGCCTGGTATAAAGGACTGGAGAAACTGCAAATTAGACATTCTACCTATTGGAAGAGAGAGGAGGCTTTGGAATTCAGACTGCTTAATCTAAAGCTACTGGATGGCCAATGGATGATTCCAGACCTTTTAATTTGCCAGGATGGGCTCAAATGTCCCTTACCAAAACAGAAGGCAAAAAGAAATGACTGGCAAGTCTCCATAGCTGAGGTAAAGGGAAGAAGAAAAACTTAAGAAAATACCAGGTCAGCACTGCCTGACTGCAAGAATGGAAATTTGCCTCTTACTTAAAAATAGCTCCATGTAAACACCAGTTCCTATCAGGATCTGTGGTGAAAGAACTTTAAGAATCTGATTTTTGGAGAATCATTGTGGAATAATACCATTAATATTGGACCAAGATTCAGAAGACCTGGGGCCTAATTAGTTACCAGCTGTGTGACACTGAGTTAGATATTTGCTCATCTGGATTATTTTTTCCTCATTTATAAACTGAGGGAAGGATGTTCTCTAATCTGAGAGTAGAAGCAATTTACTGGAAGCTGGAAGAAGGTCAAGAATAGTGAATAGGAATTTTGCAGTAATACACATGCGTAGTGAGAAAGACCAATATGGCAGCCAAAAAATGAATACCACATTCAGCTGTCTCAGGGGAGTCATGGCTTTATTCTAAGTCCATTAGTCAGACCACATGTAGGGCACTGACACAATGAGGTGGGTCTCAAGAACATATCTTGTGAAAATCAATGGAAAAAGATGGGGATTTTAGCGTAGAGAAGACTGGATGGGTGGGGGCAGAAGAAGGGATAAAACCTATTTTCTAATATCTAAAGCAATGGTATAAATTGTAAAGAGGAAAATTTTCTAGAAAAAAATGTCATAATAAATAAAACTTTCCCAAAGTGAAATGAGATGGGAGATGGTGGATTTGCCTTTCTTGCAAGTCTTAATGCAGAGAACAGATACTTGTTGGATATGTTGTATTGGGGATTTCTTTTGTATATAAGTTATATGTAAATACCATGGACCTTTCCAACTCTCAAATTCTATAATCCCATACCCTCTTGTGTTTGATATATAGGAAGCATTTAATAAATGATGAATAAATGAACAGAACAGATGAATGAAAAAATCTAGTACATTTAATAAGTACTATTTGGGCTGCTTGAAAAGCACTAGACCAAACAAGATAACTTACCCAAACTGTGCAGCCATCACTGACCTATACTCAAATCCTCTGCCTTTAAAGGTACCAGAGAACTAGAAACAAAGCTTGTCTAATGCTCAGCTGCAGGAAATGAATGAGGTTTTACAGTCACCAATTTTTCATCTGACTTCTTCCCACACACTGAGAAATGGTCTGAAGATATGTGGAAAAACGCCAACCATTACCTTAATCTGCATGATACACATTATACTCTGAAAATAGTTTTCTAGTTTTCATCTACATTATTTTATTTGGATCTTAGAACTGCCCTCTGAGATAAGTATTAGTAACTTTAGTTGGTGGGCAAAGAAACAAGAGACACAAAGAGGAATTGACTTTGTTTAAGGCCAGGAAAGGCCTGGCTCTTAGTTAGACAGGTAGTAAATAATGAAAGCACAAGAATCTCCTTCCTGCTCCAAGAAACTTTCCTTCTCTCCTATTTCTTCTCCCCATCTCCAAATTAGAAGTGATGCTTCTTCTCAAACATTTATTAAATACCTACTATATGCTGGAGTTCTCTTAATTGACCCGAGTCCTCTTAACTCAAAATTCTTAGTTTGGAGTTGACTCCATAACATAATAACCCCACAATACAGAAAATCAGCATGGGACATTGGAAAGAGTGCTGAACCAAGAGCAATTAAAGAATTGGATTTAAATCCTACCTTGAACACTTATTAGCTGTGTGACCTTGAGTTAAGAATGAGCATTTCTCCTACTTTCCTCATCTACATCTACAGATAATATTACCTGTTGTACTTATCTGATAGGGTTCGTTGTAAGGATCAAATGTAAAGAATTCTGAAAAATTTAGCCTCCTATGTTGAGATGTCAGCAAAGATTTCTGTATAATAATTGTATTTGCACATGTTTCCAAAGGACAAGAAAGCAAAGAAAAACTATGATCTGCTTTAACACAATCATGGATCCACCAAAGAAAGAACCTCCTTATAACTACTTAACAGAGGTGGGAGACTAGTTATATAGAATGTTGTATACATTGTTAGATTTGGTTGATATATTGGTTAATTTTTTTAAACTGCATTCCTCCCTCCCTCTAAACCTTCCCCTTCCCCTCCATCCCCAAGATGACTTAATGCAGAGAACAGATACTTATTGGATATGTTGTATTGGGGATTTCTTTCGTATGTAAATTATATGTAGATACCATGGATCTTTCCAACTCTTAAATTCTATAATCTCATACCCTCTAGTGCTTGATATATAGGAAGTATTTAATAAATGATGAATAAATGAACAGAACAGATGAATGAAAAAATCTAGTACAGATGACTTTCTAGGAGAGAAGGGATAAAGAAGACACTGAATAACTCAAAGTAATGTAAAAATAAAATATCTCTATAAAACTTAAATACATAGATTCTTGTTGAACAAATGGTCCCTTTCCATGATAGTGTACTGCTTTTCTAAGTTACAGAGCTACACAAATGCTGACCTGAATCTCTTCTGTCTTCTTACTGAGTGAGATGTTGGGAGGAGAATAAGGTCTAGAGCTCATCTAGAACCCATATAATCCAATCCCTTCATTTTACAGATAGAGGACTTAGCCACAGAAATTATGCACCCTAAATCACACAGTGAATAAACGACAGGACCAGAACCTATATTTTTCTTACATGAATTCTGCACTCCCACCATTGCACCGGTGAATGTGTCAGGAAATCTCAGGCTTCTCTTTAGTTATGATATTTATGATAAAAATATGCCACAGATCTTTCTTCAGTTTTTCCATTCATAAATTGAGGTAAACTACCAGACTCAAAGTGAAATGAGGTTTCCACCAGTCTCCTTACTTCTAGCCTTTCTCTCACACCAATCCATCCTCCAATTTGGTTGCTAGGATGATTTTTTAATGGGTCAGATCATGGCATCAGCTCAAAAGGCTCCAGTAGCTCTAATACCTGCAGGATCAAATATAACTAGCTCCTCAGTATATCATTTAAAGCTCTTTATAACTTAAAATTTTCCTACTTTTCCAGGTTTCACATACTTGGCCCCCCTCCACACAATGTAGGGTCTAACTATCCTGACCTACTTGCAGTTCTTTGAACACCCCATCTCTTATTTCTATCTGGTCCTAATCTCTCTCCTGAGCTCAGTCTTGTACTACCAATTATCTCCTGAACATTGGACAGGGTCAGTATTCTATAAGCATTTCAAATATTAATGCATCCAAAACAGAACTCATTATCTTTCCTTCCAAATTCCTGACTATCCTGAGCTCTACCATCTTTTCTGTCACTCAGGCCTGCAGCTTAGAGTACTCAGTCTCACTCACCTCAAATAACTAATCTGCCAACATTTTTTTTAACCTTAACATCTGCCCCTCTCTCCACTCAGGTCTAGTATAGGTCTTCAACACCTCATACTTGGTCTTCTGGTCATTCTCCTCGACTGAATCCATCCTCACTTTACTCCATCCCAACCTCTACTCAGCTAAAAAATATATTTTAAAAGCAGGTTATCCTATAAGCCATGAAGTAAACATCTGCTTAAAGTTCAGAGTAATTCACCTCAAAAGGAATTGATTTTAAATATCTAGAAACTGCTTGAGGGATCTGAGGACACGAAACAAAGATTGAGCTTGCCTACTCACTTGGTTATCTAAAGAATAAAACTAGGGGCAGCTTAAGTAGTGCAGTGGATAAAGCACCAGCCCTGAAGTAAGGAAGACCTGAGTTCAAATTTGGCCTCAAACACTTAATACTTCCTAGGTGGGTAACTCTGGACAAGTCACTTAATCCCAATTGCCTCAACAATAAAAATAAAATAAAAGTAAAAATATTTGGCTTCAGATGAAATTCCTGACAATTTCTTAAAACTAGTCCAGAGTTCAAAGGACTCCTTTCCTGAGGTTGTGGGAAATTCCATATTAGAAATGCTCAATAACCCTGGCCCAGGACAAGGTCTAGCCTTTATACCCCTTCCACCTAAGCTCCACCACTCCCTTCCAAGTAAGATCCCTAGGACTGGGTCTTTCCTAGAAGAAAAGGACAGAACAGACCTCACTGTTAGCAACAAAAGTCCCTCTCCTCTCTTCCACACTTTCTCCCTCTCCCAACCCAGTCAGTATCCCTCGCACATTTATGTGCTCTGCATGGGCCACACTGTACATATATATCAAGTACTCTGCACTTTTCTGCCTTCACCCATTACCAGAAGTCTTGGTCAGTGAAACTGAACACTCACCTACCCAAACTCAAGCCAAGAAGTCTTCCTGCCTACATCTAGACCTTTTAAGAGTTCCCTCAGGTCACCTCCCAAAGGGGTGGTCACAGGAATACTGGAGCATAACCAACACTTTCCTCGGGAAGTTTCCTGGAGGGAACCAAAATGTCACCAGGAGATAACATTCACCCCATTCATAGGGCCCCAAACTGAAGCATGGGCAAGAAGAACTGATTAGGGGCCTAATACAAACTGGCCAGGCTGGTTCTGCCAGTGGGCTAAGTAACACAGAATAAATAGAGCCAGGAGTGCAGGAGGACTAAGAAATGGATTCCTGTCTTTTCAATGGAAAGGCAGGTTTCTTTGGCAAACTGAGGAGGGGAGAAGGATAAGGAGGGGCACTGTATCAACACAAAACTTCTCTTTCAGTTTGTGGTCCCAGCAATGTCAAGCTTTATTCAGATCAAAGGTTCAAAGATGTTTAGTTGTTTTTGTTGTTGTTGTTGTTAGACTCATTCCTTTTGTTTCTTTATGGCTGTGTGTGTGTGGGGGGGGGGAGGGTTAATTTCCTTCCATACTCACCATGACTCCAGCAATTAAAAAATAATAACCATCTACTGAGATACTCACAACAGCATCCCCAAGGCAGGAATATTGTGGCAGCATCCAGGTTCTCAGGATGCACTTATAACTTGGGCCATCTTTGCCAACAGCCACATTTGTGGTCTGGATCCGGGCCAGGAAGAGGATATTCTGGTGTGATAACTGACTCTTGGATCCATTATCTCTTCCAGAAAGCAGAGGGAGGGGGACCTGCTAGGCCTAATCAAATTCTAGAAGGCTTGTGGGTGCCAGACAAGAAACAGAAGAATTTTAACCCTAAGATCAGGGCTAAGCAATGGCCATGGAAAGGTTGGTTTGGGTTAGGTCAGGAAACAGGGGGGGTGAGCTGGAGGGAAAGAATCCTTGGTATAGACAAGGCAGGAAGAAAAAAAATAGCTAACATTTACATAGTGCTTTTCAATGTGATTTACATATGTCATAGTTTGATCCCCTTCCAATAACCTTGTTGAGTTAATGCTATTATTATTCCCATTTTACAGATCAACCAATATACATTTATTAAGTATCTTTCTATGTTAGGTCCACTGTTAAGTACTGGGAGTATAAAAAAAGGAAATGAGAGTACCTGTATTCAAGGAGCTTACAATCTAATTGAGTTTAGGAGGGTTTAGTAACTTGCCTAGGGTCATACAGTTAATAAATGTCTGACACAAGTTTTCCTTACTTCAATGAAAGGGAGAGGAATAGAAAAGAAAGAAGAAAGAAAGAGGAAGAAGAAAGAAGAAAAGAAAGAGGGAAGGAAGAGAGGGAAAGAAGGATAGAACAGAAGAGAAAGGAAGGGAGGAAGGGAGGGAGGAAGAAAAAGAAGAAAGAAGGAAGGAAGGGAGAAAAGGATAGAACAGAAGAGGAAGAAACAAAGAATGGGAGGGAGAGAGGAAGAAGAAAGAAGGTAAGGATAGAATGAGGAAAGAAAAGAAAAAAGAGAGAAAGGAGGGAAGAAGAAAAGGAGGAAGCAAGGAGAAAGGAGGGGAAAAAAAAGGATGGGACTAAATTATGAAAGAAATTCAAACTGAAAGGTTTTCTTCTTGAATTCCACAAAGATGAAGATATGTGTAGAAGCCATATCTAAAGAAGGGAGAAAAATATGATAACTTTACATATCCAGAGAAACTGGAGACTGGTTTCCTCAGGAAAGGTATATTACAGACTTTACTCTTTTTCTCTCAATGTAGAAGGACATAAAGCAGGGAAAAAGAGACTAGGAGATCAGAGGGATAAAGGGAGAATCTCATGGTAGGTTACACTGAAGAATCAAGAAGTCATTGTTTTAGCTCTCAGTAACCAGTTACCCCGAACCACTGACAAAACAAAGTGGGGTGGTACCAACCAGTTGAGTCCTTCTCTAGACCCTCCAACCTCTCCAGCCTCTCCCTACCCACCCAAACAAATCCCCCAAAGTCCTATAAGAAGCAAAGACTGAAGAACACCCCAAGCCAGAGGTTCTTCTGTCACATGCAAACCCAGGTATTTAGTCTAGCCCGAACTACAACTCCATCTGATAGACCAAAATTCACCATTTTTAGGTCTCCTTCAATCTCTTACAATCTTTTCCCTCCACAAAGAATTACCTCATAGTTGTATTTGTATACCTAGTGTCTGCCACAGTGTTTAATAAATGTTTATTCAATTGACTAACAAGCATTTATTACACACCTACTAGGTTTCAAGCTCTGAGTTATGATGCTGGAGCTACAAATACAAAAGTGAGACAATCCTTGCTTTCAAGAAGCTGACATTTTAATGGGAACACAAGACATTTAAGGGGAATGGTGGCCAGGGAAGATAGTTTTGGTTTGGGCAGTTTTAGGGATGACGAAATGAGCCACAGGGCAATCAATTGTTATGCCCTTTCCAACAGCAATGGCACTATTGATTTGATTAGAATTGATTATATTTTATAATTTATACATTTGATTATATTGATTTTATATATTGATCTATACATATATATATTGAATAAATATCAACATATATAATTATAACATATAATATTTGACTATATTGATTTATTATTGACTTATTTGGCAGAGAAAGAATTTAATTTTGGACTACTGAAGTTTGAAAAAATGCAAGAGATGATCTCATCTAACGCTCTTGTTTTATGAATGAGCAGACTAGGAGGCCCAGGGAGATAAAGAGATTTGTCTAATATCACACTGCTATTTTATCCAATATAATGCTACTCTGAAATCCTAATCTAGATCTCTTTAAAGATTCAGAGACCTAGGTCTTTTGAATCTTTATGAGTACTCTGTCAAAGAAAGAGTTTCTCAGAGATACTCACAAATTCAAATGTGCCTTTTCCAAGTCATTCAAATTAAAAGGCACCAAGCCTGTCTCATACTTCTTAAGAGACACTGGGTTGTACATTTGCTAAGTTGTTATTTCTCAGTTAGGGCTACCACACCACTTTGGGATGGGATGAGTCACAACTATTGGCAGAAGTGTTACAAATTCTACCGGTTTGAAGTAAGGCTGGGGAGTAGGAGGAAGGGTGAGAAAACCAAAAGGAGAGGCTAAAAAGCAAAAAATAAAAATAAAAACAAAACCCCAAAGAGCTACCCAAGCTGCTATGAGGTCAGAGAGGCTATGTGCTAGAGAAAACATCAGGGTATACCTCCAAATGGGCATCTATACAGGCAGCTATAGCCCTCCTCTGCATCTGGACAGGAAAGGAGAGAAAGCATGATGAGATAAAGATAAGGTACCCAGAAGAGAGACATGGTCTTAAAATTCTCGGAGCCCACACATCAGGGTAGAGATTCGCTTCCCTTTGTCTCCTGTAGCAGCAAGCCATGGGGGGGAGGGGAAAGGCCTACATTTCCCTATTCAGGCAAGGACAATAGCTGAGCTGAGCAAGAGGAGATAAAGAATGAAGGGGAAATAAAGACAGAGGGAGAGAAATGTAATCCTCTAATCTCCACAGCTTTTTCCAGTTTATCTAAAGCACTCTTTTGGCATTAGATCATAAACATCAGTCTACTTGTTGTCCATTTTACAGATGAAAAAAACTCAGAATCATAGGGCTTTTAGGTAGGAGCTGAACTCAGGTTTCCTGAATGCAAGCCCATTGCTCTGTCCACTTTGTCATCTAACTTGGGAGAAGAATAGGAAATGAAGTAAAGAGGAGAGAAAGGAAAAAATCTCTGGCAACCCAAAATCTGCAGACAAAGTAACAACTAGGAATTTATGAGCATGGGAAAAGTATCACACATGGTAAAGGAAGCCAAAGACAAAGACCAGGGAGAGGAAGGTCATTTTTAACTTAGGATAGTTTCTTACCAACTAAGTCTTAAGCTCTGTCATTTCTTTGCTGTTGAGGAATTGAAACAAAGTGCTGTCAGCACCTTTTAAATTTGACACCCTGGGTCAAAGTCCAATCATCCCCACCCTAGTTATCACTGGAGGCCCAAGAACAGAGGGTTTAGCCAGATATTGCTACACCTTATAGTACACACAAAGTCACAATAAAATTGGAGAATATGAAAATCCTAGCTCCAATTGTTGAGATTTCTCCCCACTCTCCCACCAATAAAAGTATCATAGCTCTATTATAGCCCATTAGTCCAATGTTCTCATTTAACTGAAGAGAATGAGGTCAAAATAAAAGTGACTTGTCCAAAATTGCACAGGGATTAAGTGTCAGAAGCAGGAATTTAAACCTGTGACTTTATTGTTCGGGACTCTTCCTATAGTCTCTCACAGATTCAGCTTCCTCATTCAGGGATTGGACTGGAGAGTCTCTGAGGTCCCTTCTGGCTCTGAGTGTCACATCCTAGGAGCCCAGGACTCCAAATTCTTTCTAGTGCACCACGCTCACCACTTACAAGTTTTATGTGCCCAAGAATTACTCCCTGGATTTCAATTAGTGCCAAAGTTCTGAAAAGGGAGGTGTCAATATAAGAAAGACCTAGAATGGGCCCCTATGCCATTTTCCCTTTGCTAGAATTTAATTTACCCTCTCCATAATGGAGAAGGGTGGGTGGGGTAGCATTCTGGCTGGATGTCTCTCCATAATGGAGAAGACATCCAGCCAGAATGCTACCCCACCCACCCCCTTCACCCACAGTATGACAGTATTCAAGAGAGGAAAGGAAAAAAGAAAGAAAACAAGCATTTATTAAGCACTTACTATAAGCCAGACACTGTGCTAAGTGCTTTGTGAAATATAATCTTATCTGATCCTTACAACTCTAGGATGTAGGTGCTATTGTTACCCCCATTGTACACTGAGGAAACAGATTAAGATGCTTTGCTAGTAAATAAATCTGAAGCCAGATTTTTTAACTCAGGAATTCCTGATTCCAGGCCCAAGGTTTTTTACCACTGTTGAATCTAGCTGCCAGTCTGCATAAAGTGAAAAATTGTTTCATTTCATTTATTTATTTATTTGCTTTTTTTTTTTTTTTTTTTTTTCTGAGGCAATTGGGATTAAGTGACTTGCCCAGGGTCACACAGTCAGGAACCGTTAAGTGTCTTATGCCAGATTTGAATTCAGGTTTTCCTAACTTCAAGGTTGGTACTCTATCCACTACGCTATGTAGCTGCCCCAACAATTTATTTTTTAAGTAAGTATCTTCTCCTAACCCGGTCTTGAAATTCTCACCTCTCCTCTCTCCTTAATGATCTTAGAACTCTTTCTTAATGGAGAGTGTTCAAGGATGCAGACATAAAAAAGAAGAGATAAGTGGGAAAGAAAGAGGGAAACAGGATCTACCCCGCTAATATACTCAATATTTTTCTACTCTACTATGAAGACGTTTCTACTCCACCACTGGCTCTGGATGTTGATCTGGTGTGGACTGGAGATGATAGCCCAAACAAATTCTTTCCTCCTGAGTAAAAGATAGGGATTTTTATTGGCCCTTGAGAATGCTACTCCCTTGAGATGCCATATGGAAATTAAAATTTTTCTGGGGGCCCCAGGAAGATAGGCCAGACAAGCACGTCTAAAAATAGCTATGTGCCAAGATTTCAGTAGTGAAGGAAGCCATGGGAATTGGCCTTGGAATTTCCAGGGGAAGAGGAGAAAGGAAGGACCTAAAAGAATTTATATTCTCACCTGCCCCCACCACAGCAATGATCTAACTCTGTGGAGAACTGTGGAGAGAGTATGGTGAAGGAATCAGAAGAACCTGAGTTCAAATCTGCCTCTGACAATTGTCATCTATATATGTTTCTGGGCATGTCACTTTGAGTTTCTCATCCAGAAAATGGCGATAATAATAGTACCTATTTCTTGGGGATGTGAGGATCAAATCAGCTAATGAATCTAAGTCATTCTGTAAACTTTCCAGCTCTACATCAATGCCAACTTTTTTCCCTTTTTAAACTAGATTCTCTGATTTCACTAGCATATGGAACTCCCATTGCCAAATACCAACAAACATTTGCAACTGTTTTGCAAGTTATACACTCACTCAGTTGCCAGAGGCACTGAGAAATCTAATTACTTGAACCCAGATCCAAGTCTCAACCCTGATATGGGGCTCCTGGGATTTTTCCATAAAGCTCTGAACCATTCAATCCCCTTCCCCATCTCCTGTTGGGACAATTTCAAGACCATCTTTCTCAGACCCTGGAGGGGCAAAGCATTCTGGGTCTATGGATTAGAAACTAGCTGTCCTTATTTCCTTATCCAGGGCTTTGCCTTTGGAATAGATTTATGGGTTCATGTTCCTTAATTCACCTTTTTGTTCTATCCAGCACATAAAGCAATATGGCTTTTTTACCTCGGCTAATTCTTTGTTTCTCTCCAGACAGGATCCCAGGAGTGTCAATGATACTGATGCTTTCTAGCACTGCATTGGGCAATTGGGCACACACGAATCTACAAGAGAAAAGAAGAAAAAGAAAGAAAAAAAAACACTGTGGTAAGAAAAAGATCACATTTTGTCAACATGTCCCTCATTTTCCTCATGGAAGCCTTGGGTCTTTGGGGTGGGGAAAAGTGGAAGAGGTGGTGTAAAAAATGACAAAAACCAATTCCCATATATTCTTTCTTTATATCCTATATATCAAAAATAGTGGCTTGAAGAATTAGGGAATCTCAGTGTAGAAAGGGACTTCTAGATTGACCTTTCCCTAAAGTAGACTCCCTTTCTTCAACATCTCCTCAAAAATCAACCACCATATGCTTCAGTATTCCCAGGGATGGGGAATTCACTACCCTGCCCCACCTCTGCCAATATCACCAATACAATGTTTGGATATCATTAATTAGGAAATTAAGACTTATTTTCTCAAGTATTTGAGTAGAGCTGCTAATTTCTCTTAGCATCTGTTTTTCTCTACAAGGCACAGCCCATCCAAATGTTATCTCTGTATGTATATCACAGTGACATATGTAGCTGAATTTGTGGCTTTCCTGGGAAGGCAACAAAAATGTTCATTGATTAATAAGTTAAGCCTGGAAACTGAAAGACACTCGGGCATAGTGGGTATCATGCAAGACCTGAAATCAGAAAGATCTGGATTTAAACTCTGACTTGGATATTGATTATTGGTATGAGCCTAGGAAAGTAATTTAGCTTCTCTGAATCTCAGTTTTTCATCTGTAAAATGAGGTTAATAATATGCCTTACCTTATAGGGCTATTGTGAGGCTCAAAATAGATAATATACATCAAATATTTTGCAAACATGAAGGAACTAAATAAATGTCAAATTATTATTATTCAGGGTCTTATCATACAAAAATCACTGGTTTTGGAATGAAAAGACTTAAGGTTAAATATTGACTCTGATGCTTATCATCTATGAGACCTTGAGAAAATAAGTCTCTTGGACCACCTTTTCCTCACCTGTAAAACAGGAGTATAAGGGTGAAGTGTAATATAGCTTCTGACAGAGAAGAGCTACATTTAAGATGCAAAGTAAGACACACATTTCCTAAGTGGGATTTGTTTTACTTGAATAAGTGTACTTGTTAAAAGGTGTTTTCTCCTCCCTTAATTAAGGAAGGGAGAGGAGAAAGAGGAACAGAAACAGAAAGAGAGAGAGAGAGAAATTGTTTGTTTTAAGACATCCAAAAAAAAAAAAAAAAAGAAAGGAATGAAAAGAAAAGGAAAGATAATCATTGAAACTTTTTTAAGGGACAAAGAGTACAGAAAAAAAGGAAAGGTAGAAAAAATTATAGACCAGAAATATGGTTTTGAAGGTCAAATGGAGAATTTGTTATTATGACTATATGACAGAAGTTTGCAGCTTTATGTATAACTTCTTTCCCCTATACACACACATATATGCAGATCACATTTTTAATTTAAATTGGTGTTCAAGTCCAGAATTTTTAAAAATTCTTTAAAAAAATGAAATGAGGCTGCAGATCAGAGTATTTCTGTGATACTTTTTAATTCTTAATTTGTAATCTTAAATGTTAGATTGACAACAACCTTAGATCATTTAGTTCAAATCCCCATTTGACAGATCAGGAAACTGAAGCCTTGAATCAAAAGTAATTGGCCAAGATAATACATGTCAGCAGCAAGGGTTTTCCCCATATTATCTGACTCCAAACCCAGAGTTACTTCTTTCTGGTCTAATAAGTCAGGGACATAGTTTTGAATAGGATCCACCAGTCCCAGCTGGCCTCTTTTCTTAACTGTAGCTCCAATTGCCAGATCTGGGGAACTCAATCTAAGTAATAGATATGAGGCAGATTAAGGGATTCCAAAGGTCAATTAGTATACAGCTAGATGACCTCTGTATTCTTGCTGGTTTCTGTTCTCTTTTTTCTTTCTGATTTCTTATACTAGATCACAAATTGCAGCTCAAAGTTCATTCATTCAATTAAATTCATTCATTCATTCAATAAACATTGGCTAAGCATGTGTAAGGGACAGCTAGGTAGTGCAGCAGATGGAGTGCCTGGCTAGGAGTCAGGTAGACTCATCTTCCCCAGTTCGAATATGGCCTCAGATATTTACTAATTGTGTGTCCCTGGGCAAATCCCTTTACCATGCTTGCCTCAGTTTCCTCCTCTATAAAATGAGCTTGAGAAGAAAATGGAAAACTGCTTCAGTACCTCTGCCAAGAAAACCCAAAATGGGGTGATGAAGAATTAAACATGACTGAAAGACAATTGATTGAATGGGCTAATCAAACTGTTGAGATATGTAGTCATATAAGATTTGTTCTCCATTCAAGGAACTCTGGTGAAAGGCAGAGCCCATGCTCAGATTATATATTAAACTAAAGGCTCCTTGCAAGTGGGACAATTTCAATCCTTCCTAGCTACTGTCTCCTATCTCTTGTCTTTAAAATGGAACTCCATACTTATCTTCTCCAGAAAATTTTCTCTGATTTACCCAAATCCAGTTACTGTCTCCCTAATATATTTAAAATGGATATCTAATTGCTAGGTTAATAAAATAATCCACAAGCATTACTAAGTGCCAACTATGTATCAAGCAGTCTATTAGATAGATACAAAGATCTGCCCTCAAGAAGGAAATAGAAAAATCTGCTCTCAAAAAGCTTACAACCTACCAGAGAAGACAACATGTATATAGACATGTATATGTAGGATAAAGTCAGAGAAGTTCAGAGAAAGAAATCCCAGCAGTTGTTGGAGAGAAGCAGCAAAGAGGCCAGACTTAAAAATGAAAACCTTCCTACAGAAACAACTCTTCAATATTCCATGTTTCTTAAAGATCTTTTTGGCCCAATCCACTCATTTACAAACAAGGAGAATCATGGCCAGAAAAGTAAACCAATTGGTCTGAAATTTTGTGGCAAATTCATGGTAGAAAAAAAGATTTAAACCCATCTCCTGATGCCCAGCTCAGCTACCATATTGTCTAGCAACTTCATTTTACAGATGAGTAAACAAAGTCCAAAGGGAAGCTGACTCACCCAAAATAACATAGTAAGTGGAAGACAGGTAGACTGTAAGATCCTTAAAGGTATGAAAGACTATTTTTGCTTAATTTTTGTACCTCAAACACCCATTCCAGTGACATATCCTGGCTCTGTGACTTCAGGAAAGTCACAACCCGTTTGTAGCTGTGTCTAAGGCCTTTTACTTGCAAAATAGGGATAATGATGAATGAGAAAAGATGCTTAAAAAAAAAAAGTATGATGTAGCATATAAATTACTAAGTGAGCAACCTGACTTTTTAAAAATGAAATTCTCTAGAAGGAATTTAATCTTCCACCTTCCCCCACTTACCCCACCTCTGATAACATATCACAGAGACACACAGTTCTTCCAACAAGTAGAAGAATCCAAGTTCACATTTACAGTAATTTAGACCTTTTCTCAGATATACTGCTTTTAGGAGAGATCAAAAAGAACTTCTCACCAGCATTCTTATGACTCTATATCCTGTATAATGATGAATATAAGCCTAATCATAGATCTCCTGGGAGGATGAGCAACCCCAGAGTCTAAAAGATAGCCTGAGCTCGTGAGAACAAGATATGTGTACAATATCCAGAATTAACAATGGAAGGGAGTTTCTGAGCTTTGGAGTCAGAAAATCTGGGTCCAAACTCTTTCTACCCTTGGGTCTTGGGAAAGTAAGTCCCCTTAATCTCTCTGGACCTCTGGAGACAAAATTAGATAGCTTCTAAGACTCCATTCTACCCTTAAAACTAAGATTCTATGAACTCTCCCCTTTTTGAGAAACTGTAAGTTTACAATATGAGGCATCTCAGTTCATATCCAGGCTCAGACACTAACTGGTTTTTATGACACTGGAAAAGGCTCTAAATCAGTGGATCTGATTGCCTGACAAGATGGATCTACTGTATCTAGTGGAGAAGGAGATGATAAACCTCTTCAGTATCTATGCTAAGAAAACCCCATATGGGGTCACAAAGGATTGGACATGACTGAAAAATGTCTGAAGAACAAAAAAGATCTCAGTAGTATAAGGATATCCTGGAGTCAGGATGCACTGAATTCAGATTTGACTGATTTTGGCCAAATTATAATTTGGGTTTGATTTTTATTTTCTATCTAGGCTTAAGAAATGGATGGAAATTATTAGCTGTGTGACTCAGGAGAAATCAATTAAACTCTGACCGCCTCAGTATCTTCAACTATAACATAGGAATAATAATAATAATACCTGTCCCTGGGGATGTTGTTAGGTTTAAAAGAGGTCATGATTGTAAAGCACTTAATACACTTCCTAGTGCATAGTACTTATCCTTTCTCCTCCTCTCTCCCCCATCTTAATTCAAAATGAATTTAACATTTTCAAGCCCAACTAATCTTGAAGTGATATGTAGTTTATTAGAATATTCGAAGAGTAGATAGCAGGATGAATGAGGAGAAATTCCTATAAATTGAAATTTGGTTATGATTTGTGGGTCTTTATAATTCTGGATCCACTCATTCTCCCAGAGCAAAAATCTCATCGGGGTCTTTCAAGTGGGTATATCAGAGAAACTGGGCTATTCCTGAAATGGCTGTGAGAGAAATGTGTCCTGTTAAGTAGTATGACTGCCAGGTCCCACCCCACACAGGCTTGCCTGTTGACAATAGTGACTCCAAGGGCATGAGCAAGGCCTTTTTTATCCACTTGATGCCTGAGCCCAGGCAGAAAGCATGTAGGAGGCTGAGGCAGGAGGGGCCTGGCTCAAACATTCTGAACATTTACAAGAGGCACAAAAAAACCTCAAAAAAAAAAAAAAACCCTGATACAGTTTAGGGAAGAATAGGGAAAATGGCCCAAATCAATGCTGGGGATGATGGATTGATGGCTAAGCATCTACTCACTTTTGCAAAGTGATAAAACCCTTCAAATTAATTAAGCATTCACATAGTATTCTAGATTAATAATCCTTGTATTTGTATGGGGCTTTGCAGCCTGGTAAGTCATTTCATCTTCAAAGTAGTGCTATAACGACATTAAGCCAGAGGAAGAAATTGAGAAGGCACAGAAACATTAAGGAATGTTAAATGGCATTCATTCCCTTATCATATGCCAAGGGTTTAACAAACATTATCTCACAGGAATCTCACAACAATCCTAATATTTCGGATGCTACTAAGATAAGTAACTTGACTTGGTTATGCAGCTGGAGCCTAGGTAGACAAGAGTTAAATTTTCAGTGTGAATGTCCAGGAGTTCTCAAACTCGGGCCAGATGCAGCCTGTTGAGGACATTTATGCAGCCAGCCCGGTTGTGGCAAATGGGCTGAGGAGCAGAGACAGAGTGTGAGTTTTTGTTTTTACTATAGTCTGGCCCTCCAACAGTCTGAGGGATAGCGAACTGGCCCTCTATTTAAAAAGTTTGAGGACCACTGCGACTTTACACCTTAACAATTGGCAAATTTTTCATTTGGGCTTGGTTTTTATTTTCTGTCTGGACTTAAGAAAGTAATGGAAATTAAAGTATGTCATACATAACTTTTTCAATTGTTGATCATTTATTACCACACTCTTGGTTTGAATCAGGTCTTCCTGACTGGATCATATAATAAGATAGTGTTTGGATTTAGCAAGACCCAAGTTTCAATTTTGTCTCAAATACCTACTTAACTGTAAGACACTGGCAAGTCATTAAACTTTGCTGAACCCCAGCTTACTTATCTGAAAAGTAAGGATAATAATAGCACAAATGGTATAAGGACCAAATGAGATAATATACTCTATGTAAAGCAGTTTGCAATCCTTTGAGCACTAAATAATGATTTATTATTACAATAATTTATAATTATTGATTACAATAATTTAAAATAAATAATTTTAACCATTTTGCCTCTCAAATGGCTTGTCTAGTTATATAGTCACTGGAAGAAGATCTAAGGATAAAATCCTATTTCCCTGACTGCTAGCTCAGTTCCTTTCCTGTGATATTATACTGCCTCCTTTTTTAAATTATTTCCTTCCCTTTTTAAAATGTTTTGACATTTTTTTCCAATTTCCCTGTGATTCTTCCCAGACTCTACAGAACCTCATCTTGTAACAAATACATACAGTTAAACAAAACAATGAACTCTGTGCCTGTCTGATAATATATACCTCATTTGCAGCTATAATCAACCACCTCTTTGCCAAGAGACAGGAGGCATGCTTCACCATTTCTACATGAATCCTCCCTCTCTTACCTGAGCACTAGTGCTTTGTGTCCAAATGATTACTAAACATTTTTAAAATGCAAGAATCATTTCTAGTTGGCTTTCACATATACTTTATAATTTATTTTGCCCAAAGCTCTAACTTTAAAATTGCTTCCCTTAAGTTCATTTTATCACTTGTTTTTCAGTTGCTTGGTACTTGCCAAATCTAGAGTTGGTGTTTTTCAGTGGCAGAGGGAAATTGACATAGGCTTTAGCCATGGATCATCTATCAAACAGATAACTGAGATGAGTTCCTGTTTAAAGAGATGTGTCCTAGCATCTCATTCTATAACAGAATCCTCATCTCTGATGCCAGAAAATTTTCCACTTTTATTCATCCAAGAGGCTTCCTACTACATATTTTCACTTGGATATCTCCCCATGATTTCACAATTAAGCAGGTTTTCAATCAAATTTGTCATCTCTCTCTTAATTCTCCCCTCCTCCACCCCAATCATGAGCTTTCCATCATGACTCTTCTCAATGGTACCATCATACATCATAAGATTAAGTCTGGAAGGCAGCTCAGCAGTTTGGTAGAACCAGCTTGTACCAGCTCTCTCCAACTGTTAGATTTTCAGTGTGAGCATTCACACCTTGGAAATTGGCAAAGACTACAAATCAGGGCTTAACGTAAGCAAATGATAAAGAAAACATTAACATTTCAGATTAAACTTAATAGTGGCATGTCTATTTTTTCCCAAGAAGTCAGCTGTTAAATATCATGTTAAACATACAAAAAACACCACTGGACCTTGGAGATCTTCCAGTCTCTAACCCTCTCCTTTTACAGGTGATTGAACTGAATTCCAGGGACCTTAATTTGGCCAAGCTCAAACAAGTAATTAGTGGTAGAATCAGGATTTCAAACTAAGACTTCAAAAACTCAAAGAAAGGGCAGCTAGGTGGCACAGTGGATAGAGCACCAGCCCTGAATTCAGGAGGACCAGAGTTCAAATATGATCTCAGACACTTAACACTTCCTAGCTGTGTGACCCTGGGCAAGTCACTTAACCCCAGCCTTGGGGGGAGGGGGGGGGAAACTCAAAGAAGATAATACCTCCTTCAAAACTAGAATTGGGCAAAGGAAAGCTAATGGCATCCAGAGATACCAAGAAATTATAAAATCAAGAGTGAAAAAAAGGAGAAACAAAATAAGAATAGTCAGACTACCTGAAAATTATGATTTTTAAAAAAAAAAGAATCTTGATGTATTTCATAAAATTTTCAAGGAAAGTTTCTCTGAAGTTCTAGTATAAGAAGCTAAAGAAAAAAAAAAATGTCTATTGATCATCATCACCTAAAAGAGATTCCAAAAGGAAACTTACAGGAATATCCAAGCCAAGTTTTGAAGCTCTCACATTAAAGAGAAAATATTGGAAGCAACAAGAAGGAAAAAAAAAAAAAACAATTTAAATGTCATAGAGCTACAATAAGGATTACACAAGACTTAGCAGATAGAATACTGAATGACTGTAAGTCTTGGAAGGGTAACTTACCCAGCAAAGTTAAGTGTAATCCTGAATGGAAAAAACCAAAAAGAACATGTAATGAATTGAAAGACTTTCAGATTTTTGTGAGAAAACCTCCAAAACTTAAGAGAAAATTTGACTTATAACACCCAGGAGAAATATAAGGGTGTTATATAATTAACCAATTATAAGGGATTCAATAAGCTCAAATTGTTTGCTTCATATATGTGAAAATATTAATAGTACTCTTGTGATTGTCTTCATTATTTAGATATCTGAAAGAAAAGTTTGGGTTGAGCTGAGTATGATGGAGTGATTCCAAAAAATAAAACTGTAGGAAGAGATAAAAAAGGACTAATTATCTTATGTATATGAAGCATAAAAGGAAAATTGATACAAAAGAAGGTAACATGGGGGAAGGCAGGTAATACTAGAACCTTATCCTCAATGGGAATGGATTAAAGAGGGAATAACACACACACAAACGTGTGTGTGTGTGTGTGTGTGTGTGTGTGTGTGTGTGTGTAGAATATTAAAAGTCTACTAAATTCAAAAAGAAGATAAGAGAATGGGGGAGAAGATAAAGAAGGCACTTTTAGAAGGGTGGTAGATAAAGGAATAGGAGGTGGATAGAAACAGAATGGAGGAGTAAGGAAAGATAGCATAAATAGGATGATAAGAATAGAGAGGAAAATACTTAAGAAGTGGTGGTACCTTGGTATGTGAATGGGACAAATTTCCCTATTAAACAAAAATGGATAAAAATTTGAATTCAACAATATGTTGCTTTCAGGAAACATAAAAATAAGAGATATAAAGAGCAGGAGTAGAATTCAATATGTAAAAAAAAAAGCAGAGATAGTAATCACGATCATAAACAAAACTGAAGTTAAAAACAAAAGGGAAAAATAGAGAAACTATACTATGTCAGCAATATTACTCATCAATATTGTTTTAGATCCCTTAAAATACCTAGACAGTAAAAAATATCTGAGCATATACCTGCCAAAACAGACACAAGAACTACATGAACAAAAACATAAGATACTTTGTATACAAATAAATTCATATCTAAAAACCTGAAGTAATATTTATTGTTCATGGATAGGTAAAGCCAATATAATTTTTTAAATAACAATTTCACCTAACAAATCTATTTATTCAAATTCAATTTATTCCCAATTAAATGACTAAAAAGTTATTTTGCTGAGTTAGAAAAAAAAATAACAAAGTTCATACAGAAAAGCAAAAGGTTATAAACTTAAAAGAAGCCAGGAAAAAATATGAAAAGGAAGTAGATTCAGTAGTATCAAATCTTAACTATACTGTAAAGTGAAAGCATTTTTGAAATGTGAAAAAGATGATGTTATTTTGAATTAATATCTTCCTCATATAAATAAAACCTATATAATCAAGAATAGAAGGAATGTATAAAAAATTGTCATAGACACTCTCAGATAAGATGTGATTGGGTTGGAATATTGTATGGTGTATGAAATTATGAGCTGGTTGATTTAGAAAAATATGAAAAGACTTAGATCTGTGAAGGAACATGTTATCCACCTGGACCAGATGACACATGGAAATAAGCATGGTATAGTCTTACACATTATAAGTATGAGTGTATATAGGCATACTAGGCATATAGGTATAATATATATATATATGTATATATATATATATATATATGTATATATATATACATATATATATATATACATATATATATACACACACACACACATACACATATACACAATGTATTTTATACATACATATATATTTATACACACACATAATTGTAACTTTCTTTAAGATGGGGGGAAAGGGAAAAATTAAATTAACAGAGAACAAAAGAAAACCAACAAGAAAGCAAAGTCAGACACCTTTGAAAACAATGTGTTGTATTTATTATATAGGTTTTCTTGAAATGGAAATTATTTTATACTGAATACTTTCTTATGGCCCTCTGTGTACGTGGTTTTTTTTTTCTTTTCTCATTTTGTATTTAAGTTTAAATTTTTTAAAAGATATTAAAAGAAAATTTTAAAATGAAGTATATACTGAATTTAAAATCATAGTTCACCTCAAAATTCACCAAATCCTGTAAATTTTTTCTTTAGAATGTTTAACATTAATTCCTTCTTTCCTAATGTTATCCTTCTACTTTTGAGTGGAAAATGAAGCTTGATGGAAGGGGAAAAAACCCAACAACTTAGATCAAGTTTAACTCTCACTAA
The DNA here is from genome assembly GCF_048593235.1 of Sminthopsis crassicaudata. Lineage (NCBI taxonomy): Eukaryota > Metazoa > Chordata > Mammalia > Dasyuromorphia > Dasyuridae > Sminthopsis > Sminthopsis crassicaudata. The sequence continues at coordinate 208,057,147 of NC_133618.1, read as the reverse complement.
TTTTTATTGTTGTTCAGTCATTTTTCAATCATGTCCAACTCTTCATGACTTGGCAAAAATACTGGAGTGGTTTGCCATTTCCTTCTCTGGCTCATTTTACAGATGAGAAAATTGAGGCAACCAGTTAAAAAACTTGCCCAGTGTCATACAGCTAGTAGATGTCTGAGGTCAGATTTGAACCCAGGAAGCTAATGCTTCCTGATTGCAAGCTCGGTGTTCTATCTACTGTGCCACCAAACTGCTCCATGAATAGGGATATGCAAAAATTGAACAGATTGACTCAAAAGTAATGAGTGTTTTGTCACTTGAAGACTAAGTAAATGCCAGATTAGCACTTTTCAACTATACTGCAAAAGGGAGCTGTTTAGGTCTGGCCTGCACTAGATGGTCTCTTTTTTGGAGCTCTGAAATTAGGCTCTTCTCATTCATACCTAAATGATTAACTGGATAGCCCTTCTGACACTACAACCAACTCAAAACCAGCTTTATTGTTTATTTTCAATGAGAATATTTATACTAAAGAAATTAACAAATGCTACAAATTAAGGCTCGTTTTGATTTGTTCATTGTCTAGATTTATGGAAGTGATGGAAAAAAGATGTTAATAATATTGACTAAACTTAAAAGTATATCATGGGCATATTTTTGTAGAACTGGCTATTAAATGTTACCTGCATACCTCTGCTTCAATCATTAAGCATATATCAGACACTTTCTTTGTTCCACACACTGCATGATCCAGGATACTCTCCTGTTGTGATCTATCCAGATTTATCCAGAACTCCACCATCAGACTAATATTCTGAAAACAAAGCCTTTATCCCATCATTCAGTAGCTCAAAAAATGGGTCATTCCCTACTGCCTCAAGTCCAAAATCTTCTGCCTGGCTATCAATACCCATTACATACTGTTTCAGCTCTGAGTATCCAGTCTTATTTCTTAGAGGCAATCTCTATTCTAATTAAGTCAATTTGATGCTCTGAATTATCTTGAGGTCCTGACAGGCTTTTCCCCAAGCACTGTGCCTATAGAAGGGTCACTAGTCCAAACATTTGGACTCATCTTGCTACTCCCCAAAGTATTGTGAAATAGGAGATATCCTTCCTCAAAGGGACAAAAAGAGGAAACATTTGGGGGTACAGGAGAGAGAAGGTTCCACCTCCATCTATGTAGCATGGCAAGAATGGCTACCACTATTCCAAATCCAAATTTTGTCTTTCAAATTTCATTGCCCCTCTGATGATCCCTACTGAAATCCTTCCCCTTGGAACATCTGCCACACTTACAAACTGTACCATGAAATTCTGTGCTTTGTTATATTGTATCCTGTACTGTTCACTTAGTTTGTTGACCCAAACTTATTTGTCTCATTGAATTATAAATTCTTTGAAGGTAGACACTGTTTCTTCTATCTCTTCCACATCCCGTATAGTTCAGCATGCATGGCAGGAGCATAATATTACACATTACTGGACCTCCATTATCTCTTAGAAGGGACTCCAGGCTCAATGGCACCAGAATCATAGAATCTGGCAGTTGGAGGTGAACTCAAGGCCCATTAAGTACAATCCATCTATGTCTTGCATAAATAAATATATAAATATATAAATAAATAAAATATAAAAGGACAAAAACTTTCAGCATAACTAATCAACACATTAGCCAAGTCTGACAGAAAAAGCTACCTTTAATAGTACCTTTTCCACCTTTATAAAGAAGGTCAAAGGTACATTTTGTCAACTCTGCTTAGGGGTCAAGTTTGACTATAATAATTACATGCCCACAAATATTTGAACACAGCTACCATGACCCTGTTAAATTTCTCTTCTCCAGCTTAAACAACCTAGTTTATTCAACTGATTCTCAAGCTGCATGAACTCAAAACTGGGGTTCCATACCAGCTCTGTCATTAATTAGCCATGTAAGCTTCACTTCTCTGTGTTTTGAGTTTTAAAAAATGATAGGATTGGATTAGATGATGTATTTTTAAAACTTTTAATTTTAATTTTCAGTTTCAAATTCTCTCCCTCTCTCCACCTTCTTTCCTATCCATTGAGAAGGCAAATAATGATACCTATGATACATGTGAAGTCATGCGAAACATTTCCATAAGTCATGCTGCAATTTTTAAAAGGCAAGAAAAATTAACACAGTGAAAAAAATATTTCAAATGACCCTCGTAGTTTATCAGTTCACACTCTGGAGGTACACCATGGATGAGATAATCTTTAAGGTTTCTTCTACTTCCAACTTTAATTTTCTGTTTTTATTAGCTGAAAGTATATGAGTTTGTTTTTTGTGACCTGTTTTATGGGACCCCTGAATTTTACCAGCCTACCAATGTGACCTTGCATTTTCCCTATTTACATCTTCAATATGAAAATGCTTTTTGCTGATATATGGAGGCACCCGAGGCAGAATGGATTGAGCAATAGGCTTGAAATCAAAAAGACTTACATTCAAATTCTGCCTTTGACACTTACAAGCTAGGAGATTCCAGGAAAATCATTTAATCTCCATGTTTCTTAAGCAGCTTCTTGGGATTTAACACCTCTCACAGGTGTCAGCTGGTACAATGGAAATAACATTGATTTTTTAATCAGGGGCCTTTGACTGAAATGCTACTTCTCCTATTTACTGGCTGTAGGATCTTAGGGAAGTAACATCACTCACATCACTAGGACTTCTATGTCCTCATCTTTAAAATGAACAGGTTTGGACCTGATGACCTTTACAGCCCCTTCCATCTCTAAAGCTATAATCCTATGACTTTGAGCCAAATTCCAGGCAGGCTAAGATTAACCGCCAGGAAACAAATATACCAGATGAGGCAGCTTGGGTCACACTCATCCGGAGAAGGGAGAAAGAAGGGCCAGGAGAATTCGGGTTGGCACAGTGCCCCGGCTCCCACCCTGGGGAGCACTGAATGGGCCTGGTGTTTGCCACTGCGAGGCTCCTATTCATGTTTGTCCACATGGAGAGTGACTTGGCTCGGCTCAGCATGACCCAAGATACCAACAGCAGAGGAGGGAGGGGGGAGTCCTCTGCTTACAACAAAGGCTGGAAGTCTAAGGAAAAAGCTGACTCCATCTTTTCTTCTCTGTTACTGTTTCCATTCTACCTCTTCCGCTGTAGCCCCCAAGAGGAGAGGGACAGGAAAGGGCCCCTGCTCACCAACCTGTTCAAGAAGGCATTCCCAAAAGCATTGAGTTTCCTGAAGGGTTTCTTCGGGTCTACCACCAGTGCATTTCCTGGAATAATTCCTTCCACATCTCCCTGCATCACCGCGATGAATGAGTCAGTAGTGGGCTCAGGCCCGATTCTCATGCCTGGGAAGTCCTGTTCCAGTAAATACCTGGCAAAAGGAAAAAGAAGCTGGATTTCAGCATTCTGTACAAGAAGCAATTACACAATTTAAGGTGCTATACAGAGGGTACCATCACCTTCCCAAGTTGCCCCAGCTCACAATCAGATATCACCCTTGACTTCCAACTCCGTATCCAACTAGCAGCCAAGTTCTATTGTTTCTACCTTCACAACATTTCTTATATATACTCCATTCTCTCCTCTGACACTGTCAAGGTCTTTATCACTCACTCCTGGGTTACTACAACAATTTGCTGCTGGATCCTTCACTCAGATAGCAAATTGATGTTCCTAAAGTATGTTTGATCACATCACCACCCTAATCAATCTTGTCCAGTGGTTCTTTATTATCTCCAAGATCAAGGATAGAATCATCGATTCAGTTTTTAAAAGCCTTTCATAACTTAGCCCCTTCCTATTTTTCTTCTTTTTCTTTTTTTTTAGCTGAGGCAACTGGGGTCGAGTGACTTGCCCAAGGTCACACAGCTAGGAAGTATTTCTTTTTCTTTTAATTCACTAGTTACTCTAAGACTTATACTTATGTACTTATCCTTATGTATAAATGTATTTATCATTTAACAGAATGATACCTCTAAACCAAAGATTTTTAACCATAGTGTGGTCCATGAATACCTAATGACAGATTTAAGGGGATCCCTTACTGCCTTTCCAATTTTATCACTCCTTAGTGTCCTACCCCTTTGTGTATTCTGTGAGCCAGTGACATTGGTCTTCTTGCTATTTCTTGAACAAGGTATTCCATCCCCTGACTCTAGACACTTTAACTTGCTGTCCACCATTGTCTGGAATTCAGTCCTCCTTATCTGTCTCCTAAATTCCCTGGCTTCTTTCAAATTTCAATTAAAATACCATCTCTTCCAAGAAGTCTTTTGTGATCTAATTAAAGCTAGTGTCTTCCTCTCTTGATTACCTCCAATTAATCTTGTGTATATCTTATTTGCACATGGTTATTTGAGCACTTTATGAGCAGCGACTGTCTTTGCCTTTCTATCTTCGGTGCTTAGGATAGTGTTTGGAACTATAGAAGACACTTAATAAATGCTTGTTGGCTGGTTAATTTTAAATTTTAAATTCTCTTATTTGATGATCAAAACAACATTGCAATCCAGGTCATGATCACTATTTTACAGATGATGAAAATGGAATTAGAGATAAGTGATCTGTCCAAGATCACACAGCTAACAAATAAAATGGGGAATCTGAATCCTCATTTTCTCTACCAAGTGTAGTGTTTTTTCTGTTACACCATAATGCCAAGAAAGATCCCACAAGGGGCTCTTATAGGCCATTATCCACTCTGATCCAATCTAAGATGAGCATCTACAATATTCCAGGCACCAGAATTAAAAAGCTAAAACTCTACAGTATGGGCTTTCAAAGAGATTAAATTATACAGAATGAATACAACATGTAAATAAAAGAAATATGGAGAGGCTAATCTGAGGAGGGAGAGACCAAAAATACTTTTCTCAGACTACCTGGGCTAAAGGAAACTAGAGATTCCAACAGGCAAAAGTCAGGAGGAATGGCATTCCAGATATGAGGGACAGCCTGTATATAAGCACAGAAGTGGGAAGATGGAATAGCTTTTATACAATAGTAGGTAAATAGCAAGTAGATCAATTTGGCTGGAGTGTAAAATGTGTCAGGGAGAATAATTTGTAATCAAATTAGAAAAGAAGACTGAAGCCAGGTTGTGAAGAGCTTTACATAACAGGGTGAGGAGTTCAGTTTTTACCTTAAAGCAAGATTTCTTAATTTTTGTGTATTATGGATCCACTTTGGTAATCTGACAAAACCTATGGATCTCTTTTCAAAATAATTTTTAATGGGTAAAATACATAAGATTATAAAACCAATAATACTGATTTTTTTTTTTTAAGTTCATGTACCTTGGATTAAGAATCCTTATTTTAGAGAAAATACTGTAGGTAAGAAGACATATGCTGAGGTTTCCTAGAGGTTATATTAAGGTATATGAAATCATTAATAAGACGGGACATTGTATAGGAGGTGGAGTCAGAAAAAGCTCAGTTCAGAACCTCTCTCACACTAATTTAAGTATTTTCACTTTTCTAAGCCTCAGTTTCCTCATCCATAAATAGAGGCCATAATTTTATCCACCTTATAGGATTGTTAATGAGAATCTATTGAGATAATGTTATAAAATGCTTAGCACACATTCAAGTAGTCTATAAACGCAAGCTAGAATTACTCAAAAAGGATGACAAATAAACTATAATTATGCTTTAAAAACAGAAACGATGTCTATATAGACTTTGCTCCTTTAGCTCAGGTTATTTTCAAGTGCAAATTTTGCAGATAATATTAGTTATACTTGCTAGGGCTTGAAGGGAAAGGAAAAGATGGTAGAATAGTCTGTGTACTATTTGAATTAAGAGAAATAAAGGCATGGGATGCTCTACTGCAACATCTAAAGTAAGTGAAGGGAAATTGTTGTTTTTTTGTTTTTTTTAGCATATATTCAAAGATAAGTCATATGTTCTTCTCTGGGATTATCTCTCCAAGTATTCCTGCCTATACATATACCTTGCATGTTTTCTTCCCCATGGGTTCCCTAATGGGTCAATTCTTCTCATTGATGTTCTATATATCTGTGGAAGGCTTATTGGGGAAATGTTTGGTTGTTTCTTTAATTAACTATGTCTTTTTATTAAATGCTTCTATTTTTAACTTTAAAAAGATTGCTTTTCTGCTTCTGGGAGGCTGTATGTCATGATGGACAAAGAGCCAGCACTGTAGTCAAGAAACTTGATACCCAATACAATACCCAACATAATATCATACTACCTGACCCTAGAGAAGCTTCTTAATCCCTTAAGGTCCCAGTCCCTTTTTGACTATAAATTACAGATGAGTTGCAGACATGCATCAGTGGAGAGTTTTCATGCTACAAACTCCCTATATTGATGAAATCATAGGTCTGTACCACCTTTCCCCACCCCTACTCCCCCAAACTCTGTTCATCTCTCCTCATACAAGCATTGTTCATTCCATGACATCTCTCCCTCCAGTTCCTTCTGATTAATACTGTACCTAGATCCCTTATCATCAACAAAAGCAGCTCACAGAAATGGAACTTTTGCCAAGTTTGCATGTGGGTCAATGACTTAATTTAAAAGTCTAACCCAGGGATTCTCAAACTACTGCCTGAGGGCCAGATGCAGCCAGCTGAGGATGTTTATGAAGCCCTCTGAGTTATGACAAATGGGCTGAGGGGCGGAGGCAGAGTATGAGTTTTTGTTTTTACTATAGTCCAGTCCTCCAACAGTCTGAGGGACAGTGAACTGGCCCTTATTTAAAAAGTTTAAGTATCACTGGTCTAACCTATGTAGGCATAAGTTGCCCTAACAATTATTTTCATGGTCTAATATAAAAATAGGTTTTACATGATTGCACATGTATAACATATCAAATTGTTTACCATTTCAGGAAGGGGTGAGGGAAAAAAATTTGAAACTCAAAATTTTCTAAAAATGAATATTAACATTTGTTTTTACATGCAATCGGAAAAAAATAAAAAATTTTAAAAATATATTTTTAGGGGTCCCAAATTGAGAGGACATGACCTTCACATCTAAGACTATAATGCTATGCTAACTATTCCTCTATCCTTCCATTTTAAGTAGCTTGAGTGAAGTATTTACTCCTTCTAAAAATATATATATACATGATAAGTAGGCCTCAGAAGGAGGATGCATAGGGGAAAAGAAAAATGAGAGAGGCAAGAAGCTAAAAGCAAGCAAGGAGAGAGAGAGAGAGAGAGACAGAGAAAGAAAAAATAAACAAACAGGTTTTTTGCTACCACCTTGCACAAGAGACTTGGCAGCAAAGAAATCTTAATAGACATTTGCCAGTCTTCACCGAGAAACTCATGCTGTGGAGACAGAGCCTGGCAAGAAGGTGAAAAAAACAGTCTATAAATAAAACTATATTTTAAAAAATGCACAAAACAAAACAGAAGTACAGACAATAAAGCAACTTTGCTACTATCTTAAAATTATGTGTATATACGTATATACATATATATATAGAAATATACATACATGCATATAATATACAGTATTTATATTTTTTAAGAAACAAATCTTATGTAAGAGAATATCATAGTTTTTTATACATTTCTCTTATTCTTTATATATTGAAATGTTTGCATTTGCAATGATTGTTAGGTTCATGATTTAAAAAAAAAGAAAATGAAGAAATCTGGACTCAGCCTTTAAATGGCTCTGGGAATTTACATACAACTTGACTAGAGATTATTTAGTCATATTTCATTAACGAAGGGGCATGGGTATCATGCACATATTGACATGGGGGCTATGAGAGAATGAAAACATCTCCAAAGTACACCTGGGTCCTTTGTTTCAGAAGAGTCTCTCACACAAGGCTTATACCTCTATTAGGATTTTATATATATATATATATATATATATATATATACTAGATTAGAGTATACCATATACCAGCCCAATTCTGGCTGGCTGATAACCTGCACTGCCCCAGTGTATAAAAGAAAAGTAATTGGTGGGCACAGGAAATTTAAAAAAGGACTCGTTATATGTGATACATGTATGACATAGGTCCTTTAGCAGCTTGAAATGGAAATGTGTTAGGCCTGAGAAAGTCAATCCTTCCGACAGCTAAGTGAATATCTGGCCTGCAGCTGAAGGGTCTGTCTCTTTCACACAGAGAAGAGGCCAGAAGAAGGAAAGAATCTAACTTTAAAATTGAAGAACAGTGGCAGAGTCTTGGGCTTTTAGAGATGATCTTTCTTTGATCCCCTCATTCTGCATAAGAGAGAACTGGGGAGTCTCAAGATTGGAAGTAATTTGCATGGATCAAAGAGCAGCAAGTTACAAACAGAGCTGGAAGTACCTAAATCTCCAAACTCCCATCCTAAGAACTCTTTAGACTAGATCTTCTGAATGAGAAACGAGCAAATGGCATGAAACCAACACTCTTTCTCTTTCCTCTTCTCCCCAATAAAAAAAACTACACACGACTAGTGAATAGTGATGATTCACACCTCAGTACCAACTCTGGAATTTCCACAGCCTTATACTGACTAAAGTACTATCAGGACAAAACAGTTCATTTGCATAAAGGTTGCCCAGCAGTTTCAGTTGGGTTGCCATGGCCAACCTTCCCCAAAGATAACACACAGAAGAGGAAATCCCTAGAGAAACTAAGGATACACGAGTTAAAACTGGGGCATGGGTAATCCAGGTCTCAAAAAAATCAAAGACCACAGCTGTCTGTGAACAGATCTAAACTATCTTGGGCTGGTACCTCCAATGGCTAGGACATTCCCTCCCAAGGATTCCAGCCTAAGCAAACAAATACTGTTTGGAGCCAGGATTTCCTCCAGTAATGGGATTACTATTAGGGCAAGCACCTTAGGACCTTAGGTCTGAAAACCAAAATAAAAACACCTTTCAAGGATGTTTCTTTTCACTTTTCAATAGATATTTATTAACCCTATTGTACAGAGAAAATTGTTAAACTACAGAGGAAAAAATGCATGGTTATAGAAGACCTAACAAGACAGTTTTTAGTGAGCTGACAGCCCACTAAGTTTTACAAAAAAGCATAATTTTTTCCATTTTATTGAGCCCAAATCAACTTCCTTAAATTCTGACTCATTGGTTCCAAATTCTGTTCTAGGTAATGATACAGAATAAGTCCAGTTTATCTTCTCCATTACCATCACATTCATTTTCTTACTAGTTTCTCACTACAATCAGTAAGGATCAGACAGAACAATCCCATTTTTTTTTCTGTGGTATCTCTAGTGACCGTACAGTGTATGCAGGGCTCAGGACTTTGCTGTCTATTCTGCAACCCTACTAACTGAAGAACAAGTGAGACTTTTGAAAATACACACACACACACACACACACACACCAGTGGAGGAGAGGTTGTTACTGGTTTGCATCACATTTACGCTGGCATTATACCTACTCCCTAGATGTTATGTCTGTCTCCCTGAAGGATCAATCTTTCCTTTTTGTGGCAGGGAATTATAGTCACCATGGAAGAAGTCACCAAAGGACAGCATGAATGGGAAGGTGGGACACAAGAACCAGGCTGAGCATTGTATGCAAAGGAGTGCTAAATGCTAAATGAGGAATGTTATCCCAGTAACTCTGAAGAATACTGACCAAAGAATAGGACTTCTAGAGAAAGCTACAACATAGTTTAGAGAAAACAGCCACATAAATCATGCCATTTCTGTGCATGTAGGCCCATCACTTCAAATCTCTTCTTAAAAATGAAACAGGAATGTCTAATATTAAAAGAGATGCCGGCTTGTTTGTGGAGACCCAGGATCCTAAGAGGATATTTCTAGGAGCTCAGGAATCATCAAGACAAATCATTCCCAGTGAGGAACATTATGATGGTGCACACTTATGGCTCTAATATCACTATGGGAAAACTTTTGGTATAAAAATTCCCTCTGTGCATAGAGAGCCCTGACTCATCTGTAACCAATGGTCTTGGTCTATGATCATATATTATGGATCTGAAACAGGGTTTGAACCTGAAGCCTTCTGGAATGCAAAACCAGTCCTTTATGTGGCCACTTTATATTTTAGAAGTAAATTGGGAGGGCAGCTTCATGGATAGAACATCAGCCCTGGAGTCAGAAGAACCTGAATCCAAATCCAGCTTCAGATACTTACTAGCTGTGTGGCACAATCCCAAGTACCTCACCCTCCCTTAAAAAAAAAAAAAAAAATAAAATAATAATAATAATAATAATAATAATAAATTGGAACCTTTAGGAAGTTTCTTTAGACTGTGGGGACTTTTTTGGTCAAAAAGAAAAGCAGTTCTAACAAACACAAAAAAAATTAAGATACTGCAGTAAGAACTGAGCAGTAAGGATGTATGAGAAAGGTTTATGTTTTGAGTTCTAGTCCTGCCTTAGAACCTTACTGGGGAGGGAGAAGTCAAATGCTAAGGAACATAACTGAATACCAGCCCAAGAATTTCTGTCCCCAAAGTGAAGAAGATAAACTTCAGTGATTAAGTTTCTATCTTTACACTAACTTCTCAAATGCTAGCTCCTTCCTAATAGACAGACCACGTATATGGCAATTTGCAATACCCAGAAATACTGGACGACAAGCCTCAAGAGTAAGCCTGGCATTCTGTGTCAGCCCACCTTGCTGTTCACAAAAGAAAGCAAGTCTCGGGAGCACAGGAGACCAAGGAAAATGAAGACCCTGGAAGAATCCCCATTCCAGATCCTGGGAACACCAAGCTGGAGCAGGGCAGACGAGGCTGGGCTGGGGAAAGGCACAGGGAGTCTAGGTAGACCTTGCAAACCTAGAACAAAGGTCCTACTGTGCTTAGAGCCAAATGCACAAAGGAAAAATCTACTGAGAAGCTTCACACACTGCCTCTTTATGGGGAAAGATAAAAATCGCCTCTGTTGAGAGACAAAAACATTCCCACAGACATGTAAAGAAGAGTGGATTTGTTACTTGATAGGTCCATCCAAGTAGAAGACGGCCATCTCTGTCTATCCCCAGAATTAGAAGAGCATGAACAAGGAAAGGGCCAAACCCTGGGGGTCAGCCTGCTTCCTAGAGGCCCCAGAAGGCCATCTAATCCAATTCCTGATTTTTATTTTTTTGGGGGGGAGAGGGGGAGGTTTAGAGACTGGGTCTCTCTAGCTCATCCAGGCTGAAATCCTGTTTTGCCCTGCACTGGTTCACCCTCCTGACTTAGTATGAACATCCAATAACCCTATAGCTCAGAACTCCCAAACTCAAGAGATCTATCTGTCTTGGGCCTCCCCAATAGTAGGAGATTATAAGTATGGATCATTAAGCTCTGCCTCCTCAGTTTAGAAAGGAGGCCTAGTGTAAAGTGATTTGCTCATAGGTAGGTTTTATAAGTAATAAGCTTCTAAGGCTGGATTTGGACTTGAGTTTCCTAACTGCAGAACCAGTTATCTTCCTACATTATGCCATACTGCCCCTAAAAATTCAGTAAGTAGCAAGCTGACCTAATCAAGATAGTACATTTGCTAAGAGGCCTGGCTCCATCATTCACTTCTCCCATTTATAAAAAGGAAATAATACCCTATTCTCCTTGGAAGTGGAGAATGAAATTAAATGAGATGTGTTTGAAGTCTGGCAAGCAGATGATTACTGTGCTTTTCAAACATAGGACAGCACTCAATCCAGTTCTCCTCTTCTAACTCTGCAGGACTCAATATCATTTTCCCAGAACCACAATTCTCCTTTTAGCACTTCAAGGGGACAGGATCTTGGCAGGGGGAGAAGTATTAATAGTCATAATAATAGAAACTTTGCAAACCATACATATACATACTCACATATTTAAGATTATATATGTGTATATATATGTATATTCATACACAAACATATATAAAATGCACTCACAAATATATACATACATATATGGATATATTTAAGTTATGTATACATAATAAACATATAGTTAAGGTAAATGATTGCATATAAATACACAAACATACACACATAGAAAGAAATTAAGGGTTGAATAGTGAAGAAATGTATCCTTAGTCATACATTCAATAAAATGCAGAAGCAGAAGCAGAAGCAGAATGCAGATATTGATTCTAGGTCCAGGCTTATTCCACTATACCATGCTATTTCTCAGCTATATTAAGGATGAAATAAATTCCCCCACCTTGACATAAGCCTGTAGGAAAGCCTTCCCAGTAGAGTCACAACAATACAAAATAGTCTAGCTACATGTCATAGAACCAAGTAGCTCAACCTTGCTCTCCCCTAACTAAATGCTTTTCATCCTTTCATTTCCTGAGAGCCCTCAGGGTATTAGTCCTCAGAACAGAATTCTCAGTTTGAATCTGAACTAGTAACCAAGAAGAAGCCATCATTATTAATATTCCTCTTTCAAGGATTTTTGTTTCTTTCTATCCTATTCAGGAGCTCTAAGAGGTTGAGCAGAAATTATAGGATGCACTACTATCCAGGCCCCATTCTGCATTTTTGGCAGGCTTGAGACCTAGAAAAGAAGTAACACCAAATCAGGAAAAGGTACATGGGATCTGAAAGCCTAAGAGAAGAATGATAGCTCGGAAGAGATCTATAAGGATATTCTTATAAATCCAAGCCAACTTATATCTACCTTTTTCCATTCCTACAGTTCATCTGTGAAACAGCTTTTCTGGTAAAATAATATGGAGGGGAAAGGGGAAAGAAGTGAGCATAGTAATAGAAAATTGTGCTATCATATTCCACTGATGAGTCATCACTGGGAATGATACAAAGAATATCATAAAGAATTAACAGAGGAAAATGGAAAGAAGTCTGAATAAGCTACTTTTCCATAAAAGCAATTTGGATATATTATTTAAAAACAAATAAACTCCATCAGTTTCTCATTGCCAGTGACAAGGATACTGGTACAGATGGAACATATGACATAAGAGATTTGGCACTGATCTCAACCTGGGGCAGCCCTGATATCCTGTCAATCTGGTCCCTCTCAGTGCTCTCCAGTCAACAATGCCCTGAAGTCCAGCAATGCCTCTTGGTGGGTACCTACATGGGTACCGCAAGCATATGCTCATAACCTAGGGGAAAGGACTCAGGAAAAAAAAAATAGGATCCAAGGAAACAGCAATGCAGGATAATCTGTGGGTAGACAGATGATCTGAGAGATAAGGACTCAAAGCCAAGTGTCTAGAGAAAAAAGGCTAAGAGAATGCTGGTGTATGAGTGATTTTGGACTAGTATACTAGCAGCAGGCAGCACTAGCAGAGAACAGAGCCTGGGCCAATTTGTTGTTTATTTTATTACTTGGGTGACTGGGCCTTGGGCCAGGGAAGTTATTTCAGGCAGAGACCACAGCTTGTTAATTAATTATTAGAAGAATGTTCTTATCTGCATGTACTTCCTTAGGCAGGCAACAGACCTAGTGGCAAGAGCATATAATTACAGGCAGACACTTAGGAGAGAGCAAGCCAACAGTAAAGGAAGAAGAGGCAAATGCTAGGTACCCAGATACAGGCTTCTGCTTAGGTAGGCTGGGCATTTTGGTACCAGAGTTAGGAACTGACTGAGAGAAATCCTGTGTAATAGGAGAGGCTGAGATAGGGGACAGAACAGGAAGACAGCTGCGTTCCTGGGCCCCTAGCTCCTCTAAGAGAAGGAAGAGTTTTGGCAGGGATGAGAGGCTCTGAACAATGATACAGTGAAATCTTGTATTGTATTGTGGCCTCCCTAGGCCACACATACCACGGAGCTGGCAGCATCTCCTGATATACACTGCAGCTCTCTGCCACAAAAGACCAGCACCTGAACAAAAGCAGAGATCTTGAACCACTTTTGCATAATGGATTTACATTAGCAGTGTGGCAAGGCCTATGGAATTCTCTTCTCAGAAGAATTTTCACATACATAAAATAAAATACTCAAGATTACAAAGAAAATTACTTATGTTGCAATGGTTATTACATTTAAAAAAACAGCTTCATAGACTCACAGCTAATAACTGCTCTATTATAATGTTTTTAATCTCTCTGGTTTTAAAAAAAGGAAATTCAGGCTAACTTTGAAAGTGGGGAAGAGGATGGGCTCTGTTCTGCTCTTCCCTTGCCTCAGACCAAGAAGAATTTGTGATGGCCATCTCCTCCAAACAGAGCTAGAGACGACTTAGTCAGTTAGCAAAGAGGATATTTAATGTGGAAATTTTTCGTAATACAAAAATACTTAACTCTGACCACTTCTCTCTCATTCTCTCAGTTCTCTTAGTGTCTTTCAGATGCTGCCTTCAAGTTTTACTGGCTTCTCACCGCTCCAAACATCTCTCAAGAACTGGTACTTTAAATGAGGATAAGCCTGACTTTAAAGAGAAGGTGTAGAAAGAAACTACTGGACCAGGAACCTAGCTGTCTTCCTATTCTATCCCCTTGGGCATGGACTCAGGCTGCTCTGAAATAAAGTTTGGGGAAAACCAACACTGAATTTCACAAACCTCAAAGGGCAAGAGCTGGTCTACTCTTATTACTCATGTACCCTTTCTTGCCAAGCTTTTTCTAGAATGGTCATACTTCTGTGAACTAATGTTGGCAATAATAATGAATAATTTCACTTATATAATAGTTTAAGATTTACGGAGTTCCTTATATGCATTATTTCACTGGAGCCAATAATCCTATGAAAAAGGCTCTTTAAGTATTATTATTCCCATTTTATAAGAGAAATGAAATTAATTTGAAAGGCAGTATGGTAGAAAAGATAGTGTGCTGGATTTGGAGACAGAAATCCAGCTTCAGACGATATACTAACTGTGTGGCTTCTGTTTCTTCATCTGTAAAACTGAAAAATAAGGGCACTGATCTCACATGATTTTTGCCAGATTCAACATCTACAATGTTGTGTAAACCTTAAAATGGCTTACAAATGTGAACTATAGTCATTATTACATCTTTTTTTCTCCGTAGTCACATAGTTCCTAAATCCTTCAGACATTAGATTTGCTGGCAGAAAGACCCAAGTTGATATTCATCACAATTCCAATAGTCTGTCTGCACACACAGAAATCACACAAGCATTTTTTTTTTATTCCCATGTGTTCCAATTATTCTAATTCTGAGCTTGTTCTGTCCTAAAAGTTGGGAGTCATGAGTATAACTTCAGAGACAATTGGGGAACAAAAAATACTATATCTAGACTGATGTTCCTATCTTTAATTCATAAATGTAGCCTCCCAGAAGTTCTTTGCCTAGGAAACCCAGTTATAGAATCTTCGAGATTATTGGATTAATGAAGGGGAAGGAATTAATCATAATTATTTATTAAGCAACCACTATGTACACCATTCTAAGTGCTTTCCAATTATTGTTCCATTTGAGGGAGGAAAGGGGATAAGCATTTATTTGTAGTACCTACTATGTGCTAAACACTGTGTTAAGCTCTTTACAAATGTTATCTCTTTTGAGCCTCAAGATAATCCTTCAAGTTTGATGCTAAATCTTGTACAAATACAAAATGTTTTATTTTTACACCAATTCTTTGAGGTAGGAACTATTATCTTCCCCAACTTACAGTTGAGGAAACTGATGTAGGAGTTGTATCTTTCCCAGGGTCACACATATATACACATACTCTAAACCAAAATTGAGATTTTTTTCAACAATCATCCTAAAAAGATGGCTTAACTAGCCTCTGTCTGATTATCCCTTGTGAATAAAAAGTTCACCATCTTATAATTATCAGTTTTGGGTAGACATTTTTCATGAATGAAAGCAAAATTTCCTTCCTTGTTAATTCTACCCATTGGTCCTACTTTTACCCTTCTGAAGTTAATATAGAAAAATCAGCTTCTTTTTCCATACGACAAACCTTTTTTTTTTTTTAAAGATTTTTTTAAATTGAAAACTTATATGTGATTCATTATTATAACAGATAATCATTTCACAAAAAAATGATAGAAATATTAGAAAAGAAAAACATTAACTAGGGGAATTGCACACACTGGCAAGGCAAACTTTCTCTAGACACAGAATATTAACAACATTTTTTGGGCCAATAAGACATCTCTTAAAATGTTTGGGAGCTATCCATTGCTTTCTCCTGGTCTTCCTCCAAGCCTGTAACTCTCTAGGTAGCTACCCATACTTCTCAAATCCATGACAAAACTGAATTGCTTGATATTCCCCTCTAAGTGTGGCACCCAGATTTGAATACACTATAGAAGATCTAATCAGTCCATTGCAGAAATTTCCAGCATAGGCAATATTCTTTGAACTATAGCAAGGCACCAGCTTAAATCCTAGTGGCCACAACAAAGAAACTCAAACCTTTTACCATCATTACTTATGCTGTGACAAAATAAATAAAAAATAATTTGAATGTGAGAATTACCAAATAATTCAATATAAAAAATTTACAAAATGTCTATTTACTGGGAATATGATGATTTAAAAATAGGATACAG
Source organism: Sminthopsis crassicaudata (assembly GCF_048593235.1). Lineage (NCBI taxonomy): Eukaryota > Metazoa > Chordata > Mammalia > Dasyuromorphia > Dasyuridae > Sminthopsis > Sminthopsis crassicaudata. Next base: position 208,040,769 of record NC_133618.1, on the reverse strand, counting down.
TTACCATTTTCAAGGAGCTTACATTCTTGGGAGGGGAAATAGGTGGGGATTGTTTTCATGACAAAGATCCTGGAAGGGACATAATAGAAACACTACAGTCACCATTTTATTGACCAGAAAACAGTAACTCCAAGACTTTAAGTAAATTAGATCATTACAGAAGGCCACAGCTATTTCTGCTAGCCCACATTTGATGACTGGATTGGAGTATGGAGGAGATCCTGGTCCACAAAATCTCCTAAAAACGCAAAGGATATACCCTAATCTGACCCTGTGAAGTCCCCTCCAGTTCAAGCATTCTGTAGTTCCAAGGAACAGACAATCTTCTCTCAGGATGATAAGCATTTCCTGCTAAACTTACTCACAAAGGACAAAGAATCAGGTGCTCAGAGTTCTAACCCTGGCTTGGCCAAGAACCATTTGTCATTTCTCCCTCTCCTATTTTTTGTCTCCTCATCCAAAAAACAAAGGTATTAAGATGATGACTAAAGTCTTTTCCGACATTCATAATCCTATGATTCCATGAAGAGCAAAAGGGAGAGAAAAATCTGCCATTTCCCCCATGTTAGACGAAAGGCTATGTAGGATGGATATCAGGCATTTGATGGCTGGCCTGGGATAGTACTTACAACAGGATCCTACTCTATTAATCCCAATCAAGGAAGAACAAAGCCATGTATACTTCAGTAGACTCGGAAATATCTTGGAAATATTTGGGGATGTAAAGGAGGCCACAGAAACCTGGACTGACAATCAGTACTTAAAACTTTCTTTGCACAATCACAGAGTTATATAGCTGGACAAGAGGCATCAAGAGCTGGGTTTAAATCCACTTGCTGATATTTCTTAGCAAGGTAACCTGAGCAAGTCAGTTGACCAACTGATTCTTTGTTTCTTCATCAACAAAACAGGGTTACTATTACTTACAGTGCTCTGACATTGGTGTATCAAGGCTATAGTTAAAATCAAATGAAATCATATTCATGACATTCTTTGCAAACTTTGGAGTTCTTTCTATAATAAGAATAGCCAACATTTATACAGCACTTATTACATATTGAGCTTAGCATATTACAGTTACTGTTTCATTTGAAACTCACAACCACTGGGAGGGTGGGAGGAGGTAAGTGCTATTATAATGTTTATTTACAGGCAAATTGAGGATAAGTGACTTGCCTGGGATCATATACCTAATAAGTGACTGAGGCTGTATTTGAACTCAGATCTTCCAAATTCAGGGCCCAATGCTCTATCCACTGGGCTACCAAAATCAAATGCCTTATCCTCCATGCTCTTTCTCTATGACTATACTCTGCCATCATCTTCCTAGTACACTAATTAGGAGATTTTGATGGCTCAATTATCAGGACCTGTACCATGTAGCAAGTCATGTGATTTGTCGGTGAACTTCCTCCTGATCACTTTTGGTACTAGGGCCTCTATAAAGCAAAAAATGAAAACATACACAATTTCCTCCCGTGTTTTGTTTCTGGTTTGGGGGATTTTTTTGGAAGGAATAAAATTTTTGACTGAGATCACCAATGCTTCCCAAAAAAAGGACCTTCATGGAAGTCCTCGCCATTTTCATCTCTCAGAGGCAACAGGAAACAAGGAAGAATGAAGGAGAATGGTTCTCCAATGGCTTGTCCAGACACCGGCTGAGTTTAGGGTAATGACTGCATGTTAATTCTTTGATGGCAGGCGTAGGATAAATAGCTACAACAGGATCTTACCAGATTAACCCAGAACAAGGAAGAAGAGCAAAGTCAAGCATGTTTCAGAAATAACCTGGAAACTTTGGGGCTATGGAAATTTCACCACATTTTTTCCTACTGCCAAATCCTTCCTATCTCTCTGCTCTCTGGGCTTTAGTTTCATTATCTGTAAGGGGAATAATATAGCCAACTACTGCCCCCACGCCCAACCCTTTCAAAAAGAGCAGTTAATTCAATTGACTTCCAGGGTTAAATAGAGAAGAATGGAGTGAGGTAGTGAACTAAGAGATGGAGCAACTTTTAAGTTCTATAGTACGGTGGAAAGAACATTGGAGTCAATCAGAGTATCTGGGTTCAAATACCAATTCTGATACTATTTGTGTGACCTTGAACAAATCACAACTTCTCTGAACTATTTCCTCATCTTAAAAAGAAATCCATCAAGTATTTATTAATCACCTAATTATAGGAACATAAAATGATGGGGAGTGGCCCAGATAACCTCTAAGGTCCCACCTAGCTCCACTCCTTCGAGCCTACGATTTCTTCTGAGCCCCAAATTGTCTAAAGACTTTTCAAGATGTTTCCAGTCTTCGCCTATGCATGGTGACTCTGGAGAGGCGAAAATGGGCTCCAGGAAATAGACTGGTTCAAGGTTTTAACATACCCACTCCTATCTACAGAGTGATGGAAATAGCCCACAAGTTCCTCTCACCTGATGAAGGTTGTCTTCCCAGTGGAATACTGCCCCACGAGGAGGACCATGGGCTTATTGTCAAAGTCGGCATCTTCCAAGGCAGGAGAGTGAAACTCGTGAAACCTGTAGTACTCTTCCAACGGCAGCAGCTTGGTCTTGTAGAGTTTCTTGAGCCCCTCACTCACAGTCTGGAACACCTCCGGATCCTTCCTTCTTCGGTCGTCATGCCCAAGCCAGCTGAACATCTTGGCTGAGGGTGTCCCAGCAGTCTACGGCTGTACTACCGCCTCTCCCAGGTTCCTGTTCTCTCTTCTAGTCTCGGATACAGACAGGAAGAGAGCACCTGCCCAGCCCCCAACTCTTTCCGACTTGGTTCTTTTAAAAGGGGGGATGGCTACCAAAAGTTGGCCCAATTTATTTTAAAATTATGATGGTGAGAAAGAAAAAGAGACCCACAATCAGGGGCACTCCGAATTCCTACACAGGGGAGATACACCTTTTATCTCGCTGCTCCCTGCGGCTCACCATCAGCCAGCTAATGCACACACAGAAGCGGACCGGGCTACAGTAGCAGACTGACCTATCCGCTCCTTTACCACGCAAGGAGGGGCAACCTGGACTACGCTCTCCCCTTCTCCTGAGTGCACTCCCAAGCCTTCTTCATCCAGCTAGGGAAACTGCGTGGGAAGGCAGAGAACGTGTGACCCGAAGGACCTAAGCGCTACTTAGTCTCAGCAATAAATGTCATATCTGCAATTAAAATGTCAAATTAGCTCCTTCCCTTCCACCTCCCCCCGCTGCAGCCCGTTCCGAGAGCTCGGGCTGCGGCTGCAATGGAGCGCTGAGTTAGAATTCACCCCCGCCCTGGCGCTCGGCGCGCGCCTCCTGGACGCCCGGGGAGTGGCGTGGGTCCCACTGTGCTCCGGAGGCTGCTCGGCTCAGGTCGCCGCGGGAGGCACCCCCCGTGCAGCGGGCTCTGCTCAGCTCAGCGTCTGCGGACAGTCCGGCGGCGGCGGCAGCAAGCGCGGCTGCATGCCCCAGCTTGTGCGGCTGGATTTAAATGCCAGCCCTGCAGGAAACCGCGGGGCATAGGAAGTGCCGACTACTGGCAAGCGACTCGCGCCGTCCTGGGCGAGGTGAAGCCGCGCAGGGAGCCGCCATGCTTGTGGGCAGGGCCGGGGAAGGCGGGTGGGGGAGCGCTCCTGGAGTCCTCAGCAGCATCAGCCGCAGCATCAGCAACAGCAGCAGCGCTGGCTCGGGAATGCGGCCGGTGCTGCGCAGAGCCAGGTGTGGCTGCGGGGGCCTCGCGCCCTCCGGGGGACCGAGCATTTCCTTGCTTTTCCCGTGCAGCGAGCCGTCACGGAGGGCCGTTTGAACTGTTCTGAAACTGATTTCTTGTAAATTTGGAATTCCTTCCCCTACCCCCCCAGATTCCAGAGCGTGGTATTTACCGAGATTGCAATTACAGCTGGACTAATCAATCTCTGCCCCAGGGTGAAAGGAGGAGTCAGCTCTTTCGTGCCCTGGGATCTTAAGAACCTATTCGGAAGGGGAAAGTTGATAATGGCTTACATTATTTGCAAAACATTTAATTGATTCTTTTGCTTCCCTCTATGCCCTCAGGTTATTGGTTTTGGGCTGGGCAGGGAAGAGTCCAGGCCCGTGATTTCATTTCCATAGGGAACTTCCCGGGAGGATCTGGGATTTACAGTCTTGGGGGATGGTCGCGGGCGAACTAAGGAATTATGTTACTTGCCCGGGGTCAAGGGACACAAATTATGTGCGTTCTATCCGAGATTTAAACTTTTATCCCCCGGCTCCAAGGCCGGCAATCTGTCTACCACCTCTTGTTGCTAGGAGTTTAGGCTACTGAGTACAAAGAAATTTATTTTCTCGAATGTGACTAAAACCTAATTTGATTCTCCCATGCAGCCATTCTCCATTATACTGCTGCTGTCAAGGAAAATGGCTGTACCTGTGGCTTTCTGTTATGAGAGCAGCCTTGTGAGGGGAAAAAAAAAAAAGTAGTTTGTGTTGTTTATGTTTAGATTTGTAGGTATTGTTTCCCAATTACAATTTAAGTATCTTGAGGGTAAGGGCTATTTTATTACTGCCATCTTTATCTCCAGTGTCCCAAAGAAAGCCTCAAAGCCCCAAAGAAAGAGATATAGGAGTAGCAAGGTGACAAAATGCATCGCTCCCTCGACTTGGAATCAGAAAGTCTTGAGTTCAAATCCAACCTTAAATACTTAGTATATGACCCTAAGCAAAGCCCTTAATTACTGTCTTCTTCGGTTTCTTGTAAAATAGGGATAATAATAGCGTCTATCTCTTTGGGTTGTTGTGAGGATCAAATGAGATTATTAAAAAGTGCTTAGCATGGTGCCCCTGGCACATAGTAGGGATTATATAAATCCTAGCTATCATCATCATTATTATACATGAGTGGTTTAAATTATTTATAAGCATTTATTATCAACTTACTATCTGCCAGACATTATGCTAAGCAATGGTATATGAAGAAAAGCAAAAGATACTCTTTATGTGTAGAGATTCTTTAAAGCTTCAAATTTTTCTATTACATGACCAAATCCATATGGAAGAAATCTATGCTGAACATGACACTTAAGGCAAATGCAATGAATGATCACTCAGCGAATGATTTCTAAGATATTTCAAAAAGGGATATTCCAAAAAAAAGGGAAAACTCACAGGGGAAACTATTAGTAAAAAGAAAAAGAAAAAAATGATACCAGTTATTTCTGACCCACATGCCTATCAGTTTTCTCATATTTAGGAAATCTTTATGAAAATTATCTTTGCATCTATAAAAAAATCTTTGGTGAAAACATGATAAGGAAATAGAGTTTTACCAATTCTTTTCAACACTTTTGTTTTATCACAGAATTGAGAGATAAGATTCTGCTTTATTTATTGATTTTTGAAAGGCAGTAAATAAAAATGTATTATTGTTTGGATTTATTTATTGCCATCTAGTCACACATATGAAAGGAATCTCTAATATAACCTCTCCAACAAGTAATTTTCCAGGCTTAGTTTGTAAGGCTGTAATGATGAGGGTTGGGGTCCCTTTAAGATTCCTTTCTAATTGTCCAAGCCATGGTTGACCTTGATTCACAAATCCTGGTGGGCCCAGCCCCCACCATCATCAGCTCAGCTCCCCCTCCCCCCACCGCCCTCACCTGATCTGAGCTAACTGAAAAGCCCACAGAGAACTTAGGGCTACGGCCCATCATCTTTTGGGTATAAAAGAGGTGAGCCAGAACGCCCTCATTGCAGGAGCCCTCCCAGCCAACACATGGTATCCTTCCAGCCATGTAAGGGTCCCTGCCCGCCAGCGGCCACCTTTGGCCCTGGCGTCTTTCTAACTGAGCTTTACTTCCAAATTCCTACAATAAACCTTTTATTTATCAATCTAGGTTTTCCAGCCTGTAAATTCATTTTACAGGGGACGCTGCGCCTCATGGATTATCTATGTGCCAAGAAATGGGGTTCCCCCTTTTCTTTGCCTCATTAGTAACACCCTGCAAATCCCCCTTCCCCAAATACTCCATTCCACTTTTGGATATCTTGAATAAATTGATCTTATCACTACTTTCTTGCTTCCTACATTTACAAAGTTCATTGCATCTTTTCTCCTCCATCAGATTGTAAACAACTCAAAGGAGATTTTTTACCTTTCCTTGTAGGCACTTAATAAATGGTTATTGAATAACTAATCAGGGCAGGATGAAATAGAAATAGAAATCCGCAATTTCTGGAAATTATGCCCCTCTTAATATAGTCCAAGATTGCCTTAGTTTATTTTTCAATAATTCTTTCAAGTTAAAAAAAAATTGTGTTCCATTAAAAAAAAAGTTAGTTTAGTTCACAACTCAAACAAATGACTGAGAAAACCATTGTATTTTGATATACAGCCGAAGTGCTTTATTTGTTCTTCCTATTTCATCACACAGAATATTAAAAAGATATGTACACAAGAGTGAAGCTTTAATCAAGTTAATAATGTTTGTTGTTTCATCAAGAACCTTATTCAGTGAAACCAATTTTTTTGGTTTTTAAATTGTGAGTGTATGGCAGTGAAGAATATAATGACTATTGGTACAATCTGGTACCACTGCCTGGATTTTATGTTAGGGAACTAGCAATTTTAACCAACATTTTTTCCTCTACCGTTATGACAAATGTCAACACAGTAGTCCCAGGATAAACCACAAGACTCAAGAATTTTATTCAACATTTTGAATATTTCAGCACCACTTGTGTTTGTTGCCAAGCATTCATATGAAAGCTCTTCTTTGATGATTAGTTGGTGCTGGATGAATACAAAGAAAACAAGAAGGTTCATAGATTCATTCATTTGTAAGGCAAAAAGACAATTCTGCAGAGAAGCTAGTAACTTGGTCTTCCTGTTTACAGTTAAGTCTTTAATTCTTAGGTCAAGTTACTCCAGGAAAAATGCTTCTGTCCATTTGTTTTTAATGTTTTTAAAAAGGTAAATAATTTCTTAGTATGATTATGAAAATAGTTATGACCTTGCAAAACTATTTGGAAGGGCACTAGAAACCCCTATGGGTCTTTGGACCACATTTTAATAATCACCAAGCTAGCTGACCTCTAGGATGCCTTCTAGTTCTGAACTCATGATCCTGTGGTCCTATGGCAGAAAAGAAATCATTGAGAATATATATGGCAGATAGTTGTTACATTTGTTTCTTCTTCCCTCCTTTCCTTCCCTTTTCACTTCCTCTTCTCTCCTTTCCTAATTTCAGGGCTATGGAAGAAAAGGAGGTGGGATTAGAGATAGGGTAAATAAAAATTTAAGAAAAAAAAAATGAGAGAAATAGGATCATTGAAATATTTTTTACATCAGAAGAGAACAGAAAGGAGGTCAGAAAAAGTCACAAACAGGAAAGTTTTGAAAACTACATTTTAAATTTGCCAAATATTTTAAAAAGAAAAGCAAGCTATACATAACAGATTTGCAGGTGTATGTAAAATATTTTTTAATTACTATTTTGCAAGATTCATGTGATGTGGGCAGTAGCCCCTTTAAGATTCCTTTATGATCCCCAACCCCCATGGCTGACCTTTGATTTACAAGACCTGGTCAAAAGCACCCTTCTGAATTCCAAAGGGAGATAACTGGCTCCCAGCCCCCATCCAATCTTAGTTAACTTGGGCTGTCCCAGGCCCCATTCTAATGATCTGCTCAGGTTTCCCAACCTCCACCTGTCAGGTTCTGGCCCTTGATGAGGAACCAACCTGGAAATCCACCCACGGGCCAAGCTGGAATCATCTCTTTACACAGGATCGAAACATGCTAGCAACATGCTTTGGATCATGGACTCTCTGTCCACTGGACCTTCCGATGTATTTCTTTCTCTATCTAATACCTTTTACCAATCAGACTTTAACCTTGCTTCCAAACCCTACAATAAATCTTTTTTTATCAATCTAAGTTTTTGGGCCTGTAAATCCCTTTACAGGAAACTCTGCGCCACCAATAGAACTCATTTAACTCTGTATCCTTGTGCCGAATCCAAAGAGGTTGCAGGGGAGCTCTGTTTGATTTCCTATACCCAGAATTTGCCACTAGACCTCAATTAAACCTAATTTCATTTAGTTACCCTTTATCTAGATTTCATCACATGGAAATCCCATAATATTTGGTGTTTGTTAAATTTTTCTTTAAATTTTTTTATTATTTTTTATAATTATAACATCTTCTTTGACAGTACATATGCATAGGTAATTTTTTTTTTTTTTTAACAACATTATCCCTTGTACTCCCTTCTGTTCCGAGTTTTTCACCTCCTTCCCTCCACCCCCTCCCCTAGAGGGCAGGCATTCCCATACATATTAAATATCTTATAGTATATCCTAGGTACAATATATATATATGCAGAACCAAATTTTGTTGTTGTTGCAAAGGAATGATTGTATTCAGAAGATAAAAATAATCTGGGAAGAGAAACAAAACAAAACCAAAAAAAAAAAAAAACAAAAAAAAACAGTGCTCACAGTTTACACTCATTTCCCAGTGTTCCTTTTCTGGATGTAGCTGATTCTGTCCATTATTGATCAATTGGAATTGAATTAGCTCTTCTCTATGTTGAAGATATCCACTTCCATCAGAATACATCCTCATACAGTATCATTGTTGAAGTGTATAATGATCCCCTAGTTCTGCTCGTTTCACTCAGCATCAGTTGATGTAGGATATAAGCCCAGTACTAGTATGGCTGGGTCAAAGGGTATGCACATTTTGATAACTTTTGGGGCATAATTCCAGATTCCTCTCCAGAATGGTTGAATTCTTTCACAACTCCACCAACAATGCATCAGTGTCCCAGTTTTCCCACAGCCCCTCCAACATTCATCATTATTTGTTCCTGTCATCTTAGCCAATCTGACAGATGTGTAGTGGTATCTCAGAGTTTTCTTAATTTGCATTTCTCTGATCAATAGTGATTTGGAACACTCTTTCATATGAGTGGAAATAGTTTTAATTTCATCCTCTGAAAATTGTCTGTTCATATCTTTTGACCATTTATCAATTGGAGAATGGCTTGATTTCTTATAAATTAAAGCCAGTTCTCTGTATATTTTGGAGATGAGGCATTTATCAGACCTTTTAACTGTAAAAGTGTTTTCCCAATTTGTTACTTCCCTTCTAATCTTGTTTGCATTAGTTTTGTTTGTGCAGAAACGTTTTAATTTGATGTAATCAAAATTTTCTATTTTGTGATCAATAATGGTCTCTAGTTTTCCCTTGGACACAAACTCCTTCCTCCTCCACAAGTCCGAGAGGTAAACCATCCTCTGTTCCTCTAATTTATTTATGATTTCGTTCTTTATGCCTAAATCTTGGACCCATTTTGATCTTATCTTAGTATGTGGTGTTAAATGCGGGTCCATGCCTAGTTTCTGCCATACTAATTTCCAGTTTTCCCAGCAGTTTTTGTCAAATAATGAATTCTTATCCCAAAAGTTGGGATCTTTGGGTTTGTCAAAGATTAGATTGCTATTTTTATTCACTATCTTGCCCTGTGAACCTAACCTATGCCACTGATCAACAAGTCTATTTCTTAGCCAATACCAAATGGTTTTGGTGACTGCTGCTTTATAATATAGTTCTAGATCAGGTACAGCTAGACCACCTTCATTTAATTTTTATATCATTACTTCCCTTGAAATTCTCTTTTGTTGTTCCATATGAATTCTGTTGTTATTTTTTCTAGGTCATTAAAATAGTTTCTTGGGAGTCTGATTGGTATAGCACTAAATAAATAGATTAGTTTAGGGAGTATTGTCATCTTAATTATATTCGCTTGGCCTATCCAAGAGCACTGAATGTCTTTCCAATTGTTTAAATCTGACTTTATTTTTGTGGCAAGTGTTTCATAATTTTGCTCATATAATTCCTGACTTTCCTTTGGTAGATATATTCTCAAATATTTTATACTATTGACCGTTATTTTGAATGGAATTTCTCTTTGTATCTCTTGCTGTTGGATTGTGTTGGTAATGTATAAAAATGCTGAGGATTTATGTGGATTTATTTTGTATCCTGCAACTTTGCTAAAATTCTGAATTATTTCTAATAGCTTTTTAGCAGAGTCTTTGGGGTTCTCTAAGTATACCATCATGTCATCTGCAAAGAGTGATAGTTTGATTTCCTCATTTCCTATTCTAATTCCTTGAATCTCTTTCTCGGCTCTTATTGCCGAGGCTAGCGTTTCTAGTACTATATTGAATAGTAATGGTGATAGTGGGCAACCTTGTTTCACTCCTGATCTTAAGGGAAAGGTTCTAGTTTATTGCCATTACATATGATGTTTACTGACAGTTTTAAATATATGCTCGTTATTATTTTAGGGAATAGTTCATTTATTCTTATACTCTCAAGCATTTTTAGTAGGAATGGATGTTGGATTTTATCAAATGCTTTTTCTGCATCTATTGGGATGATCATATGGCTTTTATTAATTTGATTATTAATATGGTCAATTATACTAATAGTTTTCCTAATATTGAACCAGCCCTGCATTCCTGGTATAAATCCCACTTGGTCATAGTGTATTATCCTGGGGATGATTTTCTGAAGTCTTTTTGCTAATATCTTATTTAAGATTTTAGTATCAATATTCATTAAGGAAATTGGTCTATAGTTTTCTTTCTCAGTTTTCAGTCTACCTGGTTTAGGTATCAGTACCATGTCTGTGTCATAGAAGGAATTTGGTAGGACTCCTTCAATCCCTATTTTTTCAAATAGTTTATATAGCATTGAAGTTAGTTGTTCTTTAAATGTTTGGTAGAATTTACATGTAAATCCATCTGGTCCTGGGGATTTTTTCTTAGGGAGTTGGTTAATAGCTTGTTCTATTTCTTTTTCTGAGATGGGACTATTTAGACTACTTACTTCTTCCTCTGTTAATCTGGGCAAGCTATATTTTTGAAGGTATTCTTCCATTTTATTTAAGTTATCGAATTTATTGGCATAAAGTTGAGCAAAGTAGCTCCTGACTATTGTTCTAATTTCCCCTTCATTAGTGGTGAATTCTCCCTTCTCATTTTCAAGACTGACAATTTGCTTTTTCTCTTTCCTTTTATAAAGCAGGTTTACTAACGCTTTGTCTATTTTGTTGGTTTTGGTGTTTGTTAAATTAAGAATTAAATTTAAAATGATGACAAAGGAAAATACATATAACTAGAAAAGGAGATATACCTATTCAATATCCCAAGACATTGAAAAGAACTAGAAAAAGTCATCTGGGGCTATTAGATACTTTGTGGAGAATGTATCTAATGACATGGACAAGAATATCATAAGATAATAAAATATGGAGGATTTAAGAGCTATACCAGTAGAGGAGACATTATGGAAGAAATCTGCAGGAGAGGAAGGGAAGGAAAAAAAATAAAGTACCTTTGTTTGAAGCACTATATTAATAATTTTTAAACAATTATTATCTTATTTGATCTTTATAATCCTACAAAGTAGATACTATTATTATCCTCCTTTTACAGTTGAGGAAACTGAGTCAAATTGCAGTTAAGTAACTTTCCTGGGATCACATGGCTAGTATGTATCTGAGGTCCAATTAGAATCTGGGTCTTGGGGCAGCAAGATGGCACAGTAGATAAAGCACTGGTCCCTGAAGTCAGGAAGACCTGAATTCAAATATGACCTCAGACACTTAACACTTCCTAGCTATGTGACCCTGGGCAAGTCACTTAATCCCAATTGCCTCAGCAAAAAACAAAAAAAAAAGAATTTGGGTCTTTATGACTGCAGACTCAATTTCTAACCATTGTATCACCAACTGCTTCCATGAAGATATCCAAGTATATGAACTGAGAATAATTTCATTTTATTTCCCTTTCCTGTTATTTGATTTGATCAATACAAATACCTAGGTACCTAGAGGTACCAAGTTGATCGTTCAAAGGGTCAAAGAAATGAAAAATTAAGGCTTTGAGACAACGGTTTTCCAAAGCTTGGAATGAAGGATCTGATTCCAACAACAAACACCTCCCTTTAAGGAGGGTCTTCCCTTTACTGTAGGAACAGGGATGGGTAGGGTTGTTTTGAAATAAGACATTTGGTTAAAGGCTTAAAGAAATGTTGATAACAGTGAATGCAAAAGCATTCTGTTTATGCACAAGAGAATCTCAAAACAAACTGGAGTCTAGAGGGTTTTTACAATGTTATATGATACATTATAACAACTTACTCTTAACACTGATGTATTTTTAGTCAGAAGCCTAACTTCTAAGCTTAAGTGTTCCACTTACTAGGTATAAGGTGAATTCAGGGAAGACTAGTACTTCTGTTGTGAGGACTGCTGAGCTCTTTTCAGGGCTGCTTTCCAGCTGTGGTATTTACGTGATCTACCTAACTTTTACCTGTGGCTCCAATAAGCTATAGCATACACAGTGGCCACATCCAGTAAACCATTTCAGCAGATGGGCTAAACCAGGGTGAGAGTATTTCAAGGGTCTTCCCAGGGGGCAGGCGAGAACGAAGCAGCTGAAACAGTTACCGTGGAGCATTGAGGGGGGCTTGGTTAGACCTCAGACATCAAGACCATCTGCTACATTTCAATCTATCACCAATTATCTTGATTCTATCATGCTACTGGCCTGTGATGATTGAGAGAACGAGGCTGGTGACTTTGTGCAACTCAATTTATGTACCAATCAAAAGATATCACCCATACCATTTAAACATATTTACTAACTCAAAGTCCTCTGGTAACAGGCAAATGACAAAGCAGCAGGTACAGATATATTGGGAGCTGGAGTCACAATCCTGCTCACAGATCGTACAGTTGTCTTCTCACTAGAAGTGTATCTGAGCAGGCTTTTAAAGTTCACACTGCTCATATCATGGTATGACAAAGGGTTAAGAAAAGGTGCCCTAAAAATTGTCTGCTTGCTCAAGCTTGTCTGATCACCCTGACAGGTGGGGACCCTACCCTGTAGTTGAAACATCAAAAAAGTACAAAAAGTTCTGCAAAGATGATTCCATTCACCCATGAAATGTGTGCACACTTGTAGACAGCATAAAATTCAGTAGACCTGAAAGATGGACAGCTCTTTTTGTGAGAGAACTCAGCAGGTATTGTATCCAAATAGCATCCCTGAGTGAATCAAGGCTAACAAATGAAGGCTAGCTCAATGAAGTTAGAGCTGGATACATGTGGTGTTTTTGTTTGTTTGTTTGTTGAGTAGCTGTAGTGAAGGGGAATGCTGTGAGGCTGATGTAGATTTTTGCAATCAAAACTAATCTAGTCAATAAATTTGTATGCCTCCAAAAAGACAGGCTCATGACAATGTGATTGCCATTTAAAGGAAAATACCATGTCACCATCATCAGGGCTTGTGCTCCCACCATGAAGAATCCTGATGAGGTCAAAGAAAAATTCTATGAACACCTAGAGATACTTATCATCCATGTGCCAAAAGAGAACAAGCTTATAATTCTGGGTGACTGTATTGCTAGAGAAGGTTCAGATTACCAGATATCAGGAAATTTTGGGGAGGAATGGAGTCAGAAATAGCAACAACAATGATTACTTATTACTGAAGACTTGTTCATCTCATGATCTTCTGATCATTAACACTGTCTTCCATTTACCTCAATGCAATAAAATTTCATGGACACATCCTTGTAGCAATCATTAATACTTAACAAACAATGATATTGTAAAGAGAAGAGACAGACAGGATGTGAGAGTGATGAAGATAAGGTGTGATAGAGAGTGTTGCATTGATCATGTTTGCATTTATCAAAAGTGGCAGCCCCAAGGTAAAATGAACACCAGAAGAATTAATGAAAATAGATTAGAACATTTCTCTTAGCTTGTTTCAAACTTGGAAGGAAAATTGAACCAATAAAGAGTTGGCAATAGTGGAGCAGAAAAAGAGTGGGCAACTTTCAGAGATTTGATATATAGCTCTGCATTTGCTCATTTGAGGCAGAACACTTGCAAACATCAAGACTGGTTTGATGAAAATTGTGAGGAAATTTAGAAGCTTCCAAATGAAAGATGAGAGCTCCACAGAATCTACCAACAGGAGTTCACTTCCAAGATAGCAGCATTTAATTCTATCAAAAATAAAATTTAAGTAAAGCTTAGAGAGATATAGACTTCTTGACTCAGTAAGAAAGCATATGAAATTCTCTTTTATTCTGATAGTAATAATGCAAAGTACTTTTATGATGCATTGAAGGTATTTATGGGCCATAGACTTATGGCACATCTTCGCTACTGAGTGCTAATGGAGCCACACTGATTAGTGATAAGGACGTAATCCTAAAGAGATGGGCTGAACACCTTTTGTAATATGCCTTCCTGGCAATTGTAACCTGGCAAGATAAGATACCAGATGGAGGTTCTTCCTTGAACAAAATTGCCAACCATTCCAACTATATTAGAGAGTACACATCTCTGACTGGCCACATTGTTTGAATGCCAAATGTACACTTGTCAAAAAAGACTGTTTTATGGTGAATTCACAAAGGGCAAGCACTCATGCAGTCATCAGAAAAAAGTGATACAGGGGCACCCTCAAAGTCTGTCTTAAGAATTTTGGAATTGATTATGTGAGACATTGTCATAGGACTGTCTGGCATGGCATGACCTCATCAGAGTAGGTGCCATACTCTATGAGCAAAGCAGAGGTAAATTAGCTCAAAAGAAATGTGAGGTTTGCAAATTTAGAGAATCCAATCCATATGTTCACATGGACTATTTGTGTCCTACTTGTGATAAAGCATTCTGAGCTCCTATTGTTTTGATCAGCCATAGTTGGACACATTGTAACTTGATAAACATAGTGATGTCATTTTGGTCTTCTTCAAGAATGAAGGATAACAGCCATTCCATTTCTACTTATGGGGTTTTGGGCAAGTTCTGTTCCCATTTGTAAAATGGCCTCTAAATGGAAGCTCCAGGAGGAATTCAGCAGTAGGAAAAGGGGTGGGGGTAAGCCTTAGAAAAGGATATCCCAGGTTGAAAAGGCTATAGAGAAGTTGGATATTACAAGGTGAGGTGACCCCATCTACTGGAGTGTTAGGTTCTTACTAAGTGTTAATGAGATAATGAGATATTAGGTTCTTACAAAGTGCTAAGTCGGTACTTGACAATTCTCTAGTTCTGGCCTTTACTGGGAGTTTTACTTGTGAATTTCTGGGGAAGAGCTTGCATGCTTAGGAGGAGCAAGTTCATTGGTTGAAGTAATTTTTCCCAGAAGCCCTTGCACTATCCCACGCCCATTCTCTGGGAGAATAAAAGAGGGAAGTCACTACTCTGGACCAGAGTTAACGGCAACTGTCTGGAGACAACGGTTCTCTACAGGAAGAAGAATCTGTACGAGAGATTTGAGTTGACACAGCAGATCTGCTCCCAGAGAGCGATGGGCAGCTTCTGGAGACAACAGCACATTATACTGGAGAAAATTTCAGGATGAGATAGGGTATGATTTTGAAATCTGGAAGCAAGGAACAGAGCCAGGTAGAGAGGAAAGAAGGCCAGCCTGGGCATAGGAGGAATAAAAAAAAAATGTGAAATCACCTGGAAAAATAGGATGGAGCCAGAGTTAGAGTGGCTTTCAAGGCTAAAAAGAAAATTTAGTATGTTATCCTAGAAGCAATAGGAAGCTCATGAACTCTAACTATATGACTAGTTCTTATTTTTTTAAAATTCAGAATTAAATGAACATGTTGACTTGGGTGGGGGGGGTAGAGTTGGCTACAATTTTATAACATTTCAGCTTTAGAATACCATATTTTGAGTGAGCAACATGGAAAAATAATTGGAGAAGCAAGGACAATTCAAAACGTGAGGATCAAACCCAAATGTATATTCATTTTTACTGAAAGAAGTAGAGGGTTTTTTATTTTTTTAAATGTATTAGCAAAAGTCCACTTTCTTTCTTTCTGACTTCCCTCCTCTTTTCCCTACAGAGAAAAACAAAACCTTTGTTACAAACATGTATAGTCAAGTAAAACAAATTCCCATATTGGTCATGAACAAAAAATATGACTCATCCTATATTCTGAGTCCATCACCTCTCTATCCAGAGGTGAGTAATATGTTTTAACTTAAGGTCCTCCAAATTTTTTCTGGTCATTGAATTGATCAGAGTCCCTAAATCTGTCAATATTATTGTATTTAAAACATTCATATTATTGTATAAATTGTTCTCTTAGATCTTATTTCATGGTTTATCAGTTCATCCAAGTCTTCCCAGATTTCTATGAAATCATTCCTTCATCATTTTTTTACAAAACAAAATTACTCCATTACATTCTTATAGAATAATATGTCCAACTATTTCCTGACTAATGGTTCCCTCAACCCCAGTTTCTAATTGTCTGACACTGCCAAAAAAAAAAAAATAAATAAACCAACAAAAAAGATTTGCTGTAGATATTTTTGTTCTTATAGATTTTCTCTCCCTCTCTCTGTCTCTATCTCTATCTCTGTCTCTCTTTGAATAGAATTAATAGTGATAACACTGGGTCAAAGTATGCAGGTCTAAACTGCATTTCAGAATGACAGGATCAATTTACAGCTTCATTTATACCTTAATATAAAAGGTTAGCTTTGTAACACACACTGCCAGAGGCTAGTGCTATGTAGCACTTTTTTGCCTCCAAACTGCCACCAAGTGGATGATCATAGAATTACAGAATATAAGAGCAAAAGGGAGTAGGAATTCACCTAATCTAAAACATACTTGATTATCAATCATCTCTTAACATCTTCAATACTTATACTTGAACATTTGCCTTCAAGTGATAAGGGAAAGTCACTATAGGCAGAGGCAGCCCATTACATTTTTAAATAACTCTAAATATTAGGATTTAATTAGGATAGAGCATTGGAGAAATGAGCTAGAAAAGGAAATGGCAAACCACTCCACTATCTTTGCAAAGAAAACCCCAAATGGAATCAGATACAAATGAACACCAACATATTAGGAACCTTTCCCTAACATGAAGACAAAATTTATCTCTCTGAAATTCCTATACAAATTTCTTTAGTGCAAGACAGATTTTCAAAGACTTGAATATAATTATCATATTCAAGCAAAGTGTAGTGGCTTGAGTGCTGACCTTGAAATCAGGAACACCTGGGTTCAAATTGTATAAACATTAGTTTCCTCATTTATATAATAGGGATGATAATACCTAAGTGATACAATGGATAGAGTGCTGGGCCTGGAGTCAGGAAGACTCAACTTTTTGAGTTATTATCTGACCTCAGATACTTATTGATTTTGTAACCCCTGACGAGTCACTTAACCCTGTCTGCCTTAGTTTCCTCATCTATACAGTGAGCTGGAGAAGGAAGCAGAAAACCATCCTAATATCTTTGTCAAGAAAACCCTAAGTAGCATCATGAAGAGTTGAACAATTGAAATGTCTAAACAACAACAAGGTAATGCCTGCATTAGCTTGCAGGGTTGTTGTGAGCTTGAATGACAGAATATTTATAAAGCACTTTGAAAACTGTAAAACATGAAATATAGAATGTCATTTATCTCCAGCCAGATGGTTGCTATTTTTTTGTACATGACATTCTATCTCTCATTTCCATGCCTTTATACTGATTATCTCCCATACTTATAAGGTTCTTTATTCCTCAACTACATCACTTAGAATCCTTAACTTTCTAAATTTGTATTCTTAACTGTGCAGAGTTTTTCCCAAATAGAATATATATTTTTTGATAGCACAGGCAGTTATTTATTCTTTTCTTTTCTTTTTTTGTCTTTGCACCCCCAAGCACAATTCCTGGAACACAATAGACAATAAATGGTTCGTAAATCAATAATTGAATTATTCTTCAAGCTAAGAACATCCAGGTTCTTCTGTTAATCCTCCTATTACATGGTCTCTAATTCTTTCATCAACCTGGTCACTGTTTTCAGGGCACATTCCATTCTGTCAATTTCTTTCTATAGTATGGAACTCAGAATTTAATACAATTCTGCAAAATGGCTAATACAGCAGGATTATCATCCCCCTCATATTGATCATGCTTCCATAAATACTGTTAATGATCTTATTATATTGTTTTGCATCTTTTTATTTCACATTGAGATTTTTTTTTTCATATTAACTATTTCCTTATCTATTCTAGTATTTATTCATTTTCATTCATTAAAATATATTTTGATTTCCTTTTAGCTTTTTCTGGTATGTTATAGGAGGAATTTCTTTTCAAATATAGGTTGGAATGTGCAAAAATGTTTATGGCAGCCCTTTTCGTAATGACTAGAAACTGGAAACTGAGTGGATGCCCATCATTTGGAGAATGACTGAATAAGTTATGGTATATGAATGTTATGGAATATTACTGTTCTATAAAAATTGACTAGGAGGATGATTTTAGAAAAGCCTGAAGAGACTTACATGAACTGATGCTAAGTGAAGTGAGCAGAACCAGGAAATCATTGTATATGATAACATCAATATTATACAATGATCAATTCTGATGAACATGACTTTTTCCAACAATTAAATGATTGGTGCCAGTTCCAATGATTTTGTGATGAAGAGAGCCATCTACAGCCAGAGAGAGTACTGTAGGAACTGAATGTGGAAAACAACATAACATTCTCACTTTTTTTTTTTTTTTGGTAATTTTATAATTATAATTTTTGACAGTACATATACATGAGTAATTTTTTTTTTACAACATTATCCCTTGTATTCATTTTTCCAAATTTTTCCCTTCCTCTCACCCTCTACTCCCTCCCCTAGATGACAGGCAATCCCATACATATTAAATGTGTTACAGTATAACCTAGATACAATATATATGTGTGTAAAACCAAATTTCTTGTTGCATGGTAAGAATTGGATTCCGAAGGTATAAGTAACCTGAGTAGAAAGCCAGTAGTGCAAACAGTTTATACTCATTTCCCAGTGTTCCTTCTCTAGGTGTAGCTGTTTCTGTCCATCATTGATCAACTGGAAGTGAATTAGATTTTCTTTATGTTGAAGATAGCCACTTCAATCAGAATACATCTTCATACAATATCGTTGTTGAAGTGTGTAGTGATCTTCTGTTCTGCTCATTTCACTCAGCATCAGTTCATGTAAGTCTCTCCAAACCTCTCTGTATTCATCCTGCTGGTCATTTCTTACAGAGCAATAATATTCCATAACATTCATACACTACAATTTACCCAACCATTCTCCAATTGAAGGACATCCATTCATTTTCCAGTTTCTAGCTACTACAAAAAGAGCTGCCAAAAACATTTTGGCACATACAGGTCCCTTTCCCTTCTTTAGTATTTCCTTGGGATATAAGCCCAGTAGTAACACTGCTGGGTCAAAGGGTATGCACAGTTTGATAACTTTTTGGGCATAATTCCAGATTGCTCTCCAGAATGGCTGAATTTTCACAACTCCACCAACAATGCATCAGTGTCCCAGTTTTCCCACATCCCCTCCAACATTCATCATTATTTGTCCCTGTCATCTTAGACAATCTGACAGGTATGTAGTGGTATCTCAGAGTTGTCTTAATTTGCATTTCTCTGATGAATAGTGATTTGGAACACTCTTTCATATGAGTGGAAATAGTTTCGATTTCATCATGTGAAAATTGTTTGTTCATATCCTTTGACCATTTATCAGTTGGAGAATGGCTTGATTTCTTATAAATTAGAGTCAGTTCTCTATATATTTTGGAAATGAGGCCTTTATCAGAACCTTTAACTGTAAAACTCTTTTCCCAATTTGTTACTTCCCTTCTAATCTTGTTTGCATTAGTTTTGTTTGTACAAAAGCTTTTTAATTTGATGTAATCAAAATCCTCTATTTTGTGATCAATAATGATCTTTAGTTCTCTTTTGGTCATAAATTCCTTCCTCCTCCACAAGTCTGAGAGGTAAACTATCCTATGTTCCTCTAATTTATTTATGATCTCATTATTTATGCCTAAATCATGGACCTATCTTGATCTTATCTTGGTATATGGTGTTAAGTGCATTCTCACTCTTTTTTGTTGTTGTTTTTTTGCATATTGTTTTGTTACTCATTTACTTTCTTTTTTTGATCTGATTTCTCTTGTACAGCAAGGGAATTGTATAAATATGTTATACATATTGGGTTTAACATATATTTTAACATGTTTAACATATATTGAATTTCTTGTCATCTTGGGGGTAGAGGGAAGGAGGAGAAAATCTGAAACACAAGGCTATGCAAAGGTCAATGTTGTCAAATTATGTTTTGAAAATAAAAAACTATTAAAAATAAAAAAAAAACCAAATATAAGTTGGATTAGATGGCCACTGAAATCCCTTACAATGGTAAAATTCTTTAATTCTGTAATATTTAACCAAATTCTATGCTGCATTTCATATCTATCACCAGCTTTAAAAGAAAGTGGTCATTTTCTTTCAAGGTTTTCTTTATTTCTACTTTAATATCAGTTCCCACCTTTTTGGCAAGAATCAGATAAAAATACCCACTTTCATTGCCTTTTCCTTTGCTTCTTAAATAAAAAAAAATATTATGAATGTCAATGAAGAATTAATCAGTTTTTCTACCTTTATCAGAGATTGATTGATCTTTAGTTGATGTCTAGATGGTTGAAGGTCCCCATAATTATTATTATTATTTTTTTTTTTTACCAGGCATTTGGGGTTAAGTGATTTGTTCAGGGTCACACATTTGGGAAGTATTAAGTGTCTGAGACTGTATTTGAACTCAGGTCCTCCTGACTCCAGGTCCAGTGCTCTATCCACTGTGTCTTCTAATTACCCCTTCTTCTTCATTTATATTTGCTTCTATTACAAGTTTGTAATCTGATTGTCCAAAATACATTCTTCCAAATATCCTTTTATGTTAACATATCACCCTTTGTTAAAGTTACAGTATTAGTAAATATTAGACATACTAGCATTAATAAACACGAATCATAATATGATCAACCCATAAAATTATCATTTTGTACCAGATTTTAAAATATTCTAAAACAGGTACCTCATGTCTTAAAAACAAAACAAAAACAAACACCTTTTTATTATTCACTTAAATTAACCCTGATTTTTCAAGTTATTTTCAGAAAATGATTTAACCTAAATCCCAGGAATTACTTGCCAACAGCTTTCTAGTTGCTACTTCCGTTTATATCAGAGCCATTATCTGTTTATAGTTCTAGAGGTGTTCATTACTACCTTAGATGCTCTTCTTTTTTTTCTTAGAAAGTTTCCACTTTCTGATTCTCCTATATCTCTCTTTGTACAAAGAGGAATGTCTTTATCTGTTCCACATGGATTGGTGGAACTCTTTTTCCTCTTTTCTGACTAAAAATAATTCCCACCAAACGTGGAGGTTGTTGTTGAGTTGTTCATTGGTGTCCAGAGATATCCTAGTGACCCTGTATGGGAGTTTTTCTCTATAAATATACTGAAGTGGTTTGCCATTTTCTTCTCCACTAAATTAAGGCAAATGGAAGTTAAGAAATTTGCTCAGATTCATATAGCTCGAGAATGTCTGTGGCCAGATTTGACCTCACCTCTTCCTGACTCCTTGCCCAAGGTCCTAACCACTGAACTCCCAGTTATCTCTCCAAAATGGGATGCTGAATCAGTCTAAATATAGGTTTCTTCCAAATATACACCTATTTTTAAAATGAGTTTTCTTTGGAAAAAAATTACCAAAATTAATTAAGTGGTATTGTTCTTCTTCATTCTTCCTTCTTAAAGAGGACCAATGGCATTAAAGTGATGTCTTGCCTTGCAAGTAGATTGGATTTAAGTGATACAGAGCTGTTCAAAGTTACCAGCTTCTCCCTTAGAGTCATTGGAATATATATACATTGACTGTTAAAAATATTTATTTTCATTCAAATGAAGATGTATTCACATGAAAACTCAATGTTTTCTCCATTTTTTTCACTTTTGTTATCATTGTCTTATCTGTAGGCTGTACTAAAATTCTGTATAAGCTAGGTTTCAAAATAGGTGGTAGGGCAGGGGAAGGGAGAGGAATGCTCTACTAAGGAGGAGTAAATAGTTATATAGATAAGAGCTTCACTTCCTCACATCTGTCCAACCCAGTCATGATTAAAAGCAGCAACAACAACAATAAAAAACCCAGATTCATCTGGGCATCAACTACTGCTATGTCCCTTCATTTTATCCTACTGCTAGTATATAGTTACCAATGTGCAGCCCCATACAATTACTTAGTAACTATTAGCCCAACCTGCTAGAGTATGAATGTTAAAAAATTGTTCCCACTACAGCCCAGTATCTTTTTAAAGGGATTTTGCCTGTTCTCCCTTTCTCAATCTTTTTTTTTTTTTTTTTTTTTGGAAATATATTTGAAATGTAGCAAAACATTTATAGTTTCGGTTTTCCTCAAAATAAAAATAATAACTAAACAGATTTTATATATATATATATATATATATATAATGCTTACTATGTGTCATTAGTGCTAATTGCTTTACAGTTATTATCTCATTTGATCTTAGCAACAATCCTGGAAAGTAGATACTAATATTATCCCTATTTTACAGATTAGGAAATTGAACCAAATAGATTAAGTAACTTGCCCTGGGTCACACAGCTAGGAAGAGTCTAAAGTTGGATTTGAACTCAGATTTTCCAGATTCCAGGTCTGGTGCTCTATCCACTGCACCCCAAATAAAACACAAAATAACATTTTTAAGGGGTTAAAAGCCTGATAA
The DNA here is from genome assembly GCF_048593235.1 of Sminthopsis crassicaudata. Classification (NCBI taxonomy): domain Eukaryota; kingdom Metazoa; phylum Chordata; class Mammalia; order Dasyuromorphia; family Dasyuridae; genus Sminthopsis; species Sminthopsis crassicaudata. Next base: position 208,018,099 of record NC_133618.1, on the reverse strand, counting down.
TTGCTACCCTTCTTTTATTCACCACTGGGGAACCAAAACATGGCAGAAAGTTTTCTGTAGAAATTGAAAGAGACTGCTTTCTGGCTGTTTTTTTTTTTTTTTTTTTTTTTGTTTGTTTTGTTTTGTTTTGTTTTTTAATTGATATTGCCAAGGGGTTAGCAGAACAAATCCAGAGCATCTCCCCAGCATCTGCCAAAGATTACTTGGCTTCCAGTAATACTTTTCTGTAACTGTAGGAGATGTGAACAAAGTCATCTTCTTTCTGGGTTACACACATAAACTTCAGCCCAAGTTGGGGAAGCTGAAGAACAAAGAGAACCCCCACCATACTTAGGCGAGCCTGTCTAGGCAGCCCTGGGTAACTGGTAATTTTCTAGCAGTATTTCCTCAGTCAGAGATCCCCTGAGGGTTTTCTTGAATTATGTTTATTGCATGTATTCAACTTCTCACTCCTCCTGCCCCTCCTCTAGTTTTAAAGGCAAATAAGTTCAGCTCTCTGAAATAGCATGAAGATTATGGATGATGTCCTAGCAAGGCTTATAAAAACACTAGATTTCAAGTCAGGTGACCACATTTTGAATTATAGTTGTTTTACTTTTATGATTCTGGGCAAGTTGCATGACTACACTGGGACTGTTTCCTCATCTATAAAAATCAAAGGATTAGACTAAAAATTCATTGCATTTAAAAATCTATGATTGATACTAAGATATAGTCCCTACTTTTTTTTTTTTTCAAGTCCAAACCTGTATAGATAACTCCCATCACGGAAATTCCTTTCACCAGAACAAATTGATAATTTATCTGTAAAATTAGTAGTCTTAGGGAGTAATCTGGAACACTCAGAGGTAACTTAATTTTCCCAGGGTTACAGAAGTTGACAAGTAAGGAGTTGAATGGCTCCAAAATCATTGAAGTAGTTGAAACACTAAATATTTAAGTGAGTTACCTATAGTCACAAAATTAATATGTGTCAGAGTTAGGACTTTAAGCTAGGTCTTCCTAAAATATTGGGTCAACCTTTCTATTATGCTAGAACCAATGCTTACTATATTCCCATTCATAAAGTCATTAATCCAATGATCTCATGAATCTTATCATCAGAACTCAGGATCTGAGTGACTTGAAATCACTTAGAATGTAGCAGCTGTCCTTTATTTTAAGTTGATCAAGTGATACTACAATTTTGAATTTATAAATTTCATAAATCCTAAGACTCCAAACTTGAAAAATTCATAAGCAATGGCAGCAATGGTAATATACTGTAAAAAAGCAGCCATGGTCTATTAGATATTATAAATACCTACAAAAAAAAAGGAGGAAATAAATGAAGTTCAGAGAGCTATGTATGATAAATCAGGAAATTCCCAAGTACAGCTTGAAAAGACTGCTAACAGCTGCCCAAGTCCACTAGGTGGTGCTTCTAATCAGGATATATCACTGGCAGAAATGATTATATTTTGATAATGGTTATGGTAAACAATGGGCAAGAATAACTTTGAGTGTTAAAATCTAAATGAAGGACACTTTTTATTTGGATGGATTTATGGTATATACCATTAATAAGGGTATGTTCTTTACTAGAGTACATAACGACCCATTCCTTCCTTTTCATTGCACTCAAGGTTCTTGGACATGTTTCCCCAGAAATACTTGGTAAGAGCTACTTAATATACTATAGGCTTGTTTCGAGTTTTTAATACTTCATGCATTCTACTGCACTATTCAGGCTGTTTTATTTTGTGGCTGACAACCTTTAATTCTGGAAAGACACCTCTCTCTTCAAGGAGACTCTTCATGTGTGAATCATTCCATCTCATGATCTTCCTTTTGCTCTTTATATCACTAGCAAATTTAATTCTCTTGAAAATATATTGCTCCATGATTTACAGTTTTAGGGCATCACCAGGAGAAAAGTTCTGTTGCAGAGGAGAGTAGTTTAGGATTATTGAAACTGTTAGACGATTTCTTAAATGGACTCCAACCTATTCTATTCCTCCTATTTAATTCTGGGATGAAATAATAATTCTTAATAATAATAAAAGTTTATATTTATGTAGTACTTTAACAGTTATTTTCTCATTTGATCCTCACAGCAATACCAAGGAAGATAATATTATATCCACATTTTATAGGTGAGGAAACTAGGCTGAGAGAGATTTAGAGCCTTGCCAACAGTCATTGTTTTGAGCTAGCTCTAGGTTTTTTGACAGTCCTCTGGCATAACAGAATATGTCCTGGAAGAATGTAGGGTTGCATTGTTGATGCTTACTTTCCAAACTTACTTTCCAAAATTGGGGTTACAGTACCTTGAATAGATGCAGCTATTATCAGGTTAAGTTCTTGTAAGTCATTAATTGTGAGTTAAGTTGTGACTCTTGATTCTAGTTTACATCATAAACCAATCAGAAATAGCCAAGGGGAAACAGCCCCTAAATAAGTTCAGATGCTGAGAATAACATGTAAAACAATGGGAATAAATTCAACAAAAAGCATAATTGCAAGTACTGAGGTAAAGGAGGAAAGGAGATGAGGAAAGGGAGCCCAATTTATGACTCATGTAATCACACTAATATAAAATGAGATTCATGTAAGAATGGTCCTATGCTAGGGAGCAAAAAGTCATGAGCCCATTCAGTAGGAAGAGCACGCTGCAATGGGAAAGTGTCCTCCTGCTAGAGGGGATGGTGTGCTCCAAGGTATCTTGCTGAGAGTGAAGCTCTTATACTCTGATTTTAGGTAGTCCACTTGGAGCTAAGCAATGTGCATTATTGGGGTCAGGGCATAAAATCTTTTTGGGGATTTGTTAATCAGGTAACTAGATGTCCAGTGGATAAAATGTTGGTCCTGGAGTTAGAAATACCTGAGTTTACAGATACACCCAGCAAAAGAACTCTGGGAGTTGACTATGAAACACTACATAGAATTCCCAATCCCTCTATTTTTGTCTGCCTACATTTTTGATTTCCTTCACAGGCTAATTGTACACATTTCAAAGTCTGGTTCTTTTTGTACAGCAAAATAACTGTTTGGACATGAATACATATATTGTATTTAACTTATACTTTAACATATTTAACATGTATTGGTCAACCTGTCATCTGGGGGAAGGGGTGGGGAGAAGGAGGGGAAAAGTTGAAACAAAAGATTTTGCAATTGTCAATGCTGGAAAATTACCTATGCATAAAATTTTTGTAAAAATTAATTTAATTAATTTAATTAATAATAAAAAAGAAATACCTGAGCTTAGATTCAGTCTTAGATACTTACTAGTTGTATGGCCATGGGTAATTCAATTAATCCTTTTGCCTTAGTTTCCTCATTTGTAAAATGAGTTGGAGAAGGAAATGGTGAGCTATTCAAGTATCTTTGCCACGAAAACCCCAAGTGTTAGACATGCCTGATAAACAAAGACATTATCAAGGGCAAAAACTGTTAATAAACAAAATATTATTTGGCACATACACCCATACTAACTTTTGAAAAAATATTATTGTTAATATTTTTACATGAGTGTGTTCTGTACAGCTTCTCTCTCTCTTTTAAAAACTTAAAAAATATTCTGATTATATTTGTACATTCTTTTAAAAAAATTCCTTATGAATCATGTTGGGAGAGAAAAATCAGAACAAAAGGGAAAAACCACAAGATAAAGAAAAAAAAAAACAGAAGAAAAAAAGAAGTGAACATAGCATGCGTTGATTTATATTCAGTGTTCATAGTTCCCTGGGTGCAAATGGTGTTTTCCATTCAAAGTTTATTGGGATTTTGTTGGATCACTGAACTATTGAGAAAAACTAAGTTTTTCATAGTTTATTATTGTATAAATTTGCTTCTATTGTGTACAATCTATTCCTAATTCTGCTTATTTTGTTCAGGATCAGTTTATGTAAATCTTTTCAGGCCTTTCTAAAATCAATTTGTTTGTAATTTTTTTTATAGAATAATAATGTTCTGTTACCTTCATATACCACAATTTGTCCAGCCATTCCCCTTGATGGACATCTACTCATTTTCCAATTCCTTGCTATTACCAAAAAACTGCTACAAACATTTTTACACATATTAGTCATTTTCCTTCCTTATGATTTCCTTGGAATATAGACCCAGTAGTGTCACTGCTGAGTCAAAGGATATGCATGTAGACCTATGCTGAATTTTTTGACATATTATTTTTCACTTTCTCCAGCAATTTTTGTGAAATAATAAGTTCTTATCTTGGAAGCTGGAGTTTTGGGGTTTATCAAATACCAGATTACTATAGTCACTGATTATTGTGTCATGTGTATCTAACCTATCCCATTGATCTTCTATTCTATTTCTTAGCCAGTATCATATATTTTTGATAACTGCTGCTTTATAATAGAGTTTTAGATCTAGTACTGTTGCCTACAGCCTTTCTCAAAGTGAGACTATCATGGTGTTCTCAGACCAACCGTCCTAATCTTCATAACAGCCTGACTTGGGACAGTTCTCTGGTCATTTAGCTTAGACACCAGAATGAAATAAGATGCTCTTAAGTCATTCAATAGTTAACAAAAAGAGATTTACTGCAGGGAAGGATATTCAACAAGAACATGCATCATCAAGGCAGATGAGCAGAATCAGGAGAACACTGTACATAGTAATGGAAATATTTTATGATGATCAACTATGAATGACTTAGTTCTTCTCAGCAATACAATAATCCAAGACAATTTCAAAGGACTCATGATGGAAAATGCTATCCTCTTCCAGAGAGTCTTGATAGAATCTGATTGCAAATAGAAACATACTATTTTCACTTTACTTTTCTCATGTTTTTTTTTCCCTTTTGGTCTTTTTTCTTTTACAACATGACTAATATGGATATATATTTTGCGTGATCATACATATTTAATTTTTATCAAATTGTTTACTATTTCAGGAAGGTGGGAGGAAAAAGAGGGAGGGAGAGAGAAAAATTTGAGCTCATTTTTTAATGAATGTTAAAAATTGTCTTTACATGTAACAGGAAAAAATAAAATACTATTAAAATACAAAAACATACATCAAAGGCACCATGAGTTGATTCAGTTGAATGAAACTTCAATCAGATACAACTGAAAGAATGGAACAACTGCAGAGGCAGATCAGAATTTGCTCTACAACTCAAAGTCTTGGAGAGTTTCATGGGACCACTGAGAGATTATATGGTTTGCCAGGGTCACAGAGCCAGCATGTGCTTGAGACAGGGCTGAAACTGAGGTTTTTCTGATTTTGAGGCCTGATCAAACTAACTACTACTCTACACTTCCTCTCTAAGATATCCAAGTCTTTCTGAGATCCTTAATAAGCCTTTAATAATTTGTAGATATTTTTATATTCCAAATGTCATTTTCTCAAATGAGTTCTAGCTTCTTTTCCGTGTTAGGTTTCTTCCTGGATTTGGATCTCTTGCTTTTAGGATGAAGACTTCAAGGATTTGCTGAGGAAAACACCTAGTATTTCCTTCCCACTTGGGTGGGAGGATTTCTGCTAATGTCACTTGAAGGAAGTGCTAGGTGAAAGCATTGATGGTAACTTGTGACTTAGAAGGTTCTATAAAACCAAAGAATAATAATAGTTTATGCTTGAAAAGAAAGCACTTTAAGGATGCAGAGGCTCTCGATAGGGGAGTGTTGCATGAATTCATTTAGTCTTTCAGACAAATGACAAAGTGGACCAGCTTAGCAAAAACTGAAAATACCCAGTCTTTCCTCTTATTCTCTAGCTACTGTCCAGGAATGATGCAGCATACCATAAATCATCCTTCATCTGAATGCTTTCAGTGTTGGCAATTCTTGCATGTCTTCATTCCTCTAAGACCATGGAGGTCTTAGAATCATGAGAAATGGAGGTAGACTTGAGAGGTCATATATTCCAATGACCTCATTTTACAAATGAGTCCTTCATTTAGTCAGTCAACATGCATTTCTTAAATTCCTACTCTGTGCTAGTTACTGTGCTAATCTCTGGGGATATAAAGAAAGGGGGAAAGATTACTCTTCTCAAGGAACTCATTGTCAAATGGGGAGATAACATGCAGACAATTATGAAAAAAAAAAGTGAGAATTGGCAAGATTAAGTTACTTGCCTAAGGACATATAGAAAATACATTGTAGAGCTAGGACTATTATAATTATCATTAATCAGTTTACAATGCGTTAAGGTTTGCAAAGCTTACAAATATTATCTTATCCACATAACTACCATGGGAAATAGATACTATTATTGTCATTTTACAGATGAGAAAACTGAGGCAGACAAGAGGGTAAGTGAATTATTATCTATGGTCACACAGATAATAAATGCCTGAAGCCAGACATTGTGTTCCATGACTTTCCTCCCTGTCTGATTACTTTTTCTCAATCTGTTTGCCCAGATCTTCATCCAGATGGAGCCTGTTAACCATGGAATGTTCTCAAAGTCCCAATCTGGGCTCTCTTATTTTCTGTTCAGTCATTTTTTTCAGTCTCCTCTGACTCTTCATCATCTCATTTAGGATCTTCTTGGCAAAGAAAATAGAGTGCTTTGCCATTTCCTTCTTCAGTTCATTTTTCATATGAGGAAACTGAGGCAAACAAGAAGGGGCTTGCCCAACTAGTAAATTCCTAAAGCTAAATTTGAACTCATGAAGATGAGTCTTTCTGACTCTAGACCTGGTGCTCCATACATTTTTGCAGCTACTTCTCTCTATGCAGATTGTATTCAGATCTAATTATCTAGTCCTGACATCTCTTCTGACCACCAGTCTTGCATTTCACCTGTCTTGTGGGTGTCTTTAATTCAATACACATAAAATTGAACTCATTATCTTTTCACCCAAATCCTCTACTTTTTTAAAATTAAAAAAAATTCTTTATCCTCTCCTTTTCTAAACTTCCAAGTAGCTGTCAAATCATTCCCCATCCTTACCATAGTTACCCGTACTTAAAACCTAGCTGTCATCCTCAACTTTTACTCTCTCACCCCCTTATCCAATTTGATGTCAGGTCCTGTCAATTCTACCTTTGCAACATCTCTTATATGTCTCCCTCTCTCTAATGTTGCCACTTCCCAGGTTCAGGTCTTCATTGCTTCTCCCTTGGACTGTTGTGATATAGTTTTCTTTGTCACAGATTTCTCCCTCCATCCTCCACTCAGCTTTCAAAGTAATCTTCCTAAAGGGCAGATCTGATCTTTAGTCACCTCCCAATTCTATGAACCCCAATGTTTCCTCAGTACTTCCAGAATCACATAAAAATCCTCTATTTGGCTTTTAAAGCCTTTCCTAATCTGATCTCTTCTTCCTTTCCAGTCTTCTTACAATTTATGCTCTTTCTCCCACTCTCAGATCCAGGTACACTGACCTCTTTGCTGTTCTTTGCACATAACACTTGGATTGTAGACTCTATGCCTGATTCTTCCTCTTGTCTGGAATACATTCTATTCTAACCTCCACCTCCTGGATGTCCTGGCTTCTTTCAAGTCTCAGCTAAAACCCTGCCTTCTGCAAGTAACCTTTCCTGATCTCCTTTACAGCACAGTAATAATCTATCACAATGACTTGATTTTCTTGGCTCTGCAAGAACTGGTCACTTTCAAAGTTGGTGCCATGAATACTTTAGCAGCTAAAATTAGCTTTAACAGAAAGCAGGTTTAGCAGAACCCTTTCTGAACCTGTGAAAGGGGTCAGACCTTTCAAAATCTCTAAGAAAATACTATACTTTAGCAGAAGAAATAGTTAAAGCCTTAAGCTAGATGATTTAAAAGTTTTTTCTTCCATCAGCAGCATGATTTCAGAAAGGCTTGGAGAGACTTTCATGAACTGATGTTAAATGAAGTGAATAGAACCAAGAGAATTTGTACATAGCAACAGTGAGATTATACCATGATCAATTCTGATGAACATAGCTCTTTTCAACAATGAGGTGATTCAAGCCAATTCCAATACACTTGTGATGGAGAGAGCCATCTGTATCCAGAAAAAAGAATTGTAGGGACTAAATGTGGATCACAACATAGTTTTTTCATCTTTTTTGTTGTTGTTTTCTTTCTCATTTTCTATTTTTGTTCTGATTTTTCTTGTGCAGTATGATACTTATGGAAATATGTATAGAAGAATTGCAATATGCTTGACATATATTGGGTTGCTTGAAATTTAGGGGAGGGGGTGGGGAAGGGAGGGAGAGAAAATTTGGAACACAAGGTTTTGCAGGAGTGAATGTTGACAATTATCTTCGCATACATTTTAACAAATATATTTTAAAAAGAACTGGAAATTTTAAAAAAAGAAATTAAGTTTCTTGTTATTTCCATTCTCACCAATTCCTCTACAGTAAAGCTTCAAGTTGCAAAAAAATTAGCAACAGTAAAAGGTATCAAGTATTCTACCAAGATTTAATTCTTTATGTAAAAATAAACGTATATCCATGTCATTTGAACGCAAATTTTCTTTCATCTTTAATAAATAGCAAAATTATGTGTAGCCCAAAGAATTGTTTGAAAAAATTATTTATGATTTATTATTAATAAATGTTTGATCTGTATATCTATTTTATATATCTGTACAACCAAGGTCTCATTAAAAATTTCTCAGGCCAAAAGGAAAAAAATTTAAGAAGTTCTTTTCTAAGAGCTTAAGGGTTTAAGAATATATATTTTCTCTTTCATAACAATTCTAACACATTCCTGTCCAGAATGCCTGCTTTGGTTGACTAGGACCTAATATCCCAGTTCATCTTGATTTCAGAAGTTGCCTTCCTCCTTATCTATTGATTTAGAACTAGAATCTTGCTAAATGCTATTCACCTCCCGATACTCTGATTGACCACTCATCAGGACCTTTTCTTTTTTTTAAATGATATTTAATTATACATTAAAATAATTTTAAAACATTTAAAAAAAAGTTTTGAGTTCCAAATTCCCTTCTTTCCCTCCCCTCTTCCTGAGATGGCAAGCAATATGATAAAGTATATACCTGTGCAATCATGTAAAACATTTTCATATTAATCTTTTTTTTTTTTTTTTTTTGAGGCTGGGCTTAAGTGACTTGCCCAGGGTCACACAGCTAGGAAGTTTAAGTGTCTGAGACCATATTTGAACTCGGGTCCTCCTGAATTCAGGGCTGGTACTCTATCCACTGCACAACCTAGCTGCCCCTAATCATTTGTACAAGAAGAATTGAATTTTATAAAAGAATGAAAGAATGGAAGAAAGAAAGAGGAAACATAGCATGCTCCTGTTATCTGGACTATTTTTTAAATAAGAGGAAGAGGAAGGGAAAGGGGGAAATATTTATATAATGCCTACTATCATCAGTCATGCACTGTGCTAAGCATTTTACCTCACCTAATCTCACAAAAACCAGGTAAGGTAGGTGCATTTATTATGCCCATTTTACCCGTTAAGGAAACTGAGGCAGCAAGCAGATGTTAAAGACTTACAAGGCACACAGTTAGATACTGAAGCCAGATCTAAACTCAAGTTTTCCAGACTTCAAGCCCTAGCTTTCAATCTACTATGCTACCAGATGCCCAATAACCTATCCTTTTGCCTTCTCAAGTTCCCTGCCTTAATTCTGTGAGTATGTCTGTTTTTCTTGCCCAATTGGTTGGTTCAACTTTTTGTCTCATCCTTTCACTGAGACCCCAAAGAGCACAAAACACAAACCCTTTACCTGATATTGGTTACTCAAGACCAAATAGCAACACCCCCTGAGAAGGAAGAAGGGAATTGAGCTACCCTGGAGAGCCCTCCTGATAGATGTTATTTTGTTTATTTCAACATATTTTATATTTAAAAATACACACACACACACACACACACACACACACACACATATATATATGTATATAAATGACTTGCCCAGAGTACAAAGCTAGAAAGTGTTAAATGTCTGAAGCCAAATTTGAACTCAGGTTCTCCTGACTTCAGGGCTGGTACTCTATCCATTGTGCCACCTAGCTGCCCTAAAAAATCATATATTTTAAAAAAACTTATTTTAAAACCCATTTTCTGGTCAAATATTTGTTTCTACTGTTAATTCTACTTCAGTTGTTTTCCTCATATTCCCATCTGACAGAAACAAATCACAAAAAGACCTGATAAGCCCTCAGCACAATAAAATGCAAGCCACAAAAATCAAAGACAAACCAGATAATCCCGAAGATCTCCATTTTGTGTTGATTTAACACTAGAATAACTAAGCATGTCAACTGATACAAGATTTTTATTTTAAAATATAAGTTTTCATCCAGTTATGGTTCATCAACTCATGCAATTTTTCCCTTTAAATCAAATTTTTTTATTCTATTTTTTTTTCTTTATGGATTAAATTTGGCATCACATTGACACAGTATTCCAAGTATTCTTTACCTCCATCTGCT